>NC_000078.6:61477965-61788799 GCF_000001635.26 Mus musculus
TCACATATTATCTTTCCATGAATCCAGCCCTTCAACGGATAATAAAGGGAAAACTCTAGCAGAAGGAGGGAAATTAAGTTCTAGAAAAAGCAACAAAGTAATACTTCAAAAATCCTCAAAGAAGATCGCCGCAACAGCAGAATTCAAACTCAATGATAACTTGATCATGGAAGAAATAAGGGAAGAAATGAAAGACTTTTTAGAGTTTAATGAAAATAAAGCCACAACATACTCAAACATATGGGTCACAATGAAAACAGTCCTAAGAGGAAAACTCATAGCTCTTAGTGATGCCAAAAATATACTAGAGAAAGCAAACACTAGCAGCTTGACAGAACACCTAGAAGCTCTAGAACAAAAGGAAGAAAATTCAACCAAGAGGAGTAGACAATAGGATATAATCAAACTCAGGGCTGAAATCAACCAAGTGGAAACAAAAAGAACTATACAAAGAATCAACTAAACCATGAGCTGGTTCTTTGAGAAAATCAAAAAGATAGATAAACCCTTAGCCAGACTAACTTAAGGGCACAGGGACAGTATCCTAATTAACAAAATCAGAAATGAAAAGGGAGACATATCAACAGAACCTGAGGAAATCCAAAACATCATCATATCCTACTATAAAAGCCTATACTCAACAAAACTGGAAAACCTGGATGAAATGGACAATTTTCTAGACAGATACCAGGTAACAAAGTAAATCAGGATCAGGTTAATGATTTAAACAGTCCTATATCTCCTAAAGGAATAGAAGCAGTCGTTAATAGTCTCCTAACCAAAAAAAGCCCAGGACCAGACAGGTTTAGTGCAGAGTTCTATCAGAATTTCTAAGAAGACATAATTCCAATTCTCCTCAAACTATTCCACAAAATAGAAACAGAGGGTACTCTACCCAATTCATTCTATGAAGCCAAAATTACTCTGATACCTAAACCAATAAAGAGCCAACAAAGAAAGAGAACTTCAGACAAAATTCCCTTATGCATATTGATGCAATAATACTCAATTAAATACTCACAAACTGAATCCAAGAACACATCAAAAGGATATTCCATTATGATCAAGTAGGCTTCATACTACAGGTGCAGGGATGGTTTAAAATATGGAAATCCATCAACATAATTCACTATATAAACACACTCAAAGACAAAAACCACATGAACATCTTGTAAGATGCTGAGAAAGCATTTGACAAAATCTGTCCTCATAAAAGTCTTGGAAATATCAGGAATTCTAGACCCATACATAAACATAATAAAAGCAATATACAGCAAACCAGTAGCCAACATCAAACTAAATGGAGAGAAACTTGAAGCAATCCCACTAAAATCAGGGGTAGATAAGGGTGCCCACTTTCTCCCTATCTATTCAATATAGTACTTGAAGTCCTAGCCAGATCAATTAGATAACAAAAAGAGATAAAGGGGATACAAATTGGAAAGGAAGAAGTTAAAATATCACGATTTGCAGATGATATGATAGTGTATATAACTGACCCAAAAAATTCCATCAGAGAACACCTCAATCAGATAAACAGCTTCAGTGAAGTAATTGGATATAAAATAAACTCAAACAAATCTATGGCCTTTCTCTACACAAAAGATAAACAGAATGTAAAAGAAATTATGGAAACAACACCCTTCACAATAGTCACAAATAATATAAAATACCTTGGTGTGACTCCAACTAAGGAAGGGAAAGATCTGTATCATAGAACTTCAAGTCTCTGAAGAAAGAAATTGAAGAAGATCTCAGAAGATGGAAAGATCTCCCATGCTCATGGATTGGCAGGATTAATATAGTAAAAATGGCTATCTTGCCAAAAGCAATCTACAGATTCAATGCAATCACCATCAAAATTCCAATTCAATTCTTCAATGAATTAGAAAGAGCAATCTGCAAATTCATCTGCAATAACCAAAAACATAGGATAGCAAAAACTCTTCTCAATAATAAAAGAACCTCTGGTGGAATCGCCATCTCTGACCTCAAGCTGTACTACAGAACAATTGTGATAAAAACTGCATGGTACAGGTACAATGACAGACTGGTAGATCAATGGAATTGAATTGAAGACCTAGAAATGAACCCACACACCTATGGTCACTTGATCTTTGACAAATGAGCTAGAACCATCTAGTGGAAAAAAGACAGCATTTTCAACAAATGGTGCTGGCTCAACTGGCAGTTATCATGTAGAAGAAAGCTAATTGATCCATTCTTATCACCTTGTACAAAGCTCAAGTTCACGTAGATCAAGGAACTCCACATAAAACCAGAGACACTGAAATTTATAGAGGAGAAAGTGGGCAAAAGCCTTGAAGATATGGGCAGACAGCAGTAGCTTGTGCTGTAAGATCAAGAATTGACAAATGGGAACTCATAAAATTGCAAAGCTTCTGTAAGGCAAAAGACATTCTCAATAAGACAAAAAGGCCACCAGCAGATTGAGAAAGGCTCGTTACCTATCCTAAATCTGATAGGGGACTAATATCCAATATATACAAAGAACTCAAGAAGCTGGACTCCAGAAAATCAAATAACCCTATTAAAAATGGGTTACAGAGCTAAATAAAGAATTCTCAACTGAGGAATACTAAATGGCTGAGAAGCACCTCAAAAAAATGTTCAACATCCTTAATCATCAGGCAAATGCAAATGAGAACAACCCTGAGATTCCACCTCACCCCAGTTAGAATGGCTAAGTTCAAAAATTCAGGAGACAGGAGATGCTGGCAAGGATATGGAGAAAGAGGAACACTTGTCCATTTCTCGTGGGATTGCAACCTGGTACAACCACTCTAGAAATCAGTTTGGCAGTTGCTCAAAAAATTGGACATAGTACTACCAGATAAAGCAATACTTTTCCTGGGCATATACCCAGAACATGTTCCAACTTGTAATAAGGACAAATGCTCTACTATGTTAATAGCAGCCTTATTTAAAATAATCAGAAACTGGAAAGAACTCAGATGTTCCTCAACAGAGGAATGGATACAGAAAATGTAATATATTTACACAATGGAATACTACTCAGCTATTAAAAACAATGAATTTATGAAAATTTGAGACAAATAGATGGATCTGGAGGATATCATCCTGAGTGAGGTACCCCAATCATAAAAGAAAACACATGATATACACTCACTGATAAGTGGATATTAGCTCAAAAACACGGAATATCCAAGATACAACTCACAGACTACATGAAACCAAAGAAGGAAGAAAAGTGGATGCTACAGTATTACTCAGTAGGGGGAAGAGAACAATCTTTGGAAAGTAGAGGGAGAGAGGAATCTGGGAGTGAGAAAGGGGGGAGGGAAAAAGGGGGGCCAGTTCAGACATGGGAGCAGAGGGGGGAGAAGTTTTCAGGGTCAGTAATTTAAAAGGTTTGTAGCAGTGGTGAAGGGGAGCCACTAGAAAATCCCAGATGCCAAAGACCCAAGAGGTTCCCAGGACCCAACAGGGAGGAGTTTAGCTGAAATACCCAACAAAGGAAAGATAGAAACTATAGAGACCATATCTAGTGGATAGATGTGGCCCCCAGTTGAGGGATGGGGCCACCCACCAACCTCAAAAATATTAATCCAGAATTCCTCCTGTCAAAGGGAATTGCAGAGACAAAGAGTAGAGCAGAAACCGAAGGAAAGACCATCCAGAGACTGCCCCACCTAGGGATACATCTCCCATTTGCAGACAACAAAACCAGACATCATTGCCGGTGCCAAGAAGTGCGTACTGACAGAAGCCTGGTTTAGATATCCCCTGAGAGTCTCTGCCAGAGCCAGAACAATATAGTTATGGATGTACACAGCCAATCATTGGTCTGAGTGCAGGGACCCCTATGGGGGAATTTAGAGCGAGGATTGTAGGAGCTGAAGGTTTTTTCAACCTCATAGGAAGAACAATAATATCAACCAATCAGACCCCCAAAGCTCTCAAGTTTTAAACCACCAACCAAAGAATACACATGGAGGTATCCATGGCTCCAGCTGGATATGTAGCAGAGGACTGCCTCATCTGGCATCACTGGGAGAGGAGCCCCTTGATCCTGTAGAGGCTTGAATACCCAGGATAGGGGAACACTAGGCCACTAAGGCAGGTGTGGGTAGGTGGGTGGGGAAGCACCATCATAGGTGTAGAGGGAGGGAGGAGGTGATAGGGGACTTGTGGAAGGAAAACTAGAAAGGATAGCTGTTGAAATGTAAATAAATAAAATAACCAATAAAAAAGAAAAAGAAAAATTAAGAATATGAACTCAGATTCCTTTGTTTTTATGCATATCACATCCAAAATTCAGTAACAGTAACATTGATTGTTTGCAAATGGACACATCATTATGAATGGATAACAGTGATAATTAAGTACTGCTTTTACTATCTGGAAAAAGTGACTGTGTCAATATTTGAAGCACCCACCTTTAATCTATATACCAGTAGGTTGCTGGCAACTATATATATCTTGGAGACACTTCTACTCAGAACTTTAAAATTTTTGCAAAGTAAAATTCAGCCATATCCAAATAAAGGGAGGGCTACAGTGCAAATAACTTTGAGGAAGATATGACACCACAGTAGTGGTGATAATTAAATACTTAAAAGTATTTTACCAGTTTTATAACTTTGTGAGGATAAAATTAACACATCCAGCACCAAACCTATAAAAGAAGAAGCACATTGCTACCACCACAATCTTAATATTTATTCTTCAATAATATTTCTACCTAGAACTCTTTAGACTTTGCCTGACTCTCTGGACTGTGACTTTACTAAGCAAAAATTTCTTTTTACATTGAAAGCAACTTAGTTTTACACAACACCTGCCACATTCTAGACACTATTCTAATAGGCTTGTGAATGCTAACCACAAAGCCATTTCTTCAAATGGCATAGAAGAAAGCATTTATGATATTATCATGAGACATTTGACCCATAGAAAAACTGAAGTACAGATGGAGCAGTTGAGTTTCCAGAAATATTCTAAGGTTACACATTAGTTTGAATAATCATGGCTGTATGACCTACCCTTCAATATTTGTCACTCTTAGATATACTACCTGGTCCTGTGTAGTACACTTACTTGGATTGAACTAAAAATAATAACAGTATTACCTGATTAGTATTTGTAGCTTGTGAATCCAAAATGGACAGTTTTGGAGCTATAACATGGAGAAAGTTTCTCTCTTTCAATCCTGTTACAGAATCAGACAGTATGAAGTTTTCCTTATATTGAAAGTATTGAGATTCTTCTTTATATTTACAAAGTTTTTTTCCTGGTAGGCAGTTTCTCAAGCTGTATTTTCAGGCAGAGAGTACAGACCAGTACATTAATATTAATTTACGTCAAGTGCATCCTTATTCAAATGTGTTCATTTGTAGGTGTCCCCTGAAAATATTTAAACTATGTAACAGATTAGTGTAAAATAAATTCAGTTATACATTTCTTTGTATGTTAAGATTATCCTCTTTCTGTATCTATTCAGAGAAATATGTAATTTCTGTTCTGAAGTCTATAAATATGTTATATTGTTTATCAATATGCATATGTTTAAACAGTCTTACACACTTGATTCAGTATACGATATTTTTAATAGGTTCTATTTTTGTTTATAAGTATTTCAATGAGAAGGTTTTGCATCTATGTTCATCAAGGAAAATGATCTACAGTTTCTGATTCTTTTCGAATTTAATGTATCACATATTAATGAAAAACTTTATGTCTTAGTATGGCAGCGGATATAATAAAACTTTTCTTACATTCTAGGATACAGGAAGTTTTGCTGGCTATCATAGCCAAAGCAATATGATGTCACTTAAGTCTGTTTGTTTGTTTGTTTGTTTGTTGTTTGTTTGTTTCGAGACAGGGTTTCTCTGTATAGCCCTGACTGTCCTGGAACGCACTTTGTAAACCAGGCTGGCCTCGAATTCAGAAATCCGCCTGCCTCTGTCTCCCGAGTGCTGGGATTAAAGGCGTGCGCCACCACACCCAGCGTCAGTTAAGTCTTAAGATGACTATTGTACTGTGCATACAGCCTGTTTCTTTAACATGTCTTTATAAGAACAATCTAACAAACATTATTACTTCCCTTGGGTTTCTCATATAGTCAACCTTTACAACCTAAGCTAATACATAACTTTAATCTTAAAATATGTACTCTTCCATGCTCCTGACTAAAGAATAATGTTCTGTATGTATTTCATGATAGTGATTTGATGAAAACAGCAAATATAGGTTGAAACCAGCTTTAAAAATGAAGATCTATCATAAATATTTAATACAACATACTGATATTGTTTGTTGAATAACGGTGTTTGTAATACTATTTGTGATCTTGGTAAGATGGAATCAGTTGAATAATAACTTTTAATAATTGGTAAAATTCTATTTAATAATTCTACTAAGATCTCTTATCTCTCTCTATGTTATGCTTTCTGTTCTTTTCAATAAAAAGTACAGTATTCCCTCATGCCCACCACTGTTAGGGACAGATATTCTCTCACACACACACAGACACATAGACAGAGGAATAGATTCACAGGAAAATCTTCAGGTATACACAGATTTAGACTCTGTCTTAGTTAGGGTTTTACCTCTGGGAACAAATGCCATGACCAAGGCAAGTCTTAGAAAGGACAACTTTTAATTGAGTATGAATTGCAGATTCAGAGGTTCAGTCCATTATCCTCAAGTGGGGAACATGGCATCATCTAGGCAGGCATGGTGCATGCTGAGCTGAGAGTTCTAAGTCTTCGTCTGAAGGCTGCTAGTGGAAGACAGACATTAAAGCCCTGACTTAATTTTCTGAGACAAGGAACCTCAAAAGGTGCCATTGAGTTCATTTTCTCTTGGGCATCCTTTTCTTGGCTTCAGCCTTCCCTCAAGATTCTTCCATGAATCCCCATCCTATCTTCCATGAATCCTATCTTCCATGAATTCCCCCATCCCTATCATCTACAGCCATCTATTCTATTCCCCTTTCCCAGAGAGATTTATCTGTCTCCCCTAGTCTCTTACACTATACCTGACCTCTGTGGTTCTACAGACTGTGGCTTAATTATCATTGACTTAACAGTTACTTTTAGATTTTCAAACTTTGTGGAGCACAGATTTTTAAACTGTTCTTATTATTCCCTAGATTTCCTCAGTGTTTGTTGTTATGTCCTCCATTTTCCTCTCAAATTTTCTTTATTATTATTATTTTTAGTTTACATCCAACTCACTCTGCCCTTCCCAGTCACCCTCTCCTACAGTCCTTCCCCTACCGCTCCTTCCCTTTCTCTTCTGAGTTGGTAGGAGTCCCTCACATATCCCCCAACCCTGGCATGTCAAGTCTCTGTGATGGTAGGCACATCCTCTCCCACAGAGGCCAGACATAGCAGCCCATCTAGGAAAACATATCCCACAACAGCTTTTGGAATCACCTGTCACAGTTGTCTAGGTCCACAGCCAAAAAAAAAAAAAAAAAAAAAAAAAACTCTAATTTCATTAATTTAGATTTTTCTCTCTGCCTTGTAGTTAATTTGGATAAGAGTTTGTCAATCTTATTGATTCTGTTTAGAAATCAACTATTTGTTTTAATGACTCTTTATATTGTCTATTTTATTGTTGTTGTTGTTTTGATTTTAGTGACTTTAGCCCTGAGTTTGAATACTTTTGTCACCTATTCAATTCCGGTATGATTTACTGATTTTTTGATTGATTGATTGGTTGGTTTGTTTTGGGGTTGCTTTTTTAAATTATGTTTTGTTTTTAGCGCTTTCAGACATGATGTTGACTTACCATTATGAGGTCTCTACATTTTGTTTTTGTTTTTGTTGTTGCTGTTGTTGTTTTGTTTTGTTTAGTGTGAAGACTCAGTGCTTTGTGCTTGTTCTTTAGAACAAGCTTCTCTATGTCCCATAAGAATGGATATGTTGAATATTCATTTTCACTCAATTCTAGAAAGTGTTTAATTTATTTTTTATTAGATATTTTCTTCATTTACATTTGAAATACTATCCCAAAAATCCCCTATATCCTCCCCCTGCTCTGCTTCCCAACCCACCCACTCCCTCTTCGTAGCCCTGCCATTCCCCTGTGCTGGGGCACATAATCATCGAAAGACCAAGGGCCTCACATCCCATTAATAGAAGACTAGGGCATCCTCTACTACATACGCAACTAGAAACACAAGCTCTGGGGTGTACTGGTTAGTTCATATCGCCGTTCCTCCTACAAGGTTGCAGACACCTTTAGCACCTTGGGTACTTTCTCTAGCTCCTCCATTGGGATCCCTGTGTTCCATCTGATAGATGACTGTGAGCATCCCTGGGAGGGGTAGTCTCTGGATGGCCTTTTTTCGGTTTCTGGATTAATATTTTTGAGGTTGGTAGGTGGCCCCATCCCTCATCTAGTGGGAGCCATGTCTATCCACTAGATATGGTCTCTACAGGTTCTATCTCTCCTTTTTAGGGCATTTCAGCTAAAGTCCTCCTTGTTGGGTCCTGGGGACCTCTTGGGTCTTTGCCATTTGGGACTTTCTAGTGGCAACCCCCAGCTCCCCTTCACCACTGCTACAAACCTTTTAAATTACTGACCCTGAAAGCTTCTCCCCCCTCTGTCCCATATCTGAACTGCCCCCCCCCACTCCCAGATTCCTCTCTCCCTCTACTTCCCAGAGATTGTTCTCTTCCTCCTAGTGAGTAATACTGTAGCATCCTCACTTTTCTTCCTTCTCTGGTTTCATGTGGTCTGTGAGTTATATGTTGGGTATTCAAAGTTTTGGGGCTAATATCCACGTGTCAGTGAGTGCATACCATGTGTGTATTTTTGTGACTGGGTTACCTCACTCAGGATAATATTTTCAAGTTCTATTCATTTTCCTGTGAATTTCTTGAAATCATAGTTTTAATAGCTGAGTAGTTCTCCATTTTGTAAATGTACCACATTTTCTGTATCCATTCCTATGTTGAGAAATATCTGGGTTGTTTCCAACTTCTGGCTATTATAAGTAAGGCTACTGTGAATATAGGTGGAGCATGTGCCCTTGTTATATGTAGCGACATCTTTTGGCTATGCCCAAGAGTGGTATATTTGGGTGCTCAGGTAGAACTATTTCCAATTTTCTGAGGAGCCACCAGACTGATTTCCAAAGTGGTTGTAACAGCTTGCAATTCCACCAGCAATGTAGGAGTGTCCCTCATTGTCTATATCCTTGCCTACATCTGCTGTCACCTGAGTTTTGGATCTTAGCCATTCTGATCGATATGAGGTAGAATCTTAGGGTTGTTTTGAACTGCATTTCCCTGATGACTAAGGATGTTGAACATTTCTTTAAGTGTTTCTGAGCCATCTGAGATTCCTCAGTTGAGAATTCTCTATTTAGATCTGTACCCCATTTTTAATAGGGTTATTTCATTCTCTGGTATCTGTCTTTTTGAGTTCTTTGTAAAATTGGGATATTAGCCCTCTATTGGATGTAGAGTTGGTAAAGATCTTTTCTCAATCTGTGGATTGCTGTTTTGTGCTATAGATAGTGTCCTTTTGCGATGAGTGGGAAAAACATGAAGTTACAGATGTCTTTAATTACATACTTTTATTTATTTTCATGACAATCTTAAGACTAAATATTGTTGTTATTTACATTTTTCAATCATGGAACCTGAAATAATATAATATGTTCAAGACCATGATCCCAATAGTGATTGAAAGTCAGTTGTCAGGTGAACACATTGTGGCCAATGGGGAAAAAAAGTCTTGAATATACAGCCTCCTCATCTTCTGAAGACTTGAAACCCAAGTTGAAATACTAATATTTGATTTAAATCTAGTAATATAGTTGTTAAAATAAATCTTAAAATAACTTAGATTTTTCCCACAATGTTTTGTTTGTTTGTTTGTTTTTGAGAAATGGATGCTTAAGATAGATGCTCTGTACCCTTGCCGCTGCCAAGACCAATATGTTCAGGACTATAATTATGCACATAGTTAGCCCTGACACCAAGTATGCTTGCATGATCCAGGGCACATCTTACAACTATGATGTGCCTGTGCTAGATAATGGGACCATGCCTGATGTGCACATTTGGGTGACTCTGGGCCTGAGCCTGAAATGGCTAAAAACCCTGTAAATGCTCCTGCCTATGGAAGAGGCCCCTTCCCTGTTGCCTTTCAACAAAAAAATGTGAAAACCAACATGCCCCCCAAAGTTATGAAACTAGTTTGCTTAGCAGAATATCACCAGTTAAGATCACAATCTATGATAATAACCACTGATTCTGAAGCCTATCCCTTTCACAATGATTTTTATTGACACTTGATTCATTTCTATCCTTCCACTGTCTGCTACAATCTAGTGAACCATGGACAGTACTAAGTAACTGCTGTTTGACTATAAATCAAAGATCACTTAAGCATATCTGTAGTCACGCCTGCCATCACTATGCATTCTTTTGAACATTAAAATATCCATCGTAATCTTTGCTGTTTGTTCCTTTGTGTGTGTAGTTGAATCTCAAATTCAAAACAATTCAAAGGCTTTTGCTTTCTTGATTCTGATCTAGACAGTTTTTGAAAAATGAATGAATTAGTGGGTCAAAAATGGTACTGCCATGTAACACTTACAAAATATATCTTTTAGAAATGAGGCTAACTTATTCGGATATTTAATTAAGTATTCACCTCAATTTTAATCATTTAAATAAATTATATACTATGCTTGTTATATGCTTTTTATTTTAGCATAAAGTTCTATTGAAGAAGTTCTTATATTGGTCTTTTGTGCCTGTTCATTTGTAAATTCTAAATTATATCTTCCCTTAAAAATCAATAATGATAAGAGTCATTCTTGATTAGATTGTACTATACAAGGCACTTAAGGCAAATGGATGGGATACTCAGAACAGCATCTCTCCAAAAGGGCTTATTTGCAAACTATTGTAAAAGAATGGGATAAACATGAGGAAGCCACAGGGGCTAGACAATAAGCCAGAAGGTATTTCCATTTTTAGTAGTGAATTATGAGAGCAGCAAGAAGTGGCTGGAGTTGGAGAGAGGAGCAGAAATAGCTAACTGGCAACTATCACCTGATAGTTAGGTGACACAGTAACATAAAGAAACATTAGAACACAAAAATGAAGAGCCCTATTATTTTATTCTGTCTTTGTATTTTATTTCAGTGCCTCACATTATCTGAATACAACTTGAAGCCAGAGAGCATAGAGACCAGATAATTTTCACTATACTGATGCGGCATCTCAAAGAGATAGTGTCTTAACAACAGAAAAGAGGTCAGGAAACCACACTAGACTTTCTTACCTAGAAACCAATATATAAATCAATACACAATATATGGTGCATATGTCCATATTAAATGTTTCCCTTTAAAAGTTTCTTCCTAAGTCATATGTTATTCAGCTTCAATGTAATTCAGTGACCTTATACACTTAGTTAATATTACACTAGTCATTTGTTTGGCATCTTATTAATCACTTAAAACAACCTCACCCAGAAATTTGGATTTATACAAATTAACTTCCTGTATTTAATTCATTGCAAAATGTATTGTTTTATGCCCTTGCCCCCCAAGTCAAATTTCCAGTCTCCTTAGTATGACAGCAATGACATTATGGAAACCAATTGTGAGAGGTTAGCCTTCTGCTATAAGTCTTTCAACATCTTTATTATACCCAGTAAATTATGACCATTGTTTGAGATTCCACTACTTTTTTTAAAAATTGTCATTCACCTACTCTGCCCTGCTCCTCAAGAAATATAGCACAACCTGCTCTCAAACATTTTCTAGTGCTCTGCTCCATTTTGCATATCTACAACATTTGAGAGCATAGTATCTTTTTAGAAAGAGCATTCAGCATTTCTCCAATCACCATGCCAGTCTGCAGACATAGTCACTCATCAGTCAATAGGGAGCAAGTGTTCTGACTTCTGTCATTCTTCTGAGACATTTTCATCCAGAAGGATAGAGCATACTTTTTTTTTTATAATTTTACCATAGCACTTTTGAATTGTATTAGTCCTTTTTGCCTTACTTGAATATTAAACTCCTTATGATCAGCAGTCTTGACTAGTCTTCTGTCTAGAAAAGATGAAAGGGGTCATACTAGATAACAGTCTTTCTGGGACAAAAAGGATCTGTAAAAAGATTTTCTAATTTTTCTCTTACATTCCTATATTGGACTTTATATCAATAACCATTATTTATTTATATTGGAAGAGTGGTATTTAGAAGGTACAAAGCAAAAGGGATGAGTAAGTGCTGGAATTCTGGCCTTATTATTTTCTGATTAAAAATAATCTGAGTACATTTTTCTCATGATTTTCTTAATGTCAGATTAAGATCAAGGATTTTTTCCTAATTTTATCTTAGGATTCTTCCTGCATATAAAACAGTAGACGCCAAAAGGTTCTCCCTGGAATATATATATATATATATACACACACACACACATATACAAACAAATAGTCATGTTTAGTTTGAACAGGAATGAAATCAGTGTGCAGTTACTCATATAGACAATAATCACAGAAAGTCTTCCAGTCAATATATAGGGATTCTATGAGGCTTAATATGGTTAGTAAACATTTAGAACTATTTGCAGTCTCAAAGTATGAAAACATGTTAGCATAGCTATGGAGGGTCAGATTATATTCTAACATGAATTAAATACCTACTTGATCATAAATGATAAACATGACTATCCCAGTAATGCAATACACACACACACACACACACACACACACACACACACACACACACACACACACACACAATATACACATCATTGGGTGTGAGCCTCAATTTGGTGACCCTTCTTCCTTGTATCCCATGTTTCTTGGCATTTTCCCCAACTTTCTGGTTTCTCTCAGTTTCCTGTGTCTCTTGAATGTTACATAGCCCCGAATGGTCCACTACTTCACCTAATCTTTCATTTAAAGAAATAACTTTATAATCTATTTTTCTCTTCCTTAAAACAGAAAATAATATTTAATGAATATCAGCTTCTACTGTTACTCTTACAAATTCTGGGGAAGCTAGAGTCTCAGGTGATCTCTGACATCATTTTCAGGTACCCTGTAGCCTCTTCACGTCATTGCATCTGTCATTTCATAATGCTCATGTTGTCAGCAGGGAGGGAATCACAAAAACCTGGCTTAGTGCTTCCTGAAGATCTCCAATCATTTGAGACATGTATGGAACTAGACAATGAAGATATTATGTAATTATGTTTAACTACAGCTCTTGGGACTCTTCCCCTATTTTCCTTTGTTTGATTTCTCATGGTATCTATTTGTTTTTTCTCTAATGTTTATGACACAGGCCCTCATGTTGACTATTGTTTGTCTGAACTTCCCACAGAGGTAGAACTTCAGCTCCTGAGCCAGATTGTCCTTTTTGAAGCCTCCAGATTCTGAGTTTTCAGGCATTTTCCATTATGCCTGAATTTTGGGGTGTTTGGTTTTTTGTTTTTATTTAATATAGAAAGCTTATCTTTCTCAAAACCCTTCCCTCCTCCTAACAACTTGTAAGATTTGCTTCCTTTGATCCCACACCCAATTTTTCTATTCATGCAGTTTCTAGCATGGATTGTCATCTTTGTGTATGCCTTTACTCAAATTTTGATCAGGCACTCTTGAGTACTCGTCTGTCCTTCGTATGTAATGTAAGCACCCTAATTTAGAGACTCACACTATATATCCAAGAATGAATATTTTTCTACAGTTTGCAATCATTTATCAAAAACCAAACTTACAGTGAATAAAATCAGTATAACTAAAAACCAAGCATACACCTGTATCCAGATAAAATATTGCAAATCCATAATAAAAAATTGCCAGTAAATAGTTCAATTAAACTTTTTGATTTTAAAGTTTATTCCAAGTAAATCCTGCACACTGTGAATTCTCTCTGTAAGAAACAGGGAGAACTATGTAGCTTCTGCACCTGTTGAGTCTCACAGAAAACCTACAGGAGACAATACAAGCCCATGTGAGCAAATACAAAAGATAAGAATAAAGCCTTAGGTGACCAAAGTTACTGCTGTTATTTCATCTCTTGTATATCCTATAAACAATTTCCATAATGGCAAATTGCTAGCCTTATCTTCAAAATTCTTAGACAATGCACACTATCTGATCATCAGTGGCTATTCTGAACATACAGAGTATTTAAACAAAATATAAAGGTTATCAGTTGATTTTATAGATTTTGATAATTCTTGGCTTTATGGCCATACACATGTCTATGACTTTGGAGAAAAGATTTAGGCTCAGCCTCGTGGCAGCTCCTGCAGGGGCTAATCAGAAGGGCTGCTGTGACCAAACTGAAGTGGAAGTTGCAGCTGCTTGGGAGACATTTTTCATTAAATCTGCCTGCCAGCGGCAATACAGAATCAAGACTGAATTTCTGTAACAAAATGTGACACATGCAAGGCACTTGGACACAGTATTCGGTATTTTCTCATGGTGGCATTGTGTGTTGCCACCATGAATGGGAATAAAATCTTTAAGCTATTATTGTCATTAGCATTCACCCTAGGACAACCTGGCTAAATGTGAACACTTCTATGTTTCTAAGTAATTATTATAAAACGTAGTTTGCTTTTGCAAATAAAATTTTAAATGTGTTTAGCACTTAAAATTAATTATAGCTGTAGACAAAGGCTAGAGAACAATTTAAATTTTGATAAAATAACAAAATCATGGGTAATTTTTTCTGCTTTTATGATTTTGCTTTATTATAATATATATACATATTATATTATATTAATTAAAATTTAAGGTCCTTTACCAAGGGCAGAGTTTAAAGCTACCTTCATGTTCTATGTGTTATACTCTTATGTTTACCTTTAGTTTGAAAATAAGCCAATTTTATAATTCCTCTCAGTCTAATGTATCCTTTTAAACAAATCTTTACAAAGAAATCTGATAATAGTCGCAATTTTGAATCTTTATTATCATTGTTATAGAAAGTTCTTGAGGTTTTTATATTTAATAGATGTTTGTACTAATTATTTGAGTACTTTACAATGTATTTTTATCACAATTATCCTCAGTTCTTGTCCTTTGCCTTTCCCAGATCCATTCTTGCCCACTTGACGCCCACCTTCCTATCTTCTTTCTAATTTCTTAATTTAATAACTCACTGATTTTAATTTGTACTGTTCATATATTTATATGTGGGGGCCCATCCACTACAGCATGATCCATGCTAAAAGAACCACATTTTTAAAGGAAATTAGCTCTCCCTCTGCCAGAAGCTGTTAATTGTTCATAGTCTTCAGTTAGGAGTGGGGACATGCAAACTTTTATCCATGCTAGAATGCTGCCTACCTGAGTTTTGTGTAGATCATGTACAGGTAACCACAGGTGCTATGAGAGGAAGTGTGTAGTGCTTCTATCATGTCAAGAAAAATTATTTTTTCTCTATTTTTCCTATCTTCTACACTCTTTCAATTCCCTATTACAAGATGCTCATGATCTGATCCTTTAGGTAGGGTGTTATAATATAATAATATAATGTCCCATTGATGATTGTATACTCCATAGTCATTTATTCTTCATTTTATTATCATTTGTATGCTTCAATGTTTACCTGCCAGATGAACACAAGGACATTCTGTGATTAGATCTGAAAACTACACTAAACTCTGTGTAGAAAGATAAAAATATAAAGGGTTGTTTGTTCTTATGTCCATTAAGTCAAACTATAACAAACTTGAGGCTTGTTTTGATTTGCATTACTCTGATGGGTAAGCATGCTGAACATGTGTGTGCATGTGTGCTCACATGTATGTGTGTGTGCGTGCATGTATGGCTAACTGCATGCGTGTGTGCATATATGTAAAAAAGTTTTCTTTAAAAATGAGTCCTATTTCTCTCACTGTGATTGAAAGGAATTCAACCTCTTATTTTCTCAGGTTGTTCACCTAACTCAAAACCTTTCAGAAAGATTTCACAGCACTAATATTGAAGAAATAAAATTGAAAATTCATGACTTATGTGGAGAAAAATTAGATGCTTGCTCACAAGTAAGTTTATGATGGTTTCTTTCACGAATATAATAAAAGGCTTCTTGTTTTATTCATTCATATCTACACATATTTCTTTGATCATCCAGAGGCAAAACAGCTCAGAATTTATGAAAGGAAGTATCCACGAAAGAAAGAGGTTTTAGAAACATCTCAGATTGCTACAAACAGTGTCATCTAAAGACATTAGTATTTTAAACCAGATGGGACTTTTTACAAGGTCTCAAACATGGGGATGGACTGGCTGTAATCACACAAATCTCTTGAAGTAATATAATCCCTAAGGGAGGTGTAAAGCTCCTAAAGAAGAGGAGACAGAAATGTCAATGCTTGAGAGCACAAAGCATCCAGAGGGCTGTACAACCTGCCTCTCTCCATGCATAAGATCACTACCTCAGCTTGCAGGTGTCTAATGATAAATTCATAATGTGTATGCACCATCTGAATATGTGCGTGTAACAAGCAAATACAAACACATGGGCTGTTCAATTCAATTACTGCTTAAGTCCCTACATAGTGCTAGTCACTATATCAACTCTCCCACTTCAATTGGGGAATAATTACTTTATGCTTAATATCTGATGAATGAAGACTGCCTTCAATTTATTAGTTTATCTCTGAATTTCAGGAACTCAATGTTGTCACTTAGAGCTCAGTTTTATATTGTCTTACTTAAATTTGTCATGATATAAAATGTATTTTTACTCTTAGTATCATCCCTTTCATTTCCTTGTGTTACATGGCTCAACTGTTGGTGAACAGTTACACAATCTTCAGATATATAGAATTTTAAATGTTAAATCGTTTTTTTTTTGAAAGATAGAGACAAGGAATGTGAGTAATGTGAAATAGCATAAAAATAAATTCATATCCTATATCCTGAGATTGGGCTGATAGGCAATCACCCTTTCAGACATACTGAATATTAGCTCCTTAAGTAAACCTTCATTTGTAAAGTATTTCTTTATATGGGCTGAGTTCCTATATTCATGTCATAGCATATATATATGTAACATAAATGTGAATGAACTTTTCATATACATGCTTAAACTTCAGTTTTAATTATATGTCATTAATTACTATTCACTTGGCCGGGGATGTTCTCAGTGATAGGGTGCTTTTCTAGCATGTGAAAGGCCAAGGCTAAATGTCCACTTTGAACTGAAATAGTGACTGTGAATTTATGGACATTTTAACTAATAGCTTTGAAAACAATAGATGTAACAAATATTTTATGATAGTTGAAAAATATAAGTTGCTAAAATCTTATCACCAAGACTTGTACCAATATTGAAAAATGACAGAGTATATATTTTTAAATGTATTACAAGTTAGTTATTAAAATTCAAAACCTGTTAGATTTTAAAATATTGCTTTAAAATAAATTGTCTCAACATATATACCTCTACAAATCCTGATATTCTGTGTTTCAGGTACAGAATTCAAACATCCTGGTTATTTCTTTGTTTAAGTGTTAAAGCTAAGTAGTATATTCTATAGCTTCTGCAGATCTTAGCAGAAGTTTTGTTGATCTGAGAATACATAAAATCTGAATACAAAGAGGAGAGCCACATGCACAAAATGAAGCTGAGGACTGATAAACAATTTTCAGTTTCTTAGATGTGAAAGATTCCTAGAGGCATATATCTACAGTCTTCTAATAACACTAGTGTGTGTGCAAGTTCATCAACTAAAAGATCACCTTAGCTATAGGATTCCAACTTGATACTTGGCTTTCTTATAAACCATGTGGCAAGTGGTGCCTCTCTATGTGTTTGAACTCTGCTGACCAGAAAGCCTCACAGAAATTTCTTACTAGAGAGTGGTAAACTCTTGACTTTGATCATCATCAAATGAATTTTTAAAGTGTTAAATAATGGAGGTTTCCAATTATCAACATTCATGCAAACACATATTTAGCCATTGCAATCCGTTATTACAAAACACTCTAATGAGTCACTTTTACCTAAGTAAACACTCTTTTAATTAAGGGAAACAAAGTACTTAAGCAAGTATTACTTTACTTGAGTAGGCTTCACTGTTTGAAATAAAAGTGAACAATACTGTTATCTTAGACTATATAAATATAAGAGACTGTAGTTCTGTTCTATTTAATGCTGTAATATTATATAGATAACAAAGAAATATTTATTGATAGAATATTGGCAAATGTAGAAGTTACTTAAAATATATTAATAAATGGAATAAACCAAAGATACATAGCTATAGAGCTGGAACCTTTATTACTGGTGTATGTAAATGAAGATTTTCCCTCAGCATCCTCTCAAGACTTTTTGATTTCAGGCAACAGTTTAGCTATTCTGTTGTTTCACTTGGGAGGGAGATTGGTTCATTGAAAACTTGCGTCCATGCTTTGACTTTCATTTCTGTGTTTTTGTGGGTTGTATTAGTTTGTTGTGGTGGTTGTTTATTGTTCTTGTTGCTGCTGCTGCTGCTGCTGTTGCTGTTGCTGGTGGTGCTGGTTGTAGTGGTGGTGGTAGTGTGCATTTGTGTGAAGTTTGAAGTTTCTTGTTTTGTTTTGCTTTTTGTTTCTTTTATCTTTAGAGTAGAGAAAATAAAGCTGCGTGGGTAAGGTGGAGGGAGAATCTGGGAAGAGCTGCAGGAGAGCAAAGCATGATCAAGTATATTGGATGAAAAAATTAATTTAAAAAACATGCTTCCTAAGGAGGCTGATTTCTTAGTAGGTCTTCTGATATGCATCCTCTCTGAGGTATCTCTAATATTAATATAGTAAAGAAACTTTTGAGGATGACTAAACACTACCTGTTCTGTCTGTGTCCTTTTTATCTAGCATTATTTCATTCTTTTTGTCTAGTACTTGTCCTTCAGAGGAGTCTGCAGCAGTCTACCCTTCCTTGGATGATACTTGCACACTTGGCCTAGTAATATTTCTCTTGCATTAAAATCTAAAACCAGTTAATTCTCAAGAAACGGAGATGAGAAATATAATAAATTAATTATTTATACCAACTGGTTGTTAAAAAGGAAGAGAAGTAATGCCTGTACTTCTATTATTTTATCTTCAAATGAAAGCACTGTGGCAATGGGGAAAACTATATTATATTATTTCTTGGCTTGAAGCACATAAAGCACACTGTACAAGATAAAGCAACATGATCAGATCCTGGTAACTCTTACGACAGCAAACATTCAGATAGCTACACATACTATGACAATAATGGCCAGTTAATAGAAGACCTCACAAAAATCAATGGGATACCTTTGTGTGTGCCAATTTGGTTTCAGTTTTATTATACATTAACTTCATCTTAAAAGCAGCACTTTGTAATTTATTATTACATAAGATAGGAATTCCCAGAGGATAGTTCCAGCTGAACCATGATTGAAAGACAAGTTATGCACCTTTATTTTACATTTAATTTACAGGAGGGAAACAAGAGCAACTCAAGACAATGAAGCCAAAGCAGTCCAACTTTCCCATGTAGATTTTAGTATAATCTTCATGTAGCTTGCAGTACAGGTACCTTGGAAGCACTACCCCTTTCTGGCTTTTTATGTTGGTGCTTCTGCAAGGCTGGAAGTTTATTTGAAGCCTGGCTAGCAGATCATATTTGAGTCTTCTGGAAATAACTCCAAAGCAGTTTTCTCCTTTATGGAAATTATATATGTGACCATAGTTTTGGGGGAAATGAGAAAACAGTTCTTGACCTTACTTATCTTTGGAACATAGCTTTAAGGACTTGTCCAGCATTGTTGAATTACAAATGGTGCCATGAATATGTCCTATCCCAAACTCAATGTGGGAACCAAGAAAAGGTGGCTTTTCAGAGAGAGATTTAGAGAGGTAAAAGTCTGCTGGGATTATGCTGGTCATAAAAGTTTAGCTAAATAGAGAGCACCACTCTGTAGAGGAAATTTTATAGATTGCAACTCTAGCTCCTATTGGTACTTCTGGAAAGAAATGTCATGCTTCCAGAAAAGGAATAGGGAGACAGAGGAGGGGAACAAAAAGAGGTGGAAATCAAGAGAACTATTTATCATCTGATGCAATGAACATATTTTAGAAATATTACTTAGTTTTTATTTATCAAGGATTTGCAACATGTGTAGGACTTATTCAGGGAAATGGATGAAGCTTTTATGATTTCCTTTGATTTTATTTTTGATATTTATTTTTGACCTGAGATGTTATAAACTTTACCAACACACATACACATTATACATGCAGGGAAGTCATTGTTTAATATATAAGGCCTGAAAATTTCCAAATATGATAAAACCATTCATCTGCACATTTAAGATTAATGAATGCCACTTGAATCAGCTCAAACACATGCACATGTAATACATCAAAACATTGAAAGACGAATACAGACAGAATCTTGAGAGCACCAAGAAAAATGTGATTGATTACAGAGACTTCAGTGACAGTAATACTAAAGCTGAAGACCAGAGTGTTTTAGGATGGCAAGCCCAAGGATCTGAACAAAATGAGCTTTCCAGTCGCAGAATCCTAAATCCTGACAAAACTACTCTTTAACAACTGGAGATAAATTGAGACATTCCAAGATGAGCACAAATCCTTCAAGTCAAAAAAGAAAATAAATTAGTAGATATTAAGTTACCTTTACAAAACATAACCATATAAATAAACTAACAAATAGGTAAATCAAATTTTTTTCATGTGAGTCCTTTTTTTTATTGGGTATTTATTTCATTTACATGCTATATCAAAAGTCCCCCACATGCTCCCCCACCTACTCCCCCAACCACCCACTCCCACTTCTTGGCCCTGGCATTCCCCTGTATTGAGGCATATAAAGTTTGCGCGACGAATAGGCTTTTCTTTCCACTGATAGCCGACTTGGCCATCTTCTGATTCATATGCAGCTAGAGACACGAGCTCCTGGGGCGAGGGGGGGGGTATTGGTTAGTTCATATTGTTGTTCCACCTTTAGGAGTGCAGATCCCTTCAACTCCTTGGGTACTTTCTCTAGCTCCTCCATTGGGGGCCCTGTGATCCATCAAATAGCTGACTGTGAGCATCCACTTCTGTGTTTGCCAGGCCCCGGCATAGTCTCACAAGAGACAGCCATATCTGGGTCCTTTCAGCAAAATCTTGCTAGTGTATGCAATAGTGTCAGCGTTTGGAAGCTGATTATTGGATGGATCCCTGGATATGGCAGTCTCTAGATGGTCCATCCTTTCGTCTCAGCTCCAAACTTTGTCTCTGTAACTCCTTCCATGGGTGTTCTGTTCCCAGTTCTAAGAAGGGGCAAAGTGTTTACACTTTGGTCTTCGTTCTTCTTGAGTTTCATGCGTTTAGCAAATTGTATCTTATATCTTGGGTATTCTAAGTTTCTGGGCTAATATCCACTTATCAGTGAGTACATATTGTGTGAGTTCTTTTGTGATTGGGTTACCTCACTCAGGATGATGCCCTCCAGGTCCATCCATTTGAGAGAAAACAGGCCAAAAAAATAAGTAAATAAGATAAGAGTCTTGTGACATCAGAATCTACAGAAATATGCAATTGTTCTTAGAATGTGCTTCTTGCTCCTTCTAGGTATAGTGGAGAGAAGGGAATTCGCATTGGATTATTCATTACCACTGGTTATGGTTATTAGGATTTTTGTTGTTGTTTGGATTTTTTTCTTTGTTTTTTTGGTTTTTTTTGTTTGTTTGTTTGTTTGTTTTCTCCCACATGCAGCTTGTCTTTGTAACTGTACACTTCACAGAGGTGACTCTTCTCATCCCTCAGAGGATAAATTGCCAGATGCTCTGAGTAAAGTTGGCTATTGCTTGAGACTTTAATCCACATCATTTTTAAGCTCTGATCTCCCAGGTTCATGCCACAGACTAGAGTGGTAAACAGATCAACAGAGAGTATATTTAAAATATAATACTGTTGAGGGGCACAGCCATGTAACATCACTGTTTAAAAATATGAATGAGTAACTTTTCTAGTATACATTAATTAAATATATACATTTTGATTATCAGAATACCATTAAAAAAGTAACTCAAAGACATACAGTAAAAGAATCACTAGAGCATTAAAAAAATCAAATAGAAAAATATGACTGGTTCAAAAATGTCACAACTTAAGAGATGGCTGAGCAGTTAAAAAATTCTTAATGCTCTTGCAGAGGATCCAAGCTCAATTCTCAACACCAGTGCTGAGCAGCTCACAACTGCCTATAACACCAACCCCAAAGAATACAATACCCTTCTGGATTTTACAGGCAGGCACATACATGTGACATACATTAACACACACACACACACACACACATGCAAATACAAATAATAAAGTAATTCCTTTTCTTAAAAATTACAGTTTGACTACATCAGTATTTGAGCATATAAACAGTGACAAAAACTTTACTATCCTGGTGTCAATGCTAGTCACTCAAAACTTTTCATGTTACTTTTTTGAATACATTCATTATAACTTAACATGATAACATGCTATCTAAAACCTTCTTTGTCTCATTTTTATTTGAAGAAGAAGGCAGAGAAAAATGATTTTAAAATGTAACTATTTTATATAGGTAGAGTGAATATGTTTATGGATTCATGCCATGTGTTATATTACATTACACTTACAGAACATTTTATTTTTTTAAGTTGGATATTACAACTAGTCTTTCTCTGTGTGTGTATCTCTGTCTTTCTCTGTCTCTGTCTGTCTGTCTCTGTCTGTCTGTGTCTGTATCTCACTCTCTCTGTCTTTGTGTGTGTGTGTGTGTGTTTGTGTGTGTGTGTGTGTGTGTGTGTGTGTGTGTGTGTGCACGCGCTCGCGCGCACGGGCAATGAGATGCGTGTAGGTCCCTGTGTAGAAGCCAGAGAACATCCTGTTTGAGTTAGTGCTCTCCTTTCACACCTTGTATTTGCGAACTTAAGTTATCAGGCATGGCTGCAAGCATCTATACCTACTGAGGCATTTCATTACTGAAGAAAGCACTTTAAAATAACTTCTCATGACACACTTCACAATAGTAAAAAATAATATAAAATGCCTTGGTATGACTCTAACCAAGCAAGTGAAAGATCTGTATGACTCAGAGTAAAAGAACTTCTGGGTGAAATTATCATTCCTGACCTCAAGCTGTACTAAAGAGCAATTGTTTCTTGAAGTTCCTTTACTCTTGACTCTCTTGCGTATAGTTTTTGCTATCCTGGTTATTTATTTATTTATTTATTTATTTCCTATTCCAAATAAATTTGCGAGTACTACTCAGCTATTAAAAAGAATGAATTTATTTATGAAATTCCTAGGCAAATGGTTGGACCTGGAGGGCATTATCCTGAGTGAGGTAACCCAATCACAAAAGAACTCAAATGATATGTACTCACTGATAAGTGGATATTAGCCCAGATACTTAGTATACCCAAGATATAAGATACAGTTTGCAAAACATATGAAACTGAAGAAGAATGAAGACCGAAGTGTGGACACTTTGCCCCTTAGAATTGGGAACAAAACACCCATGGAAGGAATTACAGAGACAAAGTTTGGAGCTGAGACAAAAGGATGGATTATCTAGAGATTGCCATATCCAGGGATCCATCCCATAATCAGCCTCCAAACACTGACACCATTGCATATACTAGCAAGATTGTGCTGATAGGACCCTGATATAGCAGTCTCTAGTGAGACTATGCCGGGGCCTAGGAAACACATAAGTGGATGCTCACAGTCAGCTATTGGACAGATCACAGGGCCCCCAATGGAGGAGCTAGAGAAAATACCCAAGGAGCTAAAGGGATCTGCAACCCTATAGGTGGAACAACATTATGAACTAACAAGTACCCCGGAGCTCTTGACTCTAGCTGTATATGTATCAAAAGATGGCCTAGTCGGCCATCACTGGAAAGAGAGGCCCATTGGACTTGCAAACTTTATATGCCCCAGTATAGGGGAACCCCAGGACCAAAAAGTGGGATTGGGTGGGTAGGGGGGTGGGGGAGGGTATGGGGGACTTTTGGGATAGCATTGGAAATGTAAATGAGGAAAATACCTAATTAAAAAAAAGAAAATCATAAAAAAAGAGCAATTGTGATTTAAAAACTTCATGGTATTGGGACATAGACAGGTAGGTAGATCAATGGAATAGAATTGAAGACCCAGAAATGAACCCACACACCTATGGTCACTTGATCTTTGACAAAGGAGCTGGAACTATCCAGTGGTAAAAAGATAGCATTTTCAACAAATGGTGCTGGTTCAATTGGAGGACAACATGTAGAAGAGTGCAAATTGATCCATACTTAACTCCTTGTACAAAGCTCAAGTAAAGTGGATCAAGGAGCTCCACATAAAATCAGATATACTGAAACTAATAGATGAGAAAGTAGGAAAGATCCTTGAACTCATGGGCACAGGGAAACATTTCCTGAACAGAACACCAATGGCTTATGCTCTAAGATCAGCAATCAACAAATTGGACCTAATAAAATTGCAAAGATTCTGTAAGGCAAAGGACATTGTCAATAGGATAAAATGGCAACCAACAGATTGGGAAAAGATCTTACTGATTCTACATCCAATAGAGGGCTAATAACCAATATGTACAAAGAACTCAAGAATTTGACTCCAGAGACCCAAATAACCCTATTAATAATTGGGTACAGAACAAAACAAAGAATTCTCAACTGAGGAATACCAAATGCCTGAGAAGCTCCTAAAGGAAAGTTCGACATCCTTAGTCATCAGGGAAATGCAAATCAAAACAACCCTGAGATTCCACCTCATACCATTTAGAATGGTTAAGATCAGGTGACAGTAGATGGTGGTGAGGATGTGGAAAGAGAGGAACACTCCTCCATTGCTCATCAGAATGAAAGCTGGTACAACCACTCTAGAAATCAGTTTGTTGGTTCCTCAGAAATGTGGACAAAGTACTACCTGAGGACCCAACTATACCAGTCCTGGGCATGTACTCCAAAGATGCTCCAAAATATTATGAGGACACATGCTCATAGCAGCCTTATTTATAATATCCAGAAGCTGGAAAGAACCCAGATGTCCCTCATCAGAGGAATGGATACAGAAAATGTGGTACATTTACACAGTGGAATACTACTCAGCTATTAAAAACCATGAATTCGTGAAATCTTTAGGCAAATGGATGGAACTAGAAAATATTATCCTGAGTAAGGTAATCTTAAAAGAACATACATGGTATGCACTCACTGATAAGTGGATATTAGCCCAAACGTTCAGAAGACCCAAGGTACAATTCATAGACCATGTGAAGCTCAAGAAGGAAGAAAAAAGCATGGATGCTTCAGTACTTCTTAGAAGAGGGAACAAAATACTTAAGGGAGAAAATAAGGAAACAAAATATGGAGCAGAGACTGAAGGAAAGGCCATCCAGAGACTACCAAACCTGGGGATCTATCCCACATACAGCCACCAAACCCAGACACTATTGTGGTTGCCAAGAAGTGCTTGTTTATAGGAGCCTGATACAGAATCTGTCTTCTGAGAGGCTCTGCCAAAGCCTGACAAATGCAAACGGGAATACTCTTAGGCAACCATTGGACTGAGCACAGTATCCACAATGGAAGAATTAGAGAAAGGACTGACAGATAGAAGGTGTTTGCAACCCATAGGAACAACAATATCAACCAACTAGAAACCCCAGATCTTCCAGAGGCTAAATCACCAACCAAAGAGTACACATTGAGGGACCCATGGCTCCAGCTGCATATGTAACAGAGGGTGTCCTTATTGGACATCAATGGGAGGAAAAACCCTTAGTCCTGGGAAGGCTCAATACCTAAGTGTAGGGGAATAATGCTAGGGTTGGGAGGCAGGAGCGGGTGGTTGGCTCGGTGGGGAGCACACTCATAGAAGTATGACAAGGGAGGATTGGATAGGAGTTTCCAGAGGGGAAACTGGAAAAGGGGATAACATTTGAAATATAAATAAATAAAATATCCAGTAAAAAAAAAAAAAAAGAATTGATAGCTAGAATTAAGTGCAGAGACTAGAGAAGTACCTGTAATACATAATACACAGAACTTATCTTCTCTGCATGACTACATTTAGTAACCAGAAGAGTTTTAAGAATTATTTAAACAAATGTATTAATAAGCAAAGATGATATAATTTTAAGTCCTATTGAAATTATTTGGGCTCATGGCATGTGAAAGATTGTTTGAACAGTTCTTCTTTGAGCATTCTCATGAATTGTGGAATTGTATGATGTTTGTTTTCATTTAAGGGGAAAAAATGGAAAAGCCTCCTCAGAATCTGCTTTGATTGCTTTGAAAAACCAATAAACAAAAAAAAAATCCTTTCTTAATACTTTTTCACTTATGGCTTTGAGTCAACTGCACCCCATTACTTTTTTTCCTCCTTTATCTATTTTCAAGGTAAATTTAATGGCTTTGGGGGAAAATTCTAATTTACATCTCCCTTTTGAAAGACATTTTCTTCTCTGTATTTTCTTATCTTGTGCTCTGAAGTCTCATTTCAGTCTTTCATGTGGAGGAATTAATATTTTATGTGATGAATATTTCTCTGATATTTTACTCCTTTAAATGGGTTGTGTCTAATGATCTGATCCCCAAAATGATATGTTCCCATTGTAATTCCAGCTCTGAGGAAAACTTTAGTGTACTCAGAGAGCCATCATAGCCTTATCCAAGAATTATAAATTGCCTTACCTACACAATGGAGAGGGAGCAAAGCCTTTTTGATAATAAAAATAAAATGAACAAAGTATGATTTTGATGAAAGGAATAAATGGTAAAGAGTGACATAACTAATTATGATATTTTGAATATATGACATATATTCACGTGTTCAGTACTTCCTAATTTCAAAAATTATTCTTGAGCTATCAGTGTCTGAAGTATATATCTTAAGATTTTTTACAGTAAAATAAAAGCTAATGTTAATTGAACACTGAGCATGTGAATCAAGCACTATCCCAGACTTTTCAGTATTGTCAGCTTATTTCATTCTTATGACAATTAGACACATAGACATAATTATTGCTGTATTTTGTTGTAAAAGTTTCTGAAAGAAGCAGAGTTTAACTAACCTATCCCAGGATTTCAAGTCAAGTATTTGATGGTGAGGCCGGCCATTTTAACCTCTGTAACTAGCAATACTAACAAAAAGTTACAGAAGAAATGATTCAAATAACATTAATGATAGTGAATGATTTTTACAGTTTATAATAGTCTTTAAAAATGATAAAATATGCCTCAAAGATATTTTTGGTAACTTTGACTAGGGAGATTCTTTCAATGATTAAAATTATATGTATTACAAAATATATGTATCTTGTAGCAGAGATCTCAGAACAGAGCTTGATAGGCATAGTCTTGAAAATATTTACCAAAATTAGATATAAAGTATTCATATCTGCATTTCTAGATGGTTCTCAGTGATTCACCAAAGTATCAGAATCTTAATTTCAAAAGAATCAACCTTTCAAAACTCATAGAAAAGTTTGATAATGCTGACTATCACATTACTGTGAAAAAGTAAAATTATACCTCAATCATTAATATCACAATGATTGAGGGTGAATGAGAGTCTTTTCTGTTTAATACACAATTTATGTATATGAACATATCTAATTTTCCTTAAGGTTGCCTTTTATAAAGTAAGTCAATAATAGGCCAGTGGCCTAAGGGAAAACTAAATACTATTGTTCTGCTAAAGGAACATTGCAATAAACTTACTTCTAAGACACTCTACTGGAGCTATATATCAGTGCTTAACTCAGCAATTATCAGAGAGGCTTCCTCTTGCAGTACATGGGGACTAACAGAGTCCTACAACTAGTCAGCATGCAGACAGTGAGAGACTTTGGATCCCTCAGTCATAAAGGGGATATCTTCATCAAATTCCTCCCCTCAGAGCTCAGGAATCTTTATAGAAGAGGAGGCAGAGAGATTGCAAGAGTCAGAGGGGATGGCTCACAGGAAGGATTTAGTGTCTTCTACACACACCGGGACTAGTGCCTATGTTAACTTACAGAGACTGTGGCCAGGTGCAAAGGAGCTGTACTGGTTCAAGTCAAACAGAGTCCAGTGGGAAGAGAGGGAAGTAGAGAGGATCCCATATGCCCAGCAGCCAAGAAGCTGTTTCCAGGTGACCACCACTTACAAGGGAAAAATTCAATGTTCTTCAACACATTCTCACTAGTTTATAAAACACATTTAATGGTGGGCCCATGCACAGAAGTACATGGGCAACACAAAGCAAACTCGGTGTTATTTTTGGAGACTTTTTGTTTCCTATTGCACTGGGCATTTTTTTTTTTTTTTGGTCTTACTGGACAATTGGTTGTCTATTATGTTTTGTGATTTTGTGTTCTTATGGGTTTTAGTTGATTTTGTGTTTGTGTGTATGCGTGTGTGTCCGTATTTCTTTCTTGTGCTTTTTCTTTCATTTTTATTTTAAAACATGTTTTACTTACCTGTTTATTTTCTAAAGAGAGAGAAAGAGAGAAAGAAGGTCTGGTGTTGGGTGTATGAGAAGAATTTGGGGGACTAAAGCAATAATGTTATAATTCTACTTATCTTAGGCAACATTAAATGTTCCTGGTCTTTGATACTATGCAGCTGCTACTGTCAGGAATTAATTTATGTTGTAAAACAATATTGCCTTATTTACTTTTAGTGTGTGGTATCTAGTGTTATCTTCTTGCTCCATGCAAAAATATTAATTCAATTTGTTTTTCCAAAATTATACTCTCATGTATGGAAGACAAGAAACAAAACTATACATTTGAATCCAAAGCCTGTGACTGTGACTACTGCTTTTAATTGAGCAGCCTTTGTGTTCTCCATCCCCCCACCCTTATTTGTGCTAAATGGCTTAATGGCTCTAATAATTGCTAATGAAATATAATAAAATTTTACCACTTTTATTTTAGCTTTTAAATCTTACAAATTCCATAATTTTAGGCCTGTCTGTTTCTATAGTTTTGGGGGTTGTAAAATAAATACCTGTCTAATCCATGCCATTAAACTCAATATGGAAAACATTTCACTAGTCAATGGAATCATCTGTAAGAATTATTACTCACTGGAAGGTTGAATTTTCATTGACCAATACAGATTTGTCTACTGGACCTTGGATCCAAGGACCTTAAAGAATGGGGTCCAATTTTCTGAGGAACCGCCAGACTGATTTCCAGAGTGGTTGTATAAGTTTGCAATCCCACCAACAATGGAGGAGTGTCAAAGTGTAGACACTTTGTCCCTTCTTAGAATTGGGAACAAAACACCCATGGAAGGAGTTACAGAGACAAAGTTTGGAGCTGAGACAAAGGATGGACCATCTAGAGACTGCCATACCCGGGGATCCATCCCATAATCAGCATCCAAACACTGACAGGATTGCATACACTAGCAAGATTTTGCTGAAAGGACCCAGATATAGCTGTCTCTTGTGAGGCTATGCTGGGGCCTAGCAAACACAGAAGCAGATGCTTATAGTCAGCTACTGGATGGATCACAGGGACCCTAATGGAGGAGCTAGAGAAAGTATCCAAGGAGCTAAAGGGATCTGCAACCCTATAGGTAGAACAATATGAACTAACCAGTACCCCCGGAACTCATGTCTCTAGCTGCATATGTATCAGAAGATGGCCTAGTTAGCCATCAGTGGAAAGAGAGGCCCATTGTTCATGCATACTTTATATGCCCCAGTAAAGGGGAACGCCAGGGCCAAGAAGTGGGAGTGGGTGGGTGGGGGAGTGGATGGGGGAGCATGTGGGGGACTTTTGGGATAGCATTGGAAATGTAAATGAAATAAATACCTAATTTAAAAAAAAAAAAGAAAAAAAAGAGTCACCAAGGTCCATCCACTGTTTGAGTGAGGGTGATTGCATATGTGTGAGTCAACTGCAGGTGTGGAGCTTCTCAGAGGACAGCTATGCTTGGCTACTATCTGCAAGCAAAACAGAGTATCACAATAATGTAAGGGATTGGTGCTTGCCCATGGGATGGGTCTCAAGTTGGGCCAGTTATTGGTTGGTCATTTCCTCAGTCTCTTCAACTTCTGTGCCTACATTTCTTGTACACAGGATAAATTTTGGGTTGAAAGTTCTGTTTGTGGGTTGGTGTCTCTATCTCAATACTGGGGTTCCTGCCTGACTACAGGAGGTGGCCTTTTCAAGTTCCATATCCTCAATAATGTGAGTCATGGATAAGGTCACCTCCACTTATCCCAAGTCTGTCTCATCATGGAGATACTCCCTACCTCCCCCCCCCCACACCTCCCATCAGTTACAGATTTTCATTCATTCTCATGAACAATCTCTTGTGTCCATCCCAACACCTGATCCTGAACCCCCTATTCTCCCTCCAAGTTTCCTCCATTCATCTGTCTTTTATGACTATTTTATTCCCCTTTCTAAGTGAGGTTCACTCATCTTTCCTTGTGTCTTCCTTATTTAGCTTCCTTGGATCTGTGAAATGTAGCATGAGTATCCTGTATTATCCACTTATAAGGGAATACATACCATGCATGTCCTTTGGGGACTGGGTTCCATCATTCAGGATGATATTTTCAAGTTCCATCTATTTGTCTGCAAAATCCATAATGTCTTTGTTTTCAATAGCTTAATCCCAATGTGTAGATGTACCACATTTTTTTTATCTATTCTTCAGTTTAGAGACATCTAGGTTGTTTCTAGTTTCTGGCTGTTTCAAATAAAACTGCTATGAACATATTTGAGCAAGTGTCTTTGTGAGATGGTGGAGCGTTTTTTGGCTATATGCCAGAATCAGTATGGCTGGGCCTTAAGGTAGAACTACTCCCAATATTCTGAGAAAGAACCAAATTGATTTCCAAAGTTATTTACAAGTTTCCACTCTTACCAGCAATGAAAGAGTATTCCCCTTGCTCCACATCCTTGCCAGCATGTGCTAGCTCTTATGGTTTTGATCTTAGCCATTCTGATGTGTGTAAGATGGAACCATAGAATTGTTTTGATTTTCATTTCCCTGATGGCTAAGACTTTGAACATTTCTTCAAGTACTTCTCAGCCATTCTAGATTTTCTGTTGATAATTTTCTGTTCAGCTCTGTACCTCATTTTTTAAAATTACAATATTTGGGTTATTAGTGTCTAACTTTTTGAGTTCTTCATAAAATTTGGATATTAGCCCTCTTTCAGATAGATGTAGGGTTGGTGAAGATCCTTTCTCAATATGCCAGCTTCTGTTTTGTCCTATTCACATTGTCTTTTGCCTTACAGCATCTTTGTTTTTCATGAGGTCCCATTTATCAACTGTTGATCTTAGAGCTTGAGCCATTGGTGTTCTGTTCAGTAAATTGTCTCTTGTACCAATGCATTCAAGAATATTTCCCACTCTCTCTTCTATGAGAAAACCTGAAGATATTCTATTTGTATATTCCTGACTTTGATTTACTCAGGGACAAGTTGGTAATTCATTCTTCTCATTTACACTTAACAGGGGTTAAGAGATATGCTAGGTCTGTTGAGATTTGTGAGGAAGTACAATTAAATGCTAACAAGGCCTTTATTTATAAATAAACATATTCTCAAGTAGTCCAGATGTGTGAACTCCCTGTGTAAAGCTTAGTACTTTGTATCTCCAAAGAGAATATTAATCAATATATTTTGGTGCTGTAGAAATAATTGATAATTGTTTTAAATGCAATACTACAAAAGCAAAATTTCACACTTTCTGTAAATAAATCACTTTAAAACAAAACAACATTTTATTGGATTATGCCCCACTTCTGCTGTTGTTTATAAAGGACTGGGTCATCATTTTCATGTCAAATGGTTTAATCAGAGCCAAGTATTTAAAGGCATGGAATCAGCTTAGTTTCTGTGATGTAACAGCTCCCCCATCTTACAGACTAAAGAATACCAACTGAAATTTTTCTTTGGAAAAATATTATTAATAACATCTACATGATTGTTTTGCTTATTTTCTCTTGGGAACAAAAAAATAAAAGAAAAAAAAGGAAAAAGCACAGCAGATGCATGCATTCTCAAAATAGCCATTTCTTGTTTATGATCTCATGAGGATGTGTGAATTGCTGTACAGCATTAAAAGTGATCTCTGGGACTGGGAGGTTGAAATTCATTTGTAGTGATGAATAAATGCTGCGGATTTGATGCTTTTGAACATGTTCAGCGAAACTATGATTTGCACTTATCAGCCAGTGTACTTTAAAGCCAGATGTTTCTACTTGTATTCTCATCAAAAGTTTCTTATATTTTGATCACATAATAAGAAGACAAAATTTTAGAATAGAATTAGATTTACTAAATATTTAAACAAACATTTGCTCTCTTTTCAGACCTGCCCAGGAACTGTAAGTGTAAAACAGCATCCCTCACTTTTCCTTTCCCTCGAGGAAGAAACTACTCAAATAACAGCTGTCCTGAAGGCCAATTGTTCTGGATAATCAAGGTGAACACTTTCCATGACACTCCTGAAAGCTAACTCTCAGTATATAGAATATTTTTGACATCATCAGAAAACAATTAATAAGTTAAAATTTCTCAGTCTTGAAAGTTCCATAGACCCTGAATAGTGTAGTTCTCCAAGACCTTTTTAGCATAAAGAATATATGAAATATATGACAATATAGAGAAATAATTCCCAGCTCATATCACATCATAAGAAAAATATTACAGAAACATAGGTTATCTTATATTTTTATAACAATAATTTTATATAATAATATTATTATTTAACAGGAGAAATTAAGAGATTTTCTTTTTTATTTAATGTTTTTCCTTTTATAGAAAATAGATTATTTTCATGTCATTTCATATGTCTTATTTATGGTTTCCTCTTCCTCTACTCCATCATGATGAAGCAAACAAAAAAAAAACAAACAAACAGAAGGAAAAGAGTCCAAGAAAAGGAACAGGATCCAAGCCAATACTGCATTATGGTGTGTCTGAAGACAGCTATAGTGTACTCATATAAAAAAAAAATATATATATATGGAAGGAAGAAAAAACTCTGACATGATATGCATGATGAGACAAAGAACCTCCAATAATGCCATTGACTTCATTTTCTGTTGGCCATCTAGTGCTGGACATGCAACCTACCTTTTAGATTACTTTATTTCCCCAGAGAGATTCCCTTAGAGGAAACTAAAGTTTCATTTGCATGGGACTATGGAGTTAGCTCCAGGCTTAGGAGTGGCAGCACATATCCACTTCTTTTAGCCCTAGAACTCCATGTGGTACAGACCCATGCAGGCTCATGTATGTTACTTCAGTCTCTATGAGTTAATGTGTGTTTCAATCCTGCTGACTTAGAGAACCATTTTGGATGGTTGGTTGGTTGGTTGGTTTTGGTGGCCTCAGTCTGTTCTGGCCGTTACACTCTTGCTGCCAACTTTCCCACAGGCTTCCTTGCATCCTGCTGGGAAGGATCCATTAGAGATATACCATTTAGGCTTGAGAGTTCCAATGTATCTCATTTTCTGCACAATGTCTGTATTTGTTTCCATGTGCTATAGGAAGAAGCTTCTCTGATGATGGCTGAGCAAGACACTGATCTATGAGTATAGCAGAGTGTGATTAGGGTCAATGTTTTTGCTTTTTAAAAACAAACAAACGAACAAAACTAAACAAAAACCAAAAACCGAGCTGTAGTATTTGGAAAGAACGAGACTCTAAGTCTTTTGGCTATTTAGTCTCAGATTCTTAGTTACCCAAGTTTTTTTTATAGGGGTTCCATCTTATGGCATGGGTATTGAGTCAAATTAGATATTGGTTGGTTCCTCCCACAAACTTTATGCTAAAATTGCACTAGCATATCTTATAGGCAGACTACCATTGTAGATAAAAGGGGTTGTGTATGGATCAGTGTTTACATTTCTTCTTTGGTGGCATACAGAGTACCTTTGTGTGCTAAAAATGCTAGTGTGCAGGAGTGGAACTTCTACATAGGTACCAACTCAACTTCTTCACATTCAAGGAGTTGTGTTGCCCTCAGCAATGGAGCCTTATCATCAGTTTGAGGAGATCAACCTAAGGTCTTGGCAACAGCAAGTGCTGTTTAGAAGATTCAAGGGTGCAAGAACCAGCCTCAGTTTGGAGAGGGATTCTGACAAAGGGGGATCTGGGAGTAGTGAAAAAAGACAACTTAAAGTCAAACCGTAGGTCCAAGCTGACAACCTGTGTTCTGCTAGATAGAGCTTTTCCAGTCAGTTTCTATGTTCTGCTTTCTCTCTGGAAATTTCTCTCTCTATGTCCTACTTGCTTGCTATTCTAACAGATCTCTCTGTCCGTGTCCTGATTGCTTGGGATCAATTCTCTCTTTTTATCCTAAAAAAAATTCTCAGGGTAGCTCATCTCTTGCAGAACATAGATCTGTTGTTTTTGTTTTGTTTTGTTTTGTTTTGTTTATCAATCCAATCATTTACTCCAGGTTTTCCTTTGGTTATCTTATGAATCAGCATCCCTTGACTGCAGCCTTTTGATTTTTAGAAGTCAGAAAGCATATATTATTTTTCTTAACATTGCAAAAGTATTTAGAGATCTGTCAGCTGTTGTTAAAACACAGACTATAAACTAGTTGGGTGTGACCCTGCCCTGAAATTACCATTTTTATCATGACTGGACCTAACCTTGCCTTGTTTTATTCTGACCCTTAATTCAAGAAGTTATCTGCCTTTCTAAGTATAAATAAAACACTTATCTGGAGGGATATCCTTCAATCAACACCCTCTAAATCTCTTTATCACTTCTTTAGTAATTTTCTACCATGTTGGCTCACAGCCAGCTGCTTTTGTTCTTTTAAATTTGTGTTGCCCCTCATATAATTCATATTGCTTCCTTAATTTTTACATAGTAGAAAAATTATATATTTTCTAATTCCGTATTTAGAGTTCTTTTCTGGAGCCTTAAGAACTGTCCTGAAGGACCCAGTATTTGCCATTTTGCTGAGACATAGCCACACCTTCAATTCCTGGGCTACTGATGTTTCTAACCATCATGGAGTCATTAAGATGAACAGGAAGACCATTCTTTGGAAGGAAAGAATCATCCACTACACACACACACACACACACAAACACACACACACACACACACGCACACTATGCATGTAAATGGCCCTTTGGTTTACCTGTCTCTCTTCATATTTTTTCACTTGCTCCCACCTTTCCTCCCTCTCCTCATCTGATGCTCCCATTCCGGCTCCACTCCACCAATTCATAATTTTCTATTTCCCTTTTCTATCAATATCTATCTACCCCCCAATTCCCTTACTCTATGTCTAATTCATGTGGTTCTACAGGATGTTATTTGGTTATCATTGGCTTAACAGCTAAAAAAACAAATATATAGCATATATCTGTCTTTCTGGGTCTGGATTACCTCACTCAGGATGATATATTTTTTTAATCATCCCATCCATTAACCTGTGGATTTTATTATTTCATTCTTTTTAATGGCCTAGTAATATTCATTTTGTTTAAGTGCACTAGATTTTCTTTATCTGTTCATATGTTGAGGGGCATCTAGGTTGTTTACAGTTTCTAGCTGTTATGACTAAAACAGTAGTAAACACAGTTGAGCAAGAGTTTCTATAATAAGATATAACATATTGGTTTGTATGCACAAGAGTGGTATAGCTAGAACTTGTGGTCGATTGATTTTCACCTTCCTGAGGAACTGCCACACTGATTTCCATAGTGGTTGTACAGATTTTCAGTTCCACCAGCAATGGATGAAGTATTCCTCTTACTAGAGAATTAGCTATCATGTGTTTTATTGATCTTAGCCATTCTGATGGATGGAGAAGAAATCACAAAGTAGTTTTGATTTATACTTTGTTAATGACTAAAGATGTTAAGTGTTTCTTTAATTGTTTTTTCAGCCATTTTTAGTGTAATTCTGAAACCTAGTACAAATCAGAATTTCAAATCACTTATACTATTTATCTTATTTTACACCAGGATATAATTATTGTATTTGTGAATGACACCTATTGGGATGATTATTTAAATATATGAAATATGTCATAATAAAATAAGAACAGTTAATATTGTCATCTCCTTTGCTCAACAGTTAGAAGCCAGTACTGATCGATAATTGCTCCTGATTCAGGTCTCAGCTCTTAAGTCAGGTGACTCACAGCAGCTTTTAAAACCAACTCCAGGCAAAGCAGTATCTCTGACTTCCAGAGTTACTGAACTAATGTGCAAACACATACACACACACAAACACTCACACAAACACACACACACACACACACACACACACACACACAAACACATGAAGAGGGGAGTTGGTTGGAAAGAAGGAACTTAAAATAATAAAAATATTTACTTTTAAAAATATTTATAATTTCTTTGGGTTAGAGTCTTCAGATTTCATTCCTTTTTTAAAAGCAGAATATATAATACATCATTGTACCCTGTAGCAACAATCCTGTGCTTTACAACATTAAAGCTTACTCTTCACACCTGACTTCATTATGCTAGCCCTATTTAGGTTCCTTACATAATGCCCTTTCCTAGCATCTAGTAAGTACTATTGGACTTTAACACCACAAATATCTCAGCTTTCCCATCAGACAGAACATATTCATCCCTCTGTGCTGCTTTATGCCACTTACTGTTAGCTCTTTGATCACTGATGTGTTCACAGTCAGTCATTGGAATGGCTTCATTTACAGAACTAATCAACCCTTCCCCCTTTTCTGTCCCTGCCACACAAATCCACAGTTAGTACAACATGACAGAAGAGAATTCCGGTCCAATATTATGGAATGTTTGATGAGAACAACAACAACAAAATTCCTATGAGGAAACTTTAGTGCCCTGGAGTGGATTCAGCTTCTTGGCTGGCTGAGGTTGACTACGCTCAGTGATCTCATACAGCAATGCAACGTCAGCCTGGGTTGAATTATTTCTATCCTCTATATTAGATTTCATTTCTATCCTCTACATCAGATTTCTGTCTATGCAAATTCAAATACTTCGGAATGCGAATGAATGGGATACTTGTGTGTAAGGAGTATGTGCACATATATGCATGTATGAGTGTGTGTGTGTGTATGTGTGTGTGTGTGTGTGTGTGTGTGTGTGTGTGTGTGTGTGTGTGTGTGCACGTGCATAGGGAAGCCAGGGGACAGCTTAGGTGTTCTTTCTAATGAGCTGTTAATTCATAATTGTTTCATCAGTCAGGATTTCTCACTAGGACCTGGAGTTTTTAAGTGTTTGGGGTGGGGGTAGTGTAGGTCTCAAATCATGATGCTTCCTTGGAAGCACTTCATTGACTGCGTCATTTTAGTGTTCCTGAAATAGAATTCCTTCTTAAAGTAGTTATTACAGGCAAGGATGTATACTTAGAGTAATTTTTTGAAGGCATGCATGTGTTATAAGCATACCTAATATGTATTAATTATACACTTGTCTGAACTACATGGAGTATTAAAGAACTAGAGCTACTACTATATAAGAAAAAAATGTCCTCAAGAGTTTACTTTGACAATAGCATCAGGATTGATGGAGTGGTATAAATATTACGCAAACAATAGAGAGGAAGATAATTTTCACAACTCTGAATAACCTTCCAAACATCAAGATCATGTTTTATTCTACACGGATTCTAAAACATAATATATATATGTTAATTTTTCCTTTTTTAGGCTGCAAATATCATGGAACATGTCAGAATACAAATATGCACATGGAAACAAAGGGGCTACATATTGAATTAATGATAAATGTCAATTTTCTGATTATAATTTTAGGTAAACAGTGATACAGTACAACCAAATGTCATATTTGATAGAAAAATTACTTATACATTTGGAGTCAAGCTTAACACACCAGGTTCCAAGGCTGATTCATCATCAGTGCACACTGAAGGTCCCCACACTGCTAGAAACAACAAAGAGAACAAATTGTCAATGGATTTTAATCAGGATTGCTAAGTGGAAATGGTGTCTCATCAGCCTGCTTTGTGGCTCTGGTAGCCATTCTGTTTCACCTGTTAAGTACTTCTTGGTTTAAGAATAGGATAAAACATCCTCTGAAATATGATCTACCATACCGAGCAATCTGTTTCATCCATGCTTCGTGTATCTAGCATATGTTCAGTTCAGTATTAAAATAGCAGAGGAAAACTTGTGGTTTCTTAAAAAAAATCACAAAATAAACTGTTAAATTATAGTTTTCCATTCCTTAACACATTACAGTATCAAAGGAATAAGTAAAATAAATATTGTTGGAAACGAGAAAACACAAAAATCAGGAAAGTTTTCTGTTCACATTGTTTCTAATAAGAACTTATTGTTTACTTAAATCTCATTGACACAGCATTGTGACAGGGTCATAGCTGAGACCACAGCACATTCCAGCAGCTCACAGATAGACTCAGTTTCTTTTCCAAAACTGAACAGATTTTGATCAGGACTGTGTCCACCCTCTTGAGCTGTGTTCAGTACTGTAACCTTTCAGTTGGAGCATTTACTTCTTACAGCACAGTATATCAAACACACACTGCAGTAAAGTAAAACAAAACAAAACACTAATCCCTCTGAGAGATTATTTTATCCCTGAAAGTCAAAACATGCACAATAAAAAAGTGACTACGAGTCTATCTATACATTAAAAAAGAAAAAAACAAAAACCAATAACAACTAAATAAGACAGAAAGATTTGTTTCTTTCTAATATGCTTTAATGAAACTTATTTATTACATGACTGGAAAGAGATTGTTTCTGATAGCTAGTTTACAAAGCAGTCATTAATAGGTCTCAGCAAGCCTTAAGTATAGCATTTTTCTAAAATTAATGAATGAATGAATTAATTAATTTGTAAATGTGTACAGACATCTACCTTCACATGCATGTGGTTCCTGAGGACACCAGAGGCGACTAAAAGAAGGTTTTAATCCCTGCTAGAGCTGACTCTGGATAGATATGAGCATTTTTTCACAGTTCTGGGAACCAAACCCTAGACCTAGGTAAGTGCTCTTAACTGCCTAGTCATCTCTCAGCTCAGTATTTGAATTTCAGTCTGAAGCACAAAACCCTTAAGTTTTCAAGAAAATTAGACAAATGATATCCCATGCTATGTTTTGTATTGTTGGGGAACACACTGTTCAGGTATTCTAATGTTGCTTCTAGGGAAGTAAGAGTGAGTATCGTAAAAGCAACCCTGAAGTTTGAGTTGGAAGTCATACAGGACTTGCAGACATTTCACAAGAAATCAGGAGAGACACATCTGGAGTTTATAATTCTTAGTTGAGAAATAAAAATCAATATTATAATGAATTAATTTGGCTATTGGTTAAGCACTCCGTGAGAAACAAAGGCTGAAAACTATGGTCAATTCCCCTCTTCCAGTCGTAGTGAAGAACATTAGTCAAAAGCGAGGTGATTCATGCACTTCCTGGTCTATTAGCAGAGAATTTAACATCATTGTATAAAGAAACAATTCAATGCCCATCAAAACATATTGCTTTTTTATTCTTGATCCAAAAAAGATCAGAGCAATGGAACCAAAGAAACTTTAAAGCATGGTAACCAAACTAAATGAGAAAAAAAAAAGGAAGGTTATTTAGAAAAAAATAAATTAGTAGAGAACATACAGTCTTTCCTACCAAATTCAATGATTAGAAAGAAAAACAATTACTGAAGAATTGGGGGGAAATTCCCAGATCATGCTGTAAAAGTTGATGTCAAAAAATTGTTCTGGTAGCTGGGAAGATGACTCAGTGCTTAAAAGGGCTTGCTGGACACACATGAGGACCTAGCCCAAAGCCAAATGCCAGCTCTTGGGTTGGAGAACAGGAAGGCAGGTGAATACATAGGGCTTGCTGGCCTATCCAGCCTCATGTAAAGAGTTACTTCAATGTTCATTGAGAGAATATGTCTTAAAATATGGTGGAGAGCAATTTGGGGAGACATTTGATTTGTACCTTAGATCTACATAGGCCTATGGGTTTTGCAAGAGACTATATGTTTTCATACTCATAAAACTTACCAGACATTATTTACCTTAATGTAAATGCATTCTAATCAAATACATTGACATAAATTTTTTAAGTTAATTCTCTTGGGGCTGCTATTTTAGAAAATCCAACTCTATGTTCTCAAACGAGTGAGTGTCATCTTACCTGTGATCACTTACTTGTGGTCACCTGCCAGAGATTGAGTGCAGAGTATTGCTATGAATTTACAGGAAAAAAAAAAAAACACAACTACATCTGTAAAACAAAGGTTTTGCTACATACTTCACCATAGGGCTTTTAATAGAATGATATCAAAGCCTTTCAAATGCCTTAGGACTTCTATCCAATGGGATTCATTGTATCCAGTTATATGCATACATCAAGACATAATAAAAATCCAGAGTTGTTTTTAGAATAGCTATTTCCTAACTAGCTTGACTTTAGATTGACTTTAGAGTATAGCTTAGAGATTGCATGTAAATTGTCATAAGATTACATATATGTGAACATACATATAATAAAGTGCTTAATGGATAAAAACTGGGGCTTAATAATCTTTCCAAAACATTGCAAAATATAAAAGAGTCTAAACATACTGTACTTAATACTCAGTTCAACCAGCAAAGCATAAGTAGTCTGGATTTCTGTGTACTTTTACCTAGAATCTTTACTTTTAGAAAACAAGTTCCCTTTCTAGTCCCAAAATATATAAATTGTGACAGCTCAGTCGTACTTTAGTAAAGAGTGGCATAACAATCATAATTACTTTTATCTAGTTTGACAAAGTAGCTTTGATGATAGAAAGAAATCAAAATCCTATCATTTCTTTCTTAAAATGATGGATATTCTTCAATGGAATGATACACTGTAACTATAGTAACTAAGGAGTTGTTTGCCAGACTATCAACAAAAACAAGAATAAAAAGGATGGATAGTAGTAATAGTGCTTAAGGGTTATTGTTTTGTTCAGAGATATTTAATGCTGGCTGAGATAATTCCCTTTGTGTAAACTCTCAAGAAATCCCTACCTAGTGATCAGTATTATTATTTTTAATGCACTGGTATTTCCAAATTCGAGATTCAACTTTAACGTTTTGGGAGTACAGTACCAAAAGCAGAAACCATGAAACAGCATTCCACTCAATGATTATTTGAATCTTCAATGATAGTTCCCTTCCCATTAGGAAATGAAGAAACTTAATAGCAGATTCTAGAAAGTCAATGTGTCCTTACAAGTCAAATCAAAGCTCAAGAAATAACTAACTAAGGGGGGAGGGGTATGTTTGTCACTGAGGTATACTAAAAATGAGTGTCATTTCTTAGACCTTTAGCCCAAATTATGTTTAAAACTTCTTAATAAATATATCAGAGATAAACCAGATGTTCAACACTGCTAAAAAAAATTAGTTGCTTGGGGTAAGACTTAGAAGCCACAATATTCTTCACTCATGAGCTTCATGTTCAGAAATGTCAGAAATATGCTTTGAAGCAAATGTAAAATTGCAGAACTATGAAGGTCACAGCTATATTAGCTATTAATTTAATCTTTAGTGCGTGGAATTTGTTTGTTTTGCCTCAAATTATTCTTTAAATGTCCAAGGAAGAACTTTATCTCTCCTTGATTTTTCAATATCATTTCAAAGTTTTAAGGTCACAGAGCCAATAATTAATAAAATAACTAAAAGCTACTAACTCAACCATGACTCAAACATTCAGGTGTTTCCGATTAAAATGTGCTTCTTAGAAAGTACAGGGAAGAAAAGAATGAACTAATATGGTGACATACTACATGCATCAATTCATAGACGTAAGATTCATGAGCTTCAATTTTTAAAGGAGTAGGTTATATTTTCTCCTTATATTAGAGCAAGCCAATGAAAAATACTAATGCATGCATAAGTCAGGAATATGTTTTATGTATCATTTTGACTGTAAAATATTCACATTTCCACTTTTGCCTGAAATTAAGAAAACACAGCCTTTCTTTTCATTTCTGTGAAAATAAAAATTCTGGCATTTATGGCCATAATTTCTTGGGAAAATCACCTGGAGGAGACAGAAAGCTGAAAATTATTTTTAAAAAAATGACTTGGCTTAAGTTTAAATTGGGACTAACTAAGATAATCAAGATAGATTCCCTGTTGAGGAAATAAGCCAAATTTAATCGAAATTATAGAGGATAGGGTTTTCCTTTTTAAATGCTACACAAAAGAATCCTATTCTAAGTGTATGAACTATTGAAAAAGTAACAGCTGTAGAGTTAGCTATTGGATAAGTAGAAAACAAAACAAAACAAAAACCTTATAACCAGTTTACAGATCTCTCTCTCTCTCTCTCTCTCTCTCTCTCTCTCTCTCTCTCTCTCTCTCTCTCCCTCTCTCCCGCCCTCCCTCCCTCCCTCTTTCCCTTTTGCCTCTGTGTGTGTGTGTGTGTGTATGAGTGTGTGTGTGTGTGTGTGTGTGTGTGTGTGTGTGTGTGTGTGTGTGTGTGTTTGCTATACAATAATAAAAAGGTACATTTTGTTAGCTCTGGCACTTATGAAAATCACAATGGACTCTTCTTCAACTTTCTAAAAACAATAAAACATTCATGGAAAATAATGCCCTTTCTCCTCCGTTTTTTTTTCTTTGTTTTGTTTTGTTTTGTTTTTGTTTTTTGTTTTGCAATCTCCAATTAGTTTGCAAAGGACACAAACAACACACACATCAGAATGAAAGATTCTTGCCTTAGTAGGCAATTTCCTAGAGGGAAATGGGGGTATTGGGTGAGCAGAGTGGGGTGAGCACAAACACCTTCCACACAGCTCAGTGAACAGAAGCCTGAAGTTAAATGGCATTTCTGCCTGGGAAGTGTTGCACCTTGAGAGAACACTGAGATGCCCTGCATCACTCCCCAACTTCAGCCAAAAGGTGGTGTCATCTTTCTCACCACTAAACACATTTAAGACAAGGCACCCCAACTGAATTTTGCCTCGTCCCCAACTGTTAGCATCTTCAACTGGCCCAGTTGGCAATGAGTCTTCTTCTTACCTTTGTCCGGGTATAAAATGTAAAGGAAAGAGGAAAAAGAAGGAAAGTTATTCAATCCAGAGAGGCAGAGGTCTTTTGGATTCTGAATCAATATTTGGATATATACTTTGTTCACTTTGGTGAACCACAAATACTTATTTAGGAGACTTAGTTCTTTCAGCTAAGCGGGACAGCAAGTGGGACAGTCCTGAAGGCAAAAGAAGTCACCCTCCACATCCTACTTGGAAGTGCTCATTTGGATCTTCCTGGAGTCCAAGCTGGGGCGATTTCATCACTTGCCCTCAAGTCCACAAAGCTTCCAAGTTTAAAGGGAAGCCAGAAAGCAGCACTTTCTCTTCTGTGCCTTCAGACGTGGCCTCCTCCTTGAGGTGAAGGCTCTACCTTGGGATTTCTTGGAATACTGGGTTATCCACTTCCTTGACTATACACGGGAGAAACACTCACGGTTTTTGTGGAGACTCTCCAGGACTTCATGGTGTCTGCTGAAGTATTTGTCCTCCAGAGTCCTTTTGCAGATTTGTATGGAATCTTACTGGTCAGCACCTGGCTGTTAAGAGAGATGCTTGGATGCTCAAACTCGTTTTCAGTTCTGCAATCTACCGCTGAAGACTTGCACTGGAACCTGGAGCCCCGGCGATGTGGCGGAAATGCTTGGAGACTGCGCGGCGGGAATCGCAGCCCCAGCCAATGCTCCTCCGGAATCAAATAACCAGCAAGTAGATCGCATTGCTAAATCCAGGGGCGAACCACCCAGGGATAAACAGGAGTGGAACCTGGTCGGAAGCAAAGAGAGGAGCCCAGAGAAGGGAAGAGAAAACTGGAGCAGTTACCACTTAAAGTACTCCAGGCTGAGTTCATCTCTCAAAAGGCAGCTGTGTGGGTCTTGATTACGCGTGGGTGCCTGTGCGCGCACTTGGATAGGGCCCGTGGGTGTGCCTGAATATGCACGCCCATGTGAATTCGCAAGGCAAGGGTAAAGCCTCAGGGTCTACTGGGAGCAAAATTCCAGAGCATCCTATTCTGGGAGGAACAGTATGGTGCAAATAGGCAAGGAAGTGCTCCTTGATAGCCAGTATCCCCCTACCCACCCCCCCTCAATTCTTCCATGCAGGTTTGGTTCAGGTTGGTGTTTGAACTTAGAGGGAGGCACAGAAACCAAAAATCAAGTGCTCATCAACTCTATCCTGAAAGGACTAGCTTCAAACCACTCCACATACTGTCTTTAGGGGGTTTCTGTGAGCTTGGCTGGGGTCTGAGACTGGGGATTAACTGAGAACCTGGGAATCTTGGCAGGATTCCAAGAGTAAAGCCAGGGAGGGCCCTACCCAATGTTTCCCCAAGAGGCTCTTTTTTTTTTTTTTTTTTTTTTTTTTTTTTTCCTTTCCTCTGTACCACACCTCTCTCTGGCTCCACATCCTTCCCCCAGTGCAGGTGACCTCGGTGGCCAGGCCTTTCTGAGGACTACTCAGGTCCCATAAAGCTCTGTGCACTAAAATGTGGTTAGCTTCATCACTTCTTCATGCCTGGTACCTACTGGGCAGATTCTGCAAAGTAAATGTTCATTTTGGAATCCGCTTCCATCTGATTCATAAGCAACCCCCCCCCACACACACACACACACACACACTCACACACAGACTAGGGAACACTGGAAGTCGGCCTTCAGTGCCTGGGAGTTTCAGCGAGAAGCTCTTAGGCTGGGATTTTTTCCGCCAGGTTGGAGCTAATCACTTGTCACAGTGCCTAATGACACAGCCTGGCTGGGTGACACCTTTTTTTTTTTTTTAATTTTTATTATTTTTTTTTAAATTTAAATCATTATTCCCTTATTCACAGGTCAGTGGGCGACTAGATCAGGCAGTTCATTTCCAACAGAGGGATGCCCCAGAAGTTAGCTTTCTCCCTTCAGGTTTTCCACCGCTTCCCCTCCCCCCTTCCTGCAACGCCCCCGCGCCTCCTCTGCTTAGGGATTTGTAGGCACGGCGCTAACCCTCTCCTTGCGCCCGCGGAAAATCGGTTCTCTGAACACATCCAGCCCGAAGTCTCAAAGGCCGAGAGCACAGCTGCTACTGCTTGGGGTGTCTCCTGTTTCTAGGGTTCTGGGAGGTGCGGCCGTTCTCGTCACTGCAGCTAGGGACCGGCTCTCGGCCGCGCGCCCGCCGCCGCCGCCGCCGCCGCCGCCTCCATGCTGCAGCGCGGAGCGCAGCTCCTCTGGGCCGGCGTTGCCTGCTCGCACCACGCTGGGGAGCGGCTCTCCCAGGCCTGCCGGGGCGGCGGCTGCCTGCCCGGACTGCAGCTTCCCGCCTTGAGCCTGAGCTGAGGACTCGTCCCAGGGCCTCAGCCAGCGGGAGGGGCGCCCACCGCGCTGTGTGCAGCGGCGCAGGGAGGTGGTGAGCCCGTGCAGAGCAGCCGGAGCTGTGTGTGTGTGTGTGTGTGTGTGTGTGTGTGTGTGTGTGTGTGTGTGTGTGTGTGTGTGTGTTCGCCTGCGAGCTTTTCTTCTTCCCTTGAAGATGTGAGATGTGAATGGCTTCTTAGCTAGCTGGTCCTTAGGATTCTGGACTTTGTGGAGCTGTGGGCACAACGCACCCATGTAATTCATGTTGTGTGGTCGGTTATCTTAGGGGAAAAAAAAAAGGCGCAACTCGACGGGGGTGGGGCAGATCCAGGAAACATTCTGGAAAGGAGAAATAGAAAGAGAGAGGCGTAGAAATGTGAATATTGAAAGACCTGAGAAGACTTTTGGAATCTCCCGGCTGGCCCTTCAGTTTTCCCGGCACTAATCTGGAGGTTTTCCACCTTTTCAAGTCATCTTGGTGTTCCTCTAGTGTTTTGTAAGCCTCTTTTCAGCTAGCTGCGTGTGTGTATGCGTGTGTTTGTGCGCCTGTGTATGTGCGCGCGCCTATCAGATGCATTTGACAGTCTTTTTTCCAACTGCCCAGAAGCAAACGTGTTAACTCAGAGATGCCCCTCCGTGCCCAGGTTCTCGCAGAGCATGGAGGACACCCAGACCGGTTTTCCAGGCTGGATTCTGGGAGGCTGATGGGCTGTGAACCCAGGTGTAAGGATCACTTAATCCAGAGGCTTGGAAAGTGGCTGTATTAACGAGCTTCCAGGTACATCGCAAGGTCAAGAGAGGGACTTGCAGCTGTATTAATTCCCTGCATCTTGACTTTCCTGTTTTGGTCCGAAGAATATGAATGTGTCTGTCCACAACATTTGAAGCCCAAACTTCAGCACTCCGAGCTGGTTTACTGTACAAACAAGGTAATGAGGATTGCTTTTCAAACTGCTTAACGAATCCCCGACGCTTCCACAGCCCTTCCAGGACTCCCTTTCTGCCCAGCGAAATGTCACCAGCTTTTGAATTCCAAGGATTTGGCTGCAGGAGAACTTGAAGGAAACGTGATCAAAGGGCTATGTGAGAACGCGACTGCTCTTTTTGCCGGTAGGCTGGTGGGCTTCCGGACCGGATCTTGAGAAGGACCAGAACTGTTTCTCCCTCCCGGTGCGGTTCTGGGAGTGCTTGTGCAAGTGTGAGTGCGCGCGCGCCCGGCTGAGAATGTGTGAGTGTGTGTGAGCGTGTCTCTGTGTGTGCGCGGCCGCCCTGCTTCTGCCCGCTCCCCGGGCGCGGAGCCACCGGTTTGGGCGATTTGCGCTGATTCCCCACCCAGCGCGACCTGCGAGCAGCGAAGGCAGGGGCAGGAGCCACCTCTCTGACTCCCTAGGATGCGGGTGCTGAGCTATGGCAAAGGGCAGCGAAGTGATGAGCTAGACCCCAGTACGACTGTGAAAGCCACCTGGAGCCACCTTGCCTGGATCTTACCTGCCGGCAGAAAGTCTTCCTATGACCGTCTTTCCCCCTAGAGGCACCAGGTAACAATGAAGGACTACTTGCCTCACCCACTTTCCTTAAGGTCTTGTTTCTAGCATCTTATCTGCATTGCAGGCTACTTTACTTATTAATGTTTTGAAAATCATTAGAAAGGGCTGGGTATCCAAGAGCGCTTGCTCAGTGACGGGGTATGCAGTTTCTGGTATATAAAATGTAAGTCTATATCTGGACACTTATTGTGGTAGCGAAATCTATCTGTCTGTCTATCTATCTATCTATCTATCTATCTATCTATCTATCTATCCATCCATGAATACATCAAGCCTGAGGATAGTTTTTGAAAAGGGCCAGGCTTGTTGAACCTGTCTGAAGGTGCCAGAGATGAACGGTTCATGTTTCCTTCAGGCTATGGTTGCTGCGGACCATTTGGTAGCCAACCCTCCAGATACTGAAGTGAGATCCGGTGTTTGTTTCCCCGCCCCCCACATCTATCAAAGATCTTTTATTTTTTCTCCCCAAAACCCCTTAACCTCTGTACCAAGGTTCTCTTGATGTGCAGGATCTTCCCAGATCCTTTCAGTAGTTGTGAATTAAGAATCTCGAGACTTTGATGTGAAATGGAGTTTTCTTGGGACTTGCTTAGGATGAAAAGGAATTCATTGTCGAGTGTGCGTGTGTGTGTGTGTGTGTGTGTGTGTGTGTGTGTGTGTGTGTGTGTGTGTGTTGAGACTAGGTGTTTAACTGCCAGGCTTTGATTTGAGGTGGCATAATATATACATGAAAAGAGGTCGTTTTTATATGTCTAGGAGAAGGAGGCCAAAAACCAATAGCCACCACCCAGCCCAGCCCTAGCCCCAGCCCCAGCTCCAGCCCCAGCCCCAGCCCCAGCCCCAGCCCCAGTGACAACATCAGCCCTGGCCCCACCTGCTTTATCTCAGAGACGGGCAGAGGTTTGTGCCCCAGTGTTTGTTTTTGTTTGTACAATAGGTATTTTGAAAATTCCATCTAGTGCTTTGATTTAAAAGCAGGTTGGATTTAAGACTGCCTAATTAACATACTAGATCTGATATGTGAAAATGGAGATTCCCTTCACTTGAAGAGGCTGAACAAATTTAGTTAACTTCCGAAGCGCCTTATTCTTGTACCTTGTACATTCTACCTTCTTCCCCCACCATTGCTTGTTCCCTACAGAAAATTCCACTTCCTTCTTGAGGGCGCTTGAATTAACAACATAAAGGTACTTCCAAAGTAGTCTTGTCAATGTTTAATTCCAGAGTGAAGAAGGTCTGAAATTTTCAGCTGAGGAGTGCTGGTTTGTCTCCTGCCTCCCGAACTGCCTGCTAGTTTGGCCTGGTGGGTCAGTGGTTCCCTGCTCTAGGAGGCAGAGATAGGGACTGACCTATGAAGGTGGAACTGAGTGTGTCCGTGGTGTCTTCTGTTTGCAAAAGCTGCTTAGGGTGTGCAGGGAGACTGCCTGATTGTCTTCCATCCCCTCCGTTTCTGTAGCTATCCATCTGATGGCATTTGCAGATCACAAGCTAATGTGTAGCTGCTCTAGTTGTCCCTGCGCGCTGACGTCCGGACTCCTTCTCTGGAGTCTAGAATTGCTGCTGCTGCTGCTGCTGCAGGGTGGTGGTGCTACAAGGCCGTGAATGCAGCGGGCTTTGGGGGCTGGGCTGTACCACTGCAGCTGGCAGGTCTGCTTTGACACTACATGGGGCGGGGCTGGAGAGCTCAGCTAGCACCTAGCAGACAGTGGGGCTCCTTGTGGCCCCTGTGACTGCCTGAGTCTGAAGGAAGGGAGATTGGAGATGAGTAGGGCGGTGGTGTTTGAGCATCTATTATGACTAGAGCCCCTCTCCTTCATTCCCGATATATATGAATATTCAAGACCATGTGATGAAAGCTGGCTACAAAAATTGTTTGACATTCAAACATTGCATGGTTTATCAGGATTGAAACCTTGAAGCTAAGTGCATTTTTTCGACATACCTATTCTTTCTGTCTTCTCCTGCTCTTCCAGATGACACCAGGTCATTTGCAGTCCTGTTTTGCCTTCAGTTAAAACAAAAACAACAACAAAAACTGTAGCATATGTAATCAACTTATCTTTTACTTCCAACATGAAGTCTAGGAAAGCCACTTTTCATACAGATTTAGTGTATAACTTCAACTCAGAGGAAGGATATAGATGTTAACTCAACTCAGGCAGTAAGACAATGCATACTCTACTGTCTGAGGTCTAATGAGGAAAAAAATAAAATAGTATCATTGCCCAGATCCCAAAAGGTATAAAGGAAAAAATAAAAAAAAAAACTAAAAATAACAAGATTTGAAAGAATTAAGGAGAATTTCATATCAAATGTCTTTTCTTTTTAAGTAAATTTATTTGGAATCTTCTATCATTCAAAAAATCCTACAAACAATGCTGCCTTCTGTGATAAACATCAGAGAGATGCCTTTTTTTCTTGTCCTAAGTTTGTGTGGAATATTGACAACATAATAAGTTGCAAGCCAATCACATATGTGAGAATGACCAGACATAAAATTTCTGGTGAAGAATGTTAGTACTTGAATAATACATATTTTCCCATCTCTGTTTCACCTCTCTTTAGCCTTTACTCACTTAAGGTTTCATCTTTTGCAAGTCAGTTCCTATATTTGTTCACCCATTCTTCAGGGAAGGCAGACAAATCTGTAAACCAAGTTTTAAATGCTCAGAAGCTCAGACAAATATTGCGGTTTAAAAAGGCCATTCCTTTGTGGAGTTAGGTTAAATGTTATGAGGAAATAGAGCTCCTAAAGTAGAGTGAAGGAATAAAGGAAGGAAGGCAGGAATAAAGGAAGGAAGGAAGGAAGGAAGGAAGGAAGGAAGGAAGGAAGGGAGGGAGGGAGGGAGGGAGGGAAGGAGGGAGGGAGGGAGGGAGGAAGGGAGGGAGGGAGGGAGGGAAGGAAGGAAGGCAGGCTAATGCTGGCTAAGGTGTTTCTATCCAGCTTGTTAGACATTATCCCTAGGCATAGCTATTCTGTTCTTGTTCATTGATGGATTATGACACTGAGAGTGAGTTTCCCAGCCAGGAACTCGTACTTTACAATCATTTTTTCGTCATTTCTAATAGAAAACAAAACAAAACAAACAAACAACTGGGAATTATGGGCCACACAGGACAGGGGCGAGCAGAGTCAGCTTGAAAGGAGTTGACATGTGATTTCATCTTCTAGATCAATCCTTTCAGTGACTTCCCTTTTCTCTTTTAAAAAGAATGACCTTGAACAAGACCTATATTCTGTGTTTTGCAAACCTCTCTTAAAAATCGTTATGTATACAGAAGCATTCTCATACATTTCAGCTTTGATATGAGGCTCCTGTACAGACAGGTTTGTTTAAGGAAAAAAGTTCATCTATTTTTGTCTTTCACTGATTTCAGCCAAAAGTAATTTCTTTCCTCTTTCTCCAGAGAAATAAAAGAGATGAGGGTGTCTGATAGAGAATGCCCCACTCTTCTTCTTTTTGTGCTATTATTTTGTTCTCTCCTGCCATTCAGTAGATTTTTGGTGTTGAAGTGTTATCTTCTTGTGTCACTAGTATTTAAGCACAGTCCCATGTTACTCCCACCTCCATCTTTCCTGAAGGGACATCATTTCCTTTTTTCCTTTTAAGCCAGTGCACTGCTGCTTGAAGCACTTTTGGCTTGGTGGTTTTGCTGAGTTTTCTAGCTAGTGAAATTAGGACCATGTTTTCTGCTGACTCTCTTGCTGTGCTGTTATGTGGTAAGGATGAGAAACTTGCAGCTATTTAACAGGGCTCCTGTCCATCAGTGAAACTATTCCACAACAACTACTCAGGTCTTTTTTCAATTGCATTGAAAACATTTTTTTTTTTTTTTTTTTGGCTAACACTGAAGTAAGAGGAAGAAGAAAACTCACTTGAAATTTTCTAAAGAATAAACTAGCTAGTCTGTTTTCTTATTCTAGTGATTTTATTTACTCAGAGATGAAACATACTGGGATTTTTTCAGGTTTTCTTTTCTTTTCCTTTATTTTTTTATACAATGAAAATAGTTCTAAGCTTTATGGTTCATGAAAGAGTGATGTTTAAAATGTAGGCCTTATGCACATGAGTGTGGCTCTCTAAGATATACCACCAACGTATGTTAAGCCATTCCAGTGATCCATGTACACAGTGAAGTTTTGAGAATGGGTCCACCTACTCAGTCTCCATAGCTTATACCCTCATTTGTATGCTTTCCTTTAGTCTTAGAACCTGAGGAAGTATACTTTAAAGATCCTGTGGTGTAGGGATGGTGCTGTTTATAACTATAGAAATTGTTTTAGCTAGGGGTAAACCATATAATAGTACTCCATCATCATAAATCAAACAGTATTATGATGCCCTCAATAAATAGAGAAGAATTTTATTCAGAAATAGTTGATGCTAAATTTAAAGCAATTATTATTTATTTTTTTAAATTCATGGTGCTCTGGCAGACACTGCTCTGACAAAAAGCATTTCACCGTGTTATATGATAATTTAACGGTAATTATGAATGATAGGTAACAAGTGATGGGAAATTACAATGTAATTACATGATTATATAAAGGACTATCAGTACACCAAAGCCAAGTAAAGTGGGTGGACAGGTTTTAATATTTAAGCTACATAAAGTATTTTTAATATTTATCTAAAACTGACTTTGATAGTTCATATTTCTTTTTTTAAACAGATTTATTTATTTATTTTATGTATTTACACTGTAGCTATCTTCAGGCACACCAGAAGAGGGCATTGGATCTTAATACAGATAGTTGTGGGCCATCATGTGGTTGCTGGGAACTGAACTCAGGACCTCTGGAAGAGCAGTCAGTGCTCTTAACCACTGAGCCATCTCTGCAGCCTGATAGTTCATATTTCTTCACCTACAGGGTTAGGTGGGAAATTATCTCCTTACATAGGAATTGCCAAGGTTAAATCGGGAAATATCAAATGACCAATTTCTTCCTTTCTTGAAAATAGAAATATATCGCATGTTATGTCTTGTTCTCATTTTGAATATTCTTGGTATAAATAAATAAATAAGTTACATAATACATTGCAAACACTTTCAATGGAGTTTCTTAGTTTCTTAGAATTAGTGTTACAATTCCTGTGAATCATGATCGCAGAATTTGGAATGAAAATTGAATCTATTTTTACATTTACTACAGAAAAGGCCCTAGAAAGGATATATAGTAAGATAAACGATTAAAGTTAAGAGTTCTTTAGCAAATGTTGGGAAAACTTTCTGAATTCTTAAGAAAAGTTTGAAAAAAAAAAAAGACTTTAAGACATCCTCAATCACAACTAGTGTGTTGAATTTAAACAGGAACAGAAGCCTATCAACACTACTCATCTTAACGTGCTTGCTTTGCCCTTTTCAGCTCCATTTAAGAAGTGCTACCCACACAGGAAGGAACATTATTCTTACTCTCTAGAGGCCATGTTTCTTTGACCTCTCCAAACCAAAGAAGGACTTTCCCCAGGCTCAGCACACAGTCTCCTGCTAAGCTTACCCCGAGCCTCATTTGCTGCCTCCACAATAGATTTTCCTGGACCTCCGTGACACCACCTCCAAAACTATAGGCTATCCAAATTAAAGCAATGTACTACTGGAAGCATATTAACTACGTGAAAACTAACTCTTTCCTTCTTTCGTTGTCTGGAATGAAGTATTTTTTTCTCACTTGATTTTTAAAAAATTGTTTTCATTAATTTTTAAACAATTTAATACATCTGCTATATTTGAAAAAAAAAACAGAGCAAATGTACACATTCAAGCAATATTAAAAGAATTGGGAAGACTTTAATCATACCATGCAAAAGGGGAGAAATTCTACTATATCCAGAATTTTATTAGCACAAGATTTCTGGGCATTGGTAAATATCAAATGATTAATTAATATTAGTGGTAAATATAAAAATAATAGTAAAAATTTATGAAATAAAAATGAAAATATTTCTGTATCATAAAATAAGTCATGTATATTTACTTCTGAAATAACTGTGTTTAATACATTGAATCCTTTCATTGTTTTCACACAATACTACAAACTCCTTTAGTTTTATATTTGATTTACTTTTATTTTGTATGTAAAAGTGTTTTGTCTGTCTGTATGCATATATAACATGAATTGCTTATAGTTTGTATATCAACACTGATGCTTTGTTAAGCATGAAGACATATTCATGTGCATGAAGACATAGTAAATCTGACTCACAGATGTTTTAATTCACTATGTCCCATTCAATAAAATTATATCTAATTTAAAATTGAAATTATCATGGTACTTATAGTAATTATGGGAGACAGGAAGTACATTGTGCTGTGACAGTGTGAACATATTTTTCTAATAACATGAAAGATATAAACACATTAAGTTTGAGATACATTTATTGACTGATAGTTGGTCCTCGTTTAATGTATATTTTGTAGTAGATATGAAAGGAAAGATTGGAAATCATGGCTTTATTTTAGAGGGATTGGTTTTATGCCATGGTTACTAAATGATATTTGAATTTTTGTAATTTATGTTTAGCTTTGTGCAACCTGAACCGAAAGCCTTTCCACCTCTCTGAACCTTACTTTCCTTACTTATAAAATGAGTTTTTATGACTGCAGGCTAAAACTGTCTAGCAGCTTCAGGGTGATCAAATATGGGAAACTTAGGTCTCTTCACTGTTTTTGTCTCTACCTTAGCTGTCATGAGTCTAAGGAATGAACAATAAAGGGATTGGGAAGGCTTTATGTTCTATGATTGGAAAAATGAAACTATGAGGTTACAGTGATCAGAAGAAACGCAGTTGGTGTGCTCAAAGGCCAAGAAGAAGAAGAAAATGCAAAATATGAGAGTTACTTCAGTTTAGGAAATCTTGGGAGCTTGGAGCAGGTCCCCTTGTCAGCACATGACTTATCCTTAAAATATGTTTCGACTCCTGATAGACACGGAAATTTCTATGAAACTTCTAAGTTTTTTTTGACATGTTCTCAATCTTATATTCTCTCTCTGGCTTCCCTACCAAGTTTCATTTTGACTAACTATTAGAAAATTCAAAATAACTTTATTGAACATGATTATTCAATATTTCTATTAAGTATGTCAAAATGTCATACTTTTGGCATCCTATATTTTCTAATTAATTTTAGCATGGGGGGAAGTATTTTCATACATGGAAAGCACTGTTCCTGATACTGGAACTTGAAGCATTAGAAGAGAATTGCTTCAGGCCTTCACTCCATAATTTCTTTGCTTATAAACATACTAGCTAGAGACAATTTTATTTTCTTGCTCTTAACATTTTTACATTTTGTGCTCAGTAATGTTCAGTATCATTAGTTTGAACAGACTTTTTTGACAGATTCTGGTTTGTTTGTTCCACATGTCATTGAAGCATAGAATCAATGCCAACAACTAATACAGATTTTAATGTAGCCATCATTGCTACTTTTGGGAGACAGAATAAAGAAAACCCAGGTTCAACACTCATGTGCTTTCTCTTTACCTGAACTTGAATAGAGCCTTCGAGGCCTTAATGTATACCTCCAAGACAGTGATGAGATAAAACGTATTTCTGCTTCTAAGTTTAGTGTCTAATAAAGTGTCTGAGAATGCTTCTTCATTATTTCTATTACATTTCTTACTCAAGATGGTCAAGTTACTTAAATATTCTTTACCTTACACCACACATACTGTGATGGTGTTCTTTAGGAGTACCATACAAAACACTGAAACAGAGAAAGACAAGAAATGTATATTATTCTCTCTTAAATACTTTAGCCAGATGTGCCAGGGATTTTCTGAAATAAACAAGAATGATTATAATCATGTTCTTTATACTCCTTGATGATTAGTTAGTTGCTCTTTATTACATGCACAGAAACTCATGTCTCAGCCATGTCTCCCTTAAGATACAAGTCAAAATGGTATAGATGCTATTCTGAGAAAGCTTCAGTTTACAGTAACAGCAAGCTGTCTTTCAGAGAGAAAAAAATCGAGAATATGGGGGACTTTTGGGATAGCACTGGACATGTAATTGAGGAAAATACGTTTCATATATATATATATGGTCCTGGAGATAATGACATACTTGCCTTTTAATTTACTGCCAGACCTAGGTGGTTTATTTCTAGAATATTAATTCATTTGTTTACATGGTCTTTTTAAAAGAAAAATCAGCAACTGGGCTCCAAGGAGCCTCTTCTGCTTCTTTATGACATGGGCTCTTTTCTAACACGGTGAGAAAAATCGGAACAGGAAGTGATACTGAATCTCCCCATCCTTCCAACTATCTCTGAAGAGATATTGACTATGGACCATAATCTTGCATGCTATTCTTTTGTTCCTAAAATATTTTACTTATGATGCGAATGCAAATAGTTTTCAGAATTGACACCTCACATGTACATATAGCTAATCTTTTCTCAATGCCTCCTTGTCATCATTGTATATGCTTATGATTGCAAATGGTCCTTACGGGCCAGTCCATTGCATGCTCCCAGAAAATTACACTAACTTTTCTTTTCCTTTTACCTTAACTACATGATTTTTTTTATTTAATGTATTTCCCCTGATGTATGTATATTTTCAGTCTATCTGTTTCACTTTTTAACTTCCAAATAACAATTTATTAATAAAATAGCACAGTGGTTGGATATGAGAGCCCCAGGCTTCATAAGAGTATCTTAGGCATCCCTCCGAGACAACATATGTTCTTTGAGATCATAAAGCTTATAAGAGAGTCACTTAAAGATACCAACATAACATAGATATTGTGTAGTAGATAACAGTCAGCATATGAGCTTGTCATCCTGTTCCTCCTGTTAATTGCTGTTGATTTTCACTTTTACGTCATACTGTAGACATACGTACAGCGTCACCGTGACCATCTCTATTTTTAACACACCCAAACTTAAACTCAAAGGATTTGATTTTATGTGGCCATAGTGTGTAACTAAGAGATAAGACGTTTATAAATAGTCCTGATTCTAGGAAGGGAGCTATGTCTTGTATGTCTGGAGATTTTTCCTGTTCCCTACCTCTCATGACAGTCTGGTAAGGGTTACTACATGTTTGTTCTCCATATCTCATTCATTGATGAGGCCATATTTTTGAGTATGCACAAAAATCTTTACTACTTTTGCTTCTTGTATCAGTTTATAAACTGCTAAATTTTTATTTGTGTGTTCATCAAAGCCTTTATGATTAGAGAATTTAACTTTGTTTGGAGGAGATGAGACTTAGAGAATATATATCTGTCATTAAAACACTAGCCTCTGTGTAACGATGCCCTGCATTTGACTTGGCCTTCTTTTTCCTTTGCCCTGAGATTGGTGCAGGCTATCAAGGCCATCTTTAGTGAGTATTCAGGTTTAACTCCTATTAAGTTTTTTTTTTTTTTGTCTAAAACTAGGGAAGAGTGCAGTAATAAAGTCATTTCTTTAGCTTGAATCATGTGTCTGATGATAATTTGTCAAAGCCTGTTCATAAACTTTAGAAATTTTCAAGACATATTATCTCTAGAGTAATTCCTCTGGTGTGCCCTCACTTGGGATCTAAGTTCTTTCATTTGGAGAAATGGAAATGCCTGCCAACCTTTGTAATCTTTGCGAGAATTTGCTTCCTTTCCTTTTGAATCAGTATTGACCTGTACTTTGCTTTTTGAACTGGGGTGTGACAGATGTGCTAGAGAACAATTTACAACCAAATCATCTCAAGACAATGTGTTTTTCACCTTTCCCCCCTCTTGGAAAGGGGGAAAATGTTTCTAATATGTAAAGAAACCCGCTAGTTATGTTCCTCTGTTGAGGTACAGTAGTCCATACGGTATCCAGCATCAATAGCCAGGCACATTGATGAGGCCACCTGAGAGCATCCAGACACAATTGAGCCTTGATAATTATAGTCATAAGAATAACCTCTACTGCGGGAAGCAGAAGAACCAGCTAGCAAGCTGAGTCAAAACAAAATCATTTACTGACAAGTCATGAACAATGAAAATGGGCATTACTTTTAACGCTGCATTATGAAGTAAAAATTGATTTCTGAGATGTGCGCCCTGGGTAACAGAGCTGCTAGTCAGACACTGTGGGTCTTTTGAAAGAAAAAAAAATCATTGAAAAAACCTTTTCAATAAATGTTTACTTAAAATTTGCCTTCTGTAGGCATACTGCCTTCAGTCTGTGGTTTAATATATTTCTAACGAAGAATGATTTCTTTTTCTAAACTTTTAGGAGTTTTTGTTGATTCTACAATAGATTCCTTGTCTGAGATGTTTCCTAGTGTTGCTGAATATGCACAATATTAAATGCAGTTTTCTTGGTTCTAGAGCAGCCACTTATGACTACATGTGAGAGGCTTCCATGAAAGGGTTATCTTCTTTCAGTTGGGTCCCTGACATCAGTATGATACTTAGGAACACATGATCCTTGTTTCTCCACGTAACTTTCCATCTTGATTTAGCCCAGTTTGACATTTTTTTATTGTCAAAATGACTTGATTTCAATTTTTCTTCTAATTTTTCTCCAGTAATTCATGTTTACTAACCATTTCTTCAGTAAACTAAATTTAGATTGGGCAATTTATGCTGGAATTTCACTCTATTATTATTATGTAAAGTTATTTAATAATGTTTTAATAACATATCAAACTAATCTATCTGCAAATCTAATAATTTATAGGTATAATAAGGAAGAAGTTTAGGTCATAGAGAAGTCCATATACATTATTTTATAATTACTAAAATTTATTTATAAAACATAATTAAAATTAGTATTGTCATGGATCTTGTTTTTTTTCTTTTCCTCTTGGTAAAAATGGTATGTTTGTAAAGAAATGACCAAAATTACATTTCATGTGAATGCTATTTCTTTCAATGATTGTTTTAATATTTTGAAGGTTTTTTATTATAGTGAATATGAAATGTTTAATTATAGTCTTTATTATTTCTCACTGTGGTTTTTAATTTTAATATTAGATAAAATTATGTTAAATTAGCTATTTGTTATTTCTGCTAGTAGTGAATTCTAAAATAGTAAAGTATATATCCGATGTATTTTCTATGTCAGTATTTAAAAAAATTGATTTTGTAACATTATATGGATTAGGTTCTTCATCTGTAGAATGGGACCAATACTGTTACCTACCTTATATAGTTGGAAGAAAAATAATGAATTCTATTCATTTCTCACAATAATTCCTCAATAACTGAATGAAACCACAAATTATTGTGTGTGTGTATATATATATATATATGTATATTTCATAAGAAAATCATGACCTTATATACAGAAAGAAAGGTAATTACTGCATAAGTATTGCACATTTGTTGAATTGAAGAGACAATATGGTTGGGCTTTTAGCTCAGGCTGTAATGTTTGCCTTGATACACTCCTTATTGCAAGTATTGTGGTTTTTTTTTTGTTGTTGTTGTTGTTGTTTTTTGTTTTTTGACAAGACCCAGTAAAGAAAAGGCCTTTTAGGATAATATCAAACAAGATTTTGCTTTCCAAATCAAATAACTTTGATTTTTCAAAATAAATGTAAATGTCTAAGTCCAGTGTAACTAACTATTGTTAAATGAGTTGGGATAAAAATTTCAAAGGAACATTTAAACAGTTTGTGACTCTCAGGGCATGGCCAGAGAGGCAAAAGATAGAAGCAATTTTACAGGTTGTTTATGGCTTTAAAGTTTTTCAGGGAATTTTTTGAGAGGAAACGAATATATGTATAGAATTACAGACATGAATCCAAGAAAGAGACTTTGAGAACAGCAATATTTGAGGAAAATATAACCCTCTTCTTAGGTTCATGATTAATAAATTTAAAAATAAACTATTGTTCTTTCATCATTCATGAAAGTGGATTGTCATTTAGATAAACTTAGGCTTTGTTCTCATGGTTATCTCTGTAAACCTCTCCTTTTTTTCTTGTGATGTCTTTAATTGAAGGCTGAAATACCTCTCTGAGGAGCCATGATTATATAATTTTAGCACATATTCTTCACTGATATAACATTGATAAATCAATATGCCAAATGTTTGAATTTATCCAGTAAAGAAAGTTTCTTTTATCCCAAATAGTATTGTATTTTAAATACATAGAGTAAGTAATACTCCAATACTTAATGATGTATTTTTGTTCCGGTAAGAAAGGAGATTAGAAGGAATTTTGAATGGAAGGCAGAATATCTACAAAATATATCTGTCTTGGTAAAAAATATGTCTGCTATATGTGCTGGTTGACTAAATGAATTTACATTCACTTTGGTGTTATGTGCTTTAGCAGGTAGCTAGAAAGCATAAAACTTTTTTTTTATATGTTACAACAGGAAGAAGTGCATGTTTCCTTTTATAATCACTATCAATATGCTGATGTTTACATGTAATGTTTGCATGTAATGATATTTAGAACCTTTTAGTTTGAGTAGTACACACACATGTAAGCATACATGAACACTCATGTGAACACACACATGCAGAGAGAGAGAGAGAGAGAGAGAGAGAGAGAGAGAGAGAGACAGAGACAGAGACAGAGACAGAGACAGAGAGACAGAGACAGAGAGAGACAGAGAGACAGAGAGACAGAGAGAGAATCCTGATCCTTGAAGTATTGAAGTATGGCGGAAAAGTTTTTTAAAAACAGTGTAGTTTGCCCTTATCCTGGATAATTACATTATCCCCCTCCTCCCATTTTTCCCTCCAATCCTTCACATGCTCCAGGTCTCAGAGTTGACTATATTACTTAAAGGATCTGCAAAAATCAGGGAAGTAAAGGAAATCTTGTGTGTGTGTGTGTGTGGGGTCTTTTGGGGGAGCAATAGAAATGGGACAAATGATTTGAAGGGGGAATGGAAGAGAGGTACTTTACTAGGGAGAGAAAGGAATGAATGCAGTGTGCTTTTGAAGGTTTTCCTCTTTTGTCTCTTTTTCATTTACCATTTGTGAAATGTCACTAATGTTTGGAATAAGAACTGTCAGTGTTCTTGAACTGCCTTCAAAGATGACAGGAAATTTTTCTTGGCTCGTGTAGTAAGTAGAGGGTCCTTGGTGCTTCTTAGATGGAAAGGATCTCTGAATACTGGATGTATTTAGAAGTATCACTCCTTGTAAGTGTTTTAATCAAATGATTATATAAACTTACAACTTATTGCATATGCAGTGCAGTGAATAAAGAGAAATTTAGAGGAAGGTACACAATGAGACTGATAAGTACATTGGTGGGTCTAACCTTGTTGGGATCCAGGGTAAGAAACCACAGTTTTACAACATAAGATTTTGCTTTCAATACCTAGGCCATTGAGGACTCATTTAGCAACAAGAGATTCTTTAGATGCTTGTCCCATAAGAGACAGAATCTCACCATGGCAAGGGGTGGCTTACAGCAGTGCCTGTCTCAGTTTTGGAGTCATTGAAAGGCAAGAATCAGTCTTTGACCTGGCTTGACTCCTTGGTGCTTCTTCTCTGAGATGGGGACACAATGGCAGGATACAATATGACAATAGCTTCATATCATTATATCATATCATTCATATCATATCATTACAGCACAGCATACAAAGGCAGGAGGGAAAAATGAAAAGAGAGAAAGGGAAGAAGGGTGATGCCAGAAAAATGCAAGAAGTTACTCTGCAACATTCTCTCAAAATGTCCTCTTCATCTCTAATTCTGTGACTCACATGTTGCTGTAATCAGAGAATTTGGAAGGAACTATGGTGCCAGAATTCAGTTTTCCATCCCCTTCATTCCCATTTACCTTGCCACCTCTGCCTTTTAATTTTCACTTCTTTTATTTTTTTCTCTAGTTTTCTTTTTTTTTTTTTCAGATTTATTTTCTATAAAAAGTCACTCCTGTTTACAGTAAAATTGAAAAGCCATTAAAACTTTGGTCAAATGTTAATATTTTGTTTTTATTGTAAGTGTTGCCTGATCTAAGTTTCCCTCGCAAGCTCTGATATTTTAGAGATAGGAATTAAAATTCATCAAGCCAATTTTACTGTAAAATTTTGGAACTGAGTAGGTTTAAATAAATTTCATTCCAAGTGAAATTATATGTGGTTGATTTCATTGAGAAACCCTGCACTATTCATTAAGCCTTGCTTTGTGCTACTATGTTAGTACACTAGCAGTCTATTCACATATCTATCACCTATGTATCTTCCATCTATCTACTGCACAACTTTATATAACTAGTTGCCTTAGTAAGCTATTGCTGTGAAGAGACACCATGATCATGATCATGGCAACTATTATAAAGGATAACATTTAAATGGGGGCCTCTCTTGCAGTTTCAGAGGTTTAGTTCAACATCATCTTGGCAGGAAGCATGGTGGCACACAGGCAAACATGGTGGTGGAGAAGGAGCAGAGAGTTCTATATCTGAATCCAAAAGCAGCAGGAAGAAATAGAGCCAAAATCCAAAGCCTGCCTGTAGTGACACATTTCTTCCTATAAGACCATGCCTACTCCAACAAGGCCACACCTCCTAATGCTACTTCCTAAATATTCAACTATGAATCTATTGGGGCCATTCTTTTTTCTTTTTAATTTCAGTAGGTATATATATTTTTATTAGGTAGTTTCTTTATTTACATTTCCAATGCTATCCCAAAAGTCCCCCATACCCGCCCCCCACTCCCCTACCCACCTACTCCCACTTTTTGGCCCTGGCATTCCCCTGTACTGAGGTATATAAAGTTTGCACGACCAATGGGCCTCTATTTCCACTGATGGCTGACTAGGCCAAATTCTGATACATGTGCAGCTAGAGACACGAGTTCTGGGGGGTACTGGTTAGTTCATATTGTTGCTCCACATATAGGGTTGCAGATCCCTTTAGCTCCTTGGGTACTTACTCTAGCTTCTCCAATGGGGGCCCTGTGATCCATCCAATAGCTGACTGTGAGCATCCACTTCTGTGTTTGCTAGCCCCCAGCATAGCCTCACAAGAGACAGCTATCTCTGGGTCCTTTCAGCAAAATCTTGCTAGTGTATACAATGGTGTCAGCGTTTGTAGGCTGATTATGGGATGGATCTCTGGGTATGGCAGCCTCTAGATGGTCCATCCTTTCGTCTCAGCTCCAAACTTTGTCTCTGTAACTCCTTCCATGGTGTTTTGTTCCCAATTCTAAGAAGGGGCAGTGTCCACATTTCGGTCTTCGTTCTCCTTGAGTTTCATGTGTTTTGCAGATTGTATCTTGTATCTTGGGTATTCTAAGTTTCTGAGCTAATATCCACTTATCAGTGAGTACATATGTGAGTTCTTTTGTGATTGGATTACCTCACTCAGGATGATGCCCTCCAGGTCTATCCATTTGCCTAGGAATTTCATAAATTCATTCTTTTTAATAGCTGAGTAGTACACCATTGTGTAAAAGTACCACATTTTCTGTATCCATTCCTCTGTTGAGGGACATCTGGGTTCTTTCCAGCTTCTGGCTATTATAAATAAGGCTGCTATGAACATAGTGGAGCATGTGTTTTTCTTACCAGTTGGAACATCTTCGGGATATATGCCCAGGAGAGGTATTGCTGGATCCTCCAGTGGTACTATGTCCAATTTTCTGAGGAACTGTCAGGCTGATTTCCACAGTGGTTGTACAAGCTTGCAATGCCACCAACAGTGGAGGCGTGTTCTTCTTTCTCCACATCCTCGCTAGCATCTGCTGTCACCTGAGTTTTTGATCTTAGCCATTCTGACTGGTGTGAGGTGAAATCTCGGGGTTGCGTTGATTTGCATTTCCCTAATGATTAAGGATGCTGAACATTTTTTTAGGTGCTTCTCAGCCATTTGTTATTCCTCAGGTGAGAATTCTTTGTTTAGCTCTGAGCCCCATTTTTTAATTAATTTGATTTTCTGGGGTCCAGCTTCTTGAGCTCTTTGTATATATTGGATATTAGTCCCCTATCAAATTTAGGATAGGTAACGATCCTTTTCCAATCTGTTGGTGGCCTTTTTTTCTTATTCACAGTGTCTTTTGCCTTACAGATGTTTTGCAATTTTATGAGGTCCCATTTGTTGATTCTTGATCTTACAGCACAAGCCATTGCTGTTCTATTCAGGAATTTTTCCCCTGTGCCCATATTTTCGAGGTTTTTCCCCACTTTCTCCTCTATAAGTTTCACTCTCTCTGGTTTTATGTGGAATTCCTTGATCCACTTAGATTTGACCTTAGTACAAGGAGATAGGAATGGATCAATTCTCATTCTTCTACATGATAACCGCCAGTTGTGCCAGGACCATTAGTTGAAAATGCTGTCTTTTTTCCACTGGGTGGTTTTAGCTCTATGGGGACCATTCTTATTCAAACCACCATGTTATTTGTAGAACACTGAAAAAGTTGTCAATACATACACACACACACACACACACACACACACACACACACACACACAGACACACACATATATATATGTTATGAACTGCCACACATATGCATTCAGTTATTTTTCTCTTATAATAGGTTCTAGTATGCTTATGACATGCACAAACAGTAAGTATGCTTATAATAGTCTCACTTTTAAAAGTTTATGAATAAATTCTTTGCTGAAAGCAGTGTGCATATACCTATCTTTTACTAGTTATAAAATAAATTTAAATGAAACTATAGAAGAGAAAATGACAAAGGCTTGACTTACACACAATTGAAACACCCTGGATAAGAAATTTTTCTTTTTATAAAACAAAGATCATTTGTATATTGTTTCATTATCATAATTTATTTCTAATGATTCTGCAACATGAAATTCTTCATTTTGATTAACTTCTTTTCAGGTGTCCTATGACTTTTGCTTAAAGAATAATCTTACATTTTTTTTAAATCAAGTTTCTTCATGGTTTTTTATTACCATTTAATTTTAAGATCATAAGTGACAACTGCAGCAAGGTTGGAACAGGAACAATTGCTTTCAGTTTAATTTCTGGAAAAGAAAGTTCAAACCTTAAAGATGGCAGAAGCTGAGGAGTTCTACAAGCCTTGCCTTACATAACTGAGCTCTGCCTTCTGCTTTAACCCCAAAAGCACACAGTAAATGCAGTGGCTTAGTAATTACTACCACTACTACTACTAATAATACTAATACTACTACTAATACTAATAATACTCTAACAAATTGTTTCAACTAAAAATAATTCATGCAGTAAGTTTACAAGCAAAATTGTCTGTGCTTGAGTTTGTAGTTAAGTGGCATATCTAAGAAGTAATAAAGCATACCACCCTGTAACTCTATCATAATGCATATTCTGGTAAGTGTAAGTCATATTTAGTGGGCTCAGGAGGGCTTTAATAACAAATATCTACCATTGTTGCTGTAAACTGCACATGGAAATAAAAAGAGACAGTGTCTTGATTGTCATGCCTTATCTGCTAGAATCTTGCTTATATCAGCTTTACATTTCAATTGCACTCATCACATTTCTATAAACATTCTATATTATCTAACAGTTAAGTCTATGTCTTATTCTTTGTGCGGTTCAGTATTGAGGAGGTAGGACTGTGTAAGCCCCCTTTTCATTGTTACTTTTTAGTCAAATAATTCTATACTTATTAAACAATTATGGTGAGAATCCAGATCTATATTCTATATAGGATGTCAGTTGATGGTAGCCTTTGAACAGAATAATACAATGCAGTTTACCAATGTGTAGTGTCATACAATATTTTGAATTATATATTAATTTTAATATCCCTAATCACCAAGAGGAAAGTGATTCCTGGTTCTGTTAATATAAAATATTTTGAGGTACCATGACATGAAATGCAAACATTCAAAATTTGAAATAATGTCTTCTAAAGTTTATAATGCAAAAATAAATATTTTATTAGATAAGCATACTTTAAAATATCAAAAATTTTAGCTGTATATTAAGTACTGTATTAATAATCTTTTAAATTCTTTTGTATTAAATTTTTAGTTACTGCTTGTTTTTTTGCAGTTAATTTTATTAAATAATATCGTTGCTATTATTTGACTAAAGCTAACAACATTCTGCTCATAACTCTCAACAAGGAGTATGTGCTGTAATCGATATCATAATTTATAATCTATTCTAGATGATTCTTTAGAGGAGGAAAACATTGAGCAAGGAAGGTTATCAGCAAAAATAGAACACAGCAAGTAATATAAAAATAGCATTCTCCTCCCTGTCTCTTTCAGTCTGGGTAAAGCATTCCCCCTATGATTTTATACAAGCTCAAAAAGTGCTATTAAAGACTCACTTTTTATTGAGGTAACTCTGAGCTATTCCAAATATAACCATTACCAGTCTACAGTGATATGATATTTTGTTAAAACAGTGGTTGAATTCTCAAACACTTATTCTGTATCACTGCTCCAAGCCTTAACTTGAGTAAGGCTTCTGTCTAAACTAATACCAATAGAGAGAAAACAAAGAAGCAAAAATAAAAACAAGAACAAATAGCCAAATAAAAACCAGACAAATGAGTCAATCTTCTCTTCTTTCATATATTATTTTAAGGTTCACACAAAGGTTTTATAGTTTTACTAATTCTATCTTTTGAAAATTTTATTTGGAGCATAATTATCAACTGGTAATTTTTTTCCTTAGTTAAACCTGATTCCTGTTCTGATAATACATTCTTAAATATTCTATTTTTTATTTGATAGGAACTTGCTATGTGATCCAATCATGGTAACCTGGATTGTCTGACGTGAACTCAAAATTCTTTTATCCCAGTCTTTTCAGTGCTGGGATTTCAGACATATGCCACCATGACTGCCTTTGAGTAAAAGAATACTTTAATTACCAGAAATCAGTTGTCAGTTTAGCAGTTGATGAAGCAAATTTAAAGGTACACACACATACACATACACATACACAGATACATATACCCCCCAAACACATATATATCCATATATCAGAGGACAAATTTGTTTATGGTTATTTGTTCCTTTATGTGGCTTCTGAGGATGGAATTCACATGGCCATTCCACCATCATCTGTGCAGCGGTACTTTATACACTGAGCTAGTCCACTGGCCACAAAAGTATTTATGGTGCTGATTGCTTTTTATACTTATATCGTAACTAAGAGATGGATATTTCAAGGTATATTAATGAACTAAAAAGCATTGTTCTGTTACAGATTTCTGATTTCATATAGCCCTTTGCATTGGTCTTGTGGATTACCTTGATTCATCTTGATTTGAAATCAAAGTTTGACTTTGGAATTTATCTTATTATATAGTTGCACGAGAAAATTTATTATGATGAAACTTATAATAACACAATATATTAAATAAACTCTATTATAATTTAAACTTGAATAATTAATGCATTTTCTAATCAAATATGGTATCATTCCTTAAATATGTAGTTCCAAAATATATGTAATCACAAAATGGAAACTTTGTTTTACATAATTTTATAATCCTTGTATACAATTACATATTTTTTATATGCAGGTATATATTAATTCATATTTATGACAGGAAACAAACACTCAGAAAATTAGACAATGCTTCTGTCTGTGATAAGAAGGTTGTGATAATATTGATTTTTATATTTTTCAAACTTTCTTCTTTATATTCATACTAATGTGATTATCTAATAACTCATAATAGTAATTCAAGTGTATTTTCATGGTATTACATATTAAATAAAATGTGTTTTTTTTCTCATGAAAGGCTAATATGCATTATATATTTGCATACCAGCTACAAGGTCAAATATATTTTCAAAAAATTTTTTGTGATATTTCCCAACCATTCTTGTGATGGGGTTAGTTTTGCAATCATAAAGCCCAAGCCTTGTTCCCATATGGATTATCAATACATTGAAATGACAACAGGATTCAGTCTTCCAAGACTTTTCTTTATGTAGGTATTAAAAGGGGGTAGGAGGTGGAGGAAAACAGCCTGTAATGTTTGAGCATTGAATTTACTTTAAGATTTAACCATGTGTGTGTGTGTGTGTGTGTGTGTGTATACTCATATATGTATATATATATATATATACATATATATATATATATATATACCATATATATGCATACATTCACACACACACACACACACACACACACACACACACACATATATATATATATATATATATATATATACTCATATATGTCATATACACACATATACAGACACAAAAGTGTGTTTGTATATGCGTGTGTATATATACATATGTGTGTGTGTTTCTGTGTTTATAGCCCTAGATAGCCTGAAATTCAGTTTGTAGAACAGGTTGGTCTAAACTTACAGAGGTCATCCTGCTGGGATTTCTGGTGTGCACCTCTACAGCCAGTACAGTTAAAGTCAAGCTTCTTTTTTTTAACTAAAGTATTTCCAAAACTAATGAAAAAACATTGCTACAACTATATGCACTCCTACAATGAAAACTTCTATATTTTATCTTTTAAAATACATTCATGGATAAGAATTATAAATTATGAGCTGGGCATGGTGGCACATGCCTTTCATCCCAGCACTTGGGAGGCAGAGGCAGGTAGATATCTGAGTTTGAGGCCTATTTTTGACTCTGGTCTACAAAGTAAGTTCCAGGACAGCCAGGGCTATACAGAGAAACTCTGTCTAGAAAAACAAAAACAAAACAAAAAAAAAGAATTATAAGTTGCACAGAATTTCAGACTTAATATTTTTTGAAAAAACCAGTTATTGAACTTCAGTCTTCAGACATGCAGGGAAAGCACATTGCACTGAGTGGTTTCTTCAGTCATTTCACAATTAGAGTTCATAGTAAAACTAGAAATACTTTATTTTGACATTATTTTCTGCTTTTTTAAACTGAGATATGCTTCCCCTCACTACATAATTCATCCTATTGAATGTACAATTTCTTGGTGCTCAGGATAATCACAAGGCTGTAAAGACATCAGTACCAATTAATTCCAGAAAGTTCTGTTCTTTTCTAAAAGAATCCATAAACTCATTAGCTACTAGTTCCTGCTCTCCCAACTCAGAAAGTTAATTTCTGGAAAATGCAAAGCAATCAAAAGAACTAATAAAGCAACAAAGACCTATAAAAACATTTAAAAATCTTAAGATAATTTAATTTTTTGTTAATTAAATGTATTGGGGGATAGAGATATTGATCTGTAGTTAAGTATACACATTGCCTTTGAAAAGGAGCAGAGTCTGGTTTTCAGCATCCATGTAGGTAGCTCACAGTTTCCTGTAACTTCTGCTCTAGGGCATCCTATGACTCTGGTGTTCACAGGACCTGCACTCAATTGTGTACTTACACATCCACTCACACAAAATTAAAAACAAAACAAAACAAAACAAAACAAAACATAAACTACTAAAAGATTTTAAAAAGACAGTATTTGACAGGTTTCCAAATGCACAATTCATATCGATTACTATCAACCTATACTCTCTACCATTTTTGTTCACCTCCATCCCAAATCTCTTTCTATGTTTGACTTTGTGATCACTGAATTGATTAGGGCATCTCTGTCTGCTGGAGAGGGATTTTGGAGCTACCCATTGGAAGCTGATGTCAATAGTGAGTTTAGGAACAGGGAGAGGTAGGATGCTATGAGCTCCTATACCTCCCATGACTGATTGTGTACAGTACCAGTCTTGTGTGAGCCCAGTACAGGTAACAGTTACTCTAACCATAGGAACTCTTACAAAGGACAACATTTAACTAGGGGTGGCTTACAGGTTATGTCCATTATCATCAAGGTGGGAAATATGGCAATGTTCAGGCAGGCTTGCCACTGGAGAAGCTGATAATTCTACAAATTTTCCAAACGCAACAAGGAGAGTGGCATCCTCTAGCAGCTAGAATACTCTTCAGCATGGTTAGAGCTTGAGCATAGGAGAAGACCTCCAAAGCCCACCATCGCAGTGACATATTTCCTCCAATAAGGCCATGCCCCCTAACAGTACCATTCCCTATGGGTCTATCATATTCAAACCACCAAATTCTTCAAACACATGAGTCTATTGGGGCCATACATAGTCATAGCAATGCAAAGTATGTTCAGCCTAACTTCAAAAGTTCCCAGAGTCTATCACAACGCCATTAATGTTTAAAAGTCCAAAGGTCAAAGTCTCTTCTGATATTCATAGTCTCTTTACTGTATTCCTTTATAAAATCAAAATAAAAACTGTATCGTTTCCAACATATAATGGCACAGGATATACATTATCATGCTGAAACATCATAGAGAGGGAATACTTTACTAAATCAAGACCAAAACCAGCTGGGCAAACTCCAAACTTCAAGTCTCAGTTTTTGATATCAGAAAACTCTTCAGATCTCTAACTCCTTTATCCTTGATGACTGCTTTTGGCAGATCTGGCATTCAGCAGCAATAAACTTTGCTCTTTTGAGCTGGTTCCACTCCCTGTTTGAAGGTTTCCTGGGCAGGTTCTATGGCTCTGAAATCTCTAACATCTTACAGTATCCAGGGCAACTTCAACTTTACAGCTTCTAGTTTCAATGTGTGTGACCTGTAAGTGATCTTCTGAGCTCCAGAAAAGGGTTTGGGTCACTTCTCTAGTTCTGTCCTCTCCTGCACATTAGGTTCTGTTTGAATCCACTCCACTGCTGTTTCTGTTCTTGGTGATCATCCCATGGCACTGACATCTCCAGTTCTCTGGAGTCTTTCACTGCACCTAGGATTCACTGATAACTTTTCATATGCTCCCTTCATAATGCCAAGCTTCAAATTCTTTGTCTGATAAGTTCAGTCCTACAGTGAGGCTGCACCTTCATCAATGGCCTTTCATGGCCTCTCTCAGTGCCAAGCCTCAGCTTCTCTCCATGGCCCCTTCATGCCTGCAAAACCTTCAGCTGCAGCAGAGGGTACGATCTTGGCTATCTCTGGAACACATCTTTTTTCTCTCAGGAAACACTTCCCAAAAGATTTCACGTCAGTAATGCTGGTCTCTTGTTAATCACCACTAATTTCTTAGTTTGAGCTAATCATCATAAATTGTCCCAGTAACCCTTCTATTTTTGACACTAATTCCAGAGCCACATGTGCTTGCTGGGGCTAGAACATGACCTTCCTTGTTCTATTATTCTATCATCACCAGCTTGATGTTTTCCAATTCTTTCATTTCTTAAGGTTTGCTGCCTTGGAACTTGCTCTGCATATTGACCTTGAACTCAGAGATCTGTATGGCTGTTTCCTAAAGGCTAGGATTAATGGTGTGTATCAGCACACCTGGACTTCACCTGGAAGAGAATTTTCTTGCTCTGTACCAGGCTTGCCTTGAACTCAGAGATCTGCTTGCCTCTTCTGTCTCCAGGGATTAAAGGCTTATACAATCAGGTCTAAACATAAGTTTTTTCATATTAGATATTTATGAAGTTGAAAACTTAGAATACAAACCATAATCCATATCTTGTCTATTTGACACATAATCATTTCTCTGTATGCAAAAATGAAAACAATAATCAAGTCATATTAGTGCCTATCATGATATAACTCTCCTGTGTACAACTCTAAATCCATGAGTTTAGTTGGGTGGGATCTTGCACCGAGGTCACCACTCCCTTAAATCCATTTAATATCCTTGAACATAGGATTTATCTTCATTCAACTTCCTGGTGCCCCTTTATTGTTTTGAGCAATATGGTTTTGTATATTTGTTTGTTTGCTTTTTCTATCTAGACTTGCTAGGCTTAATCAAAACTATTCATGAGAATTAACCACAACACAGAGTCTAAACTTTCTTGATTTGAGACTATCTTTGTCAATGCAATTAATCTGATGAATCTCTTCAACTTAGCCTCAGGCTGAGTCCTTGGATAAGGACAAAAAGCAACCACATTCTTTACCAAAATATCACAAGATGAATCTCTAGGCCATATACTAAAATTCTTCTCTGAAACATATAGAGCCAGAATGTCTTTAGAGTTCATATAACTTTCAGCACCACTGTCTTCCATAATCCTAATAGGATGGCCCATTAAGCATTCCCACTAGGATGGTCCACTTAAAGCATTCCATTGCTTTCCAAATCCAAAGTCTCAAAAGTCACATTCTTCCAAACAAAAGCAATGTCACGCTTATCATATCAATACCCCAGTCTTGGGTACCAACTTCTTTCTTAGTGAGGGTTTCATTGCTGTGAAGAGACACCACAACCAAAGCAACTCTTATAAAGGACAACATTTAATTGGGGCTGCCTTACAGGTTCAGAGGTTCAGTCCATTATCACCAAGGTGGGAACATGACAACATTCAGGCAGGTATGATCCTGGAGAAGCTGAGAGTTCTCTATCTTGTATTAAAGACTGGCAAACCCAGGCAGCTAGGAGAAAGAACTTTCCACAATGGGTGGGGCCTGAGCATAGGAGGAGACCTGCAAAGACCACCCACACAGTGACACAAGGCCACACTCCCTAACTGTAACATGCCCTATGGGCCAAGCATATTCAAATCATCACCTTGACTAAAAAATATCAGGTTAAGAGCTCCTTGGAAGCCAGGTGTGGTGGTGCATGCCTTTAATCCCAGCACTTGGGAGGCAGAGGCAGGAGAATTTCTAAGTTTGAGGCCAGCCTGGTCTACAGAGTGAGTTCCAGGACAGTCAAGGCTACACAGTGAAACCCTGTCTTGAAAAACTGAAAAAAAAAGTTTCCTGGAAATTTTATTCATTTATTTACTCTTGTAGAAGAAACAATAAAATGTATTTGTATTTTTATTTACAAATGACAATCAATAGTATTATATGTTAGAAATTAATTTTATTGCAAATAAAAACGTTTCTCTCAATATTATCATTTTATGTGTTAACTGAAAAGTAATTTGCAAGTTCCTCAGTTAATTTTTTCTGGTTTCCCTTTCCTTAGATGCTCATGCAACATTTGTTTTATATTCTGGACAGAAGCTGTTCTATAACGGTTAGGGCTATCTGCTGTATCAGCTCCTAGTTCCTGTATTCTGCATATACAATCCTCTATGTTCCTCAGTGAACTATTGCAATTACTTTTGTTTTTAAGAGAAAAATATAGAGGAGAAAATTCATCTCTCCAGCCTAGGCCTCTTCTTAGATTGTCACATTTTGCATCTTTAACCCATGGATTCATTCATTTAACATATGTTTATTGGTAAATTTATACATATTACACACACATATTGTTAGGACCTGATGTTACAGCAGTAAATGAAAAATCTGTAATTGTTGAATTTGTTGAGAGGGCAGATTAATAGGCATAAAGATTCATAAAATTTGATACAGTATTAATTATGAATGTTGTGTTTGCCTCTGCCCATGTTAGATCTAGTGTGATAATAGAGACAGGTGCTCTTCCCAGTGTGGGTAAGGATTGCAACCACGAAGCTTCTTCTGGGTCTATTTCAGCCCATGCTCCTCATGGCTTCCACACAGAATGTGTTGGATTACAGTTTGAATGAGGCAGCTGTTATGGCTTGTGAATTCCTGTTTGAGGACTGAACTGTTGCAGTTGAGTTGTGAAGCTAGGCTTCTCTTCTTCTGTGTTTAAAACATACACATGCACATGCTCACACACACCATACAAACACACACACACACACATGTGCACCCCACATCACACACACCAGAGAAGAGGGGTAGGGAAGGAGAGAGGAAGTGAGAGAGAGAGAGAGAGAGAGAGAGAGAGAGAGAGAGAGAGAGAGAAGAAGAAGAAGAAGAAGAAGAAGAAGAAGAAGAAGAAGAAGAAGAAGAAGAAGAAGAAGAAGGAGGGAGAGGAGGAGGAGGAGGGAAAGGAGGGAGAGAGGGGGGAGGGAGGGAGAGAGGGAGGGAGGGAGGGAGAGAGGAGAGAGGTTTAAAAATAGAAAGGATGCCATTTCTCAAATTTCCCGAAGCAACTTTCTGCAGTTGTTCATTAATGGGATTTTTCCAGTGTTTTCTCTTGTTTCAGTGACAGACTGTAGGGGCTCAAGTGCTGAGCGGAAATGTATTTGACTGATACTCCTCCTTAGTCAAAACACTTTGCTTTATGGTTGTGTCTTATATTAGACAATCTGTTCAACAACAGAGCCTGGGCTTTTACTCAACAATCAACTTCATGCTCACTTATTTCTGGCTATGCATTTAAACTGCTTTATGGCCATGGAAGAGTTTCCTATTGCTCATTTATTGAACAATTTCATTGTTTTACTTCTCCTCACTCTCTCACATACTCAAAAGTCTTCACAGCTTATTTAGATTAGAAAAAAAAACCCACAATCTTATTCTTTCAATAGGATTTACTAATTGAGTAGTCACTGTAGCTAACACTGCCTTGTTCAAGCATGACTAAATTGTTTGAGGGTGTCTAAACATTATGAGCTAGTACATTTCTCAGTGTCTTAGCTTTTTATTTTTCCTGAAGTTCTATTTTTGCCTCATCTTCTGAATTCTGTTCAAAGGGATTTCTATGTATTCCTTTTTGAACATAGCCTCTCTGACATTTTTAGTGGATATCAGTGTCATATATTTTTTTAATATTTTTTATTACATATTTTCCTCAATTGCATTTCCAATGCTATCCCAAAAGTCCCCCATACCCTCCCCCCCCACTTCCCTACCCACCCATTCCCATTTTTGTTTTTGGCCCTGGTGTGTCATATATTTTTATTCTTAAACTTAAAACATGTGCATGTATAGGCACTGAGGACAGAAAGCCAGACTTCTCAGGTTGCTGATGCACATCCAGGTCCTTTTGTTGAATAATATTTTTATTGTATCTGGAGATGCCATTTATCGTGTAATGGCCAATCTGTGTCAGAGGATTTTTCTGTATCATTGCATGAGTGATTATAATGACCCAGTGTATGTCTTTCTCTTTATGCATATTTGATAGCAGTGCTTCTGAGTGCCTGATAAATATGCTTTTAAACTTGTTTTATCTTGGTTTTTAGATGAGTTTTAAGTGTTATGAAAATGTCTCAATCAATTACTATGCTTAGAAAACCAATGCCAGGTATTAATGTCATAAAACTGCCAACAGTTTTCTAAATTCCCCAAATCCATTGAAATTAAGTAATATTCACTTGAAATTATTGTTTAAAGATTTTTTGAATGCAGAACTAGAAAGAAACTAAGTAAACATAAGTAATAGTTAAGTGCAAAAATCTTCTGAATTAAATGAGCTTTAAACAACACCATCCACTGCTCTACAGAGCTCTCCAAAGTCAGCCCAACAATTTGTCTAGTACAGTTGAGAACAAGAACATGATATTTTTCTTGCGGTCTCATCATAATTTTTCTCAACTCTATGTACTTCCTTGGGCCTTTTTCTTCTTGAAACTTTAACTCATATATATATATATATATATATATATATATATATATATATATATATATATATTTTCCTCTTCAAATCTGCCTATTCCTTCCAAACCCATCACAGAAGAGTATGCTCATGAGAAACAACTCCTGATTGTTTTGTTCAATTTTTCTTTTGTCTATACAACATGGATCAATGCTTCTGATGGCCTGCTCTTTTGTTCTTATTTTTTAAGGAGACAGAAAAAAAAAAACAATAAATAGTTAATGATAAGTACAATGAAGAAAACATGCAAAATTCCCCTGAGAATGGCTGGATACGGAGCAGATGTGTTATTAAGCTGGATCAGGAACAAGTCATCTCTTTGATGGGACATTCCTTTTGAAAATTAAGGTTATAAAAATAAGTCATGAGACTAAGTCAGAGAGTAAACTGGCTTGGACACACTAGCTGCATATGTTTATAAAATAGCCAAGCAACAGGCAGGTCTCTAAAGATTGACAAGAATGAGCAGTGGTTGTCAGCCCATGGTTACTGGCTTTCAGTGTGGTAGAGATCTTAAGGAAGGGAGGTCTGAGCAGTTATAAGCTGAAATGGGTGTCTGTTACAAAGAACTGTTGTATAGTCACCAGGAGAAAGTGCAACATCTAGTGGTAGAGTTGGCAGTGTGTAGAATTAAGTGCCTACTATGAAATATGGCTAGAGTCAGTGCAAATCTTGTGAAATAAGGAATGTTATTTTGTTTTCTAAAGGAAGATAAGTCTTAAAAACAGTAATATTGTTAGAATTATGCTTTTAATTTAAGGTATTATACCTTTAAAATGTTTATTATTGGAAAATCTCCTACAATGCATTTTCATCATTTATTTGTGTTGCCTTCGCGAGCTCATTCCAGATCTCCCCACAGTTCCCTACACATGCAACTTCAACTTCATGTTTCTGTATTCTCTTCCCCTCCTCTCTCACTCTCCACCCACTATGTGTGATGTGTGTGTGTGTGTGTGTGTGTGTGTGTGTGTGTGTGTGTGTGTGTGTGTGTGCACGTGTGTGCCTGCTTGCCTGCCTGCCTGCCTACCTGTCAGTTCATCTGTCTGGAATGTAGATCCTTTCCTGGAGTGTGGACTATATAATATGTGTCACTCCTTTGAAGAAAACTGACATCCCTTCTCTAAGCACAGTAGCAATTCCATGAAATAGCTCCTCAGTTAGGCACTGGGCTTCATGTCCACCTCTCTTCTATCCTTTTAGTTTTCCAAGTTCAAGTTTATGTAGGTCTTCTTCATGCTGTCACAATCTCTGTGAGTTCCTGTCTGCCATTTTGAGTCTGCATAGAATTATTTCCCGCAAAGTCATACATCACCACCACTGGCTCTAACAATCATTCTGTTACCCTCCCTACTTCTACAAAGATCACTGACCCTTGAAGGGAGTGTTGTGGTATAGAAATACCCGAGATATAAGAGACAATTTGTAAAACACATGAAAGTGAGGAAGAATGAAGACCAAAGTGTGGACACTTTGCCCCTTCTTAGAATTGGAAACAATCACCCATGGAAGGAGTTACAGAGACAAAGTTTGGAGCTGAGACAAAAGGATGGACCATCTAGAGACTGCCATATCCAGGCCTTCAAACAATGACACCATTGCATACACTAGCAAGCGTTTGCTGAAAGGACCCTGATATAGCTCTCTTGTGAGACTATGCCGGGGCCTAGCAAACACATAAGTGGATGCTAACAGTCAGCTATTGGATGGATCACAGGGCTCCCAATGGAGGAGCTAGAGAAAGTAACCAAGGAGCTAAAGAGATCTGCATCCCTGTAGGTGCAACAACAGTATGAACTAACCAGTACCCGGGAGCTCTTGACTCTAGCTGCAGATATATCAAATGATGGCCTAGTAAGCCATCACTGGAAAGAGAGGCCCATTGGACTTGCAAACTTTATATGCCCCATACAGGGGAACGCCAGGGCCAAAAAGTGGGAGTAGGTGCGTAGGGGAGGGGGGTAGGGTATGGGGGACTTTTGGGATAGCATTGGAAATGTAATTGAGGAAAATACCTAATACAAATATATTAAAAAAAAAAAGAAATCCTTTAGGGCTGAAAACTCCAAGATTCTGCTTCACCTCAGGGTGTTGAGTTGTCAGTTTCTGTGTTAATTGACAGCTGCTTTCCATTGAAACACAGAATTACAGTTACATTTTGATTAGTTTTCCTAATCTTCACAAACCTCAAAATTTGATGAAAGGTTTCAATATAAGAAAACATATTTGCCTATTCCCCCTCACTTTTAGCCAAGGCAATATTAATGGCCAGGAATAAAAACATTGGAATGCTAGTAGTGACAAAATGATAAAAAAGTTTTAATTGCTTATTTCTCTTAAGCATACATACTGATTCTCTTTAAATTACACACACACACACACACACACACACACATAATTTTACTGTTATAATGAGCATTAATTGTAAACATAATGAGATTTAAGCCTCTTTCCTTGGTTTTTCTTTTTTTCTTTTTTTTTAATTGGGTATTTTCCTCATTTACATTTTCAATGCTATCCCAAAGGTCCCCCATACCCACCCCCCCAATCCCCTACCCACCCACTCCCCTTTTTTGGCCCTGGCGTTCCCCTGTACTGGGGCATATAAAGTTTGCAAATCCAATGGGCCTCTCTTTGCAGTGATGGCCAACTAGGCCATCTTTTGATACATATGCAGCTAAAGAAAAGAGCTCCCGGGTACTGGTTAGTTCATATTGTTGTTCCACCTATAGGGTTGCAGTTCCCTATAACTCCTTGGGTAATTTCTCTAGCTCCTCCATTAGGGGCCGTGTGACCCATCCGTGTGACTGTGATCATCCACTTCTGTGTTTGCTAGGCCCCGGCGAGAGAGCTATAACTGGGTCCTTTTAGCGAAATCTTGCTAGTGTATGCAATGGTGTCAGCATTTGGAAGCTGATTATGGGATGGATCCCTGCATATGGCAGTCACTAGATGGTCCATCCTTTTGTCACAGCTCCAAATTTTGTCTCTGTAACTCCTTCTATGGGTGTTTTGTTCCCATTTCTAAGAAAGGGTAAAGTGTCCACACTTTGGTCTTCGTTCTTCTTGAATTTCATGCGTTTGGCAAGTTGTATCTTATATCTTGGGTATCCTAAGTTTCTGGGCTATTATCCACTTATCAGTGAGTACATATTGTGTGAGTTCCTTTGTGATTGGGTTACTGGCGCACGCCTTTAATCCCAGCACTTGGGAGGCAGAGGCAGGCGGATTTCTGAGTTCGAGGCCAGCCTGGTCTACAAAGTGAGTTCCAGGACAGCCAGGGCTAAACAGAGAAACCCTGTCTCGAAAAGACCAAAAAAACAAAAAAACGAAAAAAAAAAAAAAAACATATCTTCCTTGGTTTTTCTATTTCATAGTTAGCAAGAATGGGAATTATTTTTAGACTTGTCTTAAAATCATTTTAACCCTGGCAAAGATTTTCATCTCCTGGAATCTGTGTCTTCATTAATTAAGTAAAACCTCAAGAATTTTGTGAATTAGTGGATACAATTGGACTCAAGAATAACAATCTGAAACATTAAGCCAGATTCAAAATAAGCTATCACAATATGATATCTTTATTATTTCCACATTGAGTTGTTACTCATATTAAAATACTTAAGATAAAACATATACTATAACTCATATATAAGTGAATATTATTATTAAAATTAACTATATAAAGGTTTATAAATAACATAATGTTTTTACTCTACAACATTTGGACTTGATTTCAGACTTTTGAGCTCCTTTGAAAAGTAGTTATTTTTCTTCTTTAAATAATTATTATATGTTCATAACTTTTTACTCATTTTAAATGTCATATGTGAAATCTTTGAGAAGATCTGAATGAATATGAGCATCTATCTGAGCCCATTTTAAAATACTGCTTTATGTTTATGAGGTTGCTTACTAAAAATGTTTTACTGATGTCAATTTCAAACAGAGTTGACATGCAAAGTGTCAGACATGGCTCTACTGTCTATGAAGCATTAAATTCACCATGGTCATGAAACTCAAAGAATTTCTGCTAGGGTGTGGCTGCCTTTGTCTTGTAACAAAGTAACCTTGTTCACTTTTTGTTTGTTTGTTTTTTGTTTTTTGTTTTGTTGTTGGAGATAACATTTGAAATGTAAACCTGTTCACTTTTGAGCTATAGAGTTTGATATAGATTTTTAAAAAATCAAACAGTTTTAGTTTTGATTGTATAGTTTTTTTAAATTAATTTATTTTTTAACTCCATATTTTATAACCCCCATCTACCCTCCGAATGCTCCACATCCCATACCTACTCCCCAGTCTGCTATCTCCACGTGGATGTCCCCATCCCTCACCCCACCTGACCTCTGAATTCCCTGGGACCTTCAGTGTCTTGAGGGTTAGTCACATCATCTCTGAACAAACACAGACCAGGAAGTCCTCTACTGTATGTGTGTTGGGGGCCTCATATCAGCTGCTTTACTCTGTCTGTTTGGTGGTCCTTTGAGAGATCTCAGGGGTCCAGATTAATTGAAACCGCTGGTCCTCCTACAGGATTGCCCTTCTTCTGAGCTTCTTTCAGAATTACAGGGATGGAAATGGAAAGGAGCCTGAGGAAAAGAAGGTTCAGTGACAGACCCAAAGTGGGATCCAGCTCAAGGGGAGTTCTCAAGGCCTGACACCATTACTGAGGCTGTGGAGCACTCACAAAAAGGGTCCTATCATGACTGCCCTCCGAAAGACCCAAGAAGCAGCTGAAAGAGTCAGATGTACACATTTGCACCCAACCCATAGACAGAAGCAGTTAACCTCCATTGTTGAATTAGGGAAGGCTGAAAGAAGTTGATTGTTTAAACATTAGTTATTTTTCTTATTCTAGTGACCAAATATCTTACAAGAAAAGACTATAAGAGAGAGAGAGTTATACTTTGACTTATAATTTAAGAAGAAAAACAGTCTATGATGGGGAAGTCTTGGCAGCTTGTTCTTTAAGCAATCATATTGTAGCCATCTGCAGTAAGGATTTAGACAGAAGGTAGAAAGTCTGTCCAGGTGATTAAATTTCAAATCAACACTAGATACCCATTTTAATCCAATGAACTCCATTTGTCTAAAGGTTTAAAAACATTTTTTAATGGCATCACCACCAGGTGGGGTCAAGTGTTCAAACACACAAACTGAAGACAGTAGGATTCAAACCAAAGCAACATGATAGAAATATTGGCATTAGTTCTCTTCCTTCATGTTTTGATGTAAAATAATATATTTATATAGGTTATTTAGTGTATAATCTCATAAATGCATTATTGTAAAATTTTATGCAGATAATTGTCCCATATCTACAAGTTGTTTCTAAATGTCAGCTGCAAAAATAGTTTCATTAATAATTGTGTTTATACAACTCAATTAGTTTGAGTTCAAATCATCCTATAATCCCCTATTTTTCTTTTTTTTCCTTTTTTTATTAGATATTTTCTTTATTTACATTTCAAATGTTTTCCCCTTTCCTGGTTTCCCCTATGAAAACTCCCTATCCTATCCCTCCTGCCCCTGATCACCAACCCACTCACTTCCTCTTTTCTGTCCTGGATTCCCCTACACTGGAACATTAAGCCTTCACAGGACCTAGGGCCTCTCCTCCCACTGATGACTGACTAGGTCATCCTCTGCTACATATGCAACTGGAGTCATGAGTCCCTCCATGTGCACTCTTTGTTTTGCGGTTTAGTTCCTGGGAGCTCGGGGGTACTGGTTTGTTTATATTGTTGTCGCTCCTATGTGGCTGCAATCTGCTTCAGGTCCTTCAGTACTTTCTCTAGCTCCTCCACCTTGTGCTCAGTCCAACTTTTGGCTGAGAGCATCCACCTCTGCATTTGTCAGGCACTGACAGAGCCTCTCAAGAGATAGCTATATCCTGATATACCTTTTGTCAGCAAGCACTTGTTGGCATCCACAATAGTATCTGAGTTTGTTGACTGTATATAGAATGGATCCCAAGGTGGGGCAGTCTCTGGATGGTCTTTCCTTCAGTTTCTGCTCCATACTTTGTCTCTGTATCTCTTCCCATGAGTATTTTGTTTCCCCTTCTAAGAAAATCAGAGTATCCATACTTTGTTCTTCTGATAATTTTTAGCATTAGGAGACTCTCTGGCAGAGTCCTGCAGGCCCTAAGCATGCTGCCTCAGTCTCTGTGAATTCACATGTGCATCAGTCTTGCTATGGTTAGAAAGACTTGATTCCTTGATGATCTTAATTGTCTATGGCCCCTTGACTCTTTCTGCTTCTTCTTCAATGTAGTTTGCATACCCATGTGGGAGATGGAGGTATCCCATTTAGTACTGAGTGTTCCAAGGACTCTGTCTCTCACAGCACATGGTTCAGTGGTCCGTTTCTGTATTTATTCTCATCTTCTTCAGAAGGAAGCTTCTTTGAAGAAGGCTATATGGGGAAAAAAAACCCTATATGACCATCATTAGGAGTCACTTTATGGTTATGTTCCTTCAGCAGAGCAGTGGTACTAAGTTTTACTCTAGGTCCCTGACCTATCTGGTCTCAGCTTCTTGGCTACTTGAGCAGTGTTGGAGTATCTTTTAACAAACACAAATGTTAGAGTGTGCCATGATTTTTTCTTAAATCCTCTAAATTTAAATAAATTACAAAATGTAAAGACCAGAGTGATGGATCAGCATCTAGGAGTACTGGTTGCTCTTCCAGAGGTCTGTGGTTCAGTTCTCAGTACTTATATAATGGCTCACTAGAATCTCTAACTTAATCTCAGGGGATCTGCCATCCTCTTTCAGATTCTGCTGACACTGTACACATATGGTGAGTGCGCAGACAAACATGTATACAAATACTTATACAAATAAAATTAAAATGTAGGAAGTATTTTTTCGATAACTAAAAAAATTTAGAAGGTATCATTTGTATATTCATTGATCTCTTTAGAAGCTAGAATGGAAAATATGACTGAAAGTTTCACAAACCAAACTGTTTAAATAAATATTGAAGTGTCAAGATTTTGCATCCAATCTTGAAAGTTAAAATATGCATTAAAATGTTAAGTTGAAATGGCTAATTCTTTAAGTAAGTTTAATAATCTGACAGGAATTTACCCTTGTGCCAGAATGCACAATGTAGTAAAATGTGAATATTAATATAAGAAAATTATAATTGTTTCAAAGAAAGCTGTTATATGCTTGGGAAACATGAAAACATGATTAATAATTTTATTTAAACAGAATGTGAAGGGTGAACTTAGACCAAAGAGTCATAGTGTTAAATGAGAGAACAATAGATGCAGATGCTAACAATTCCAGTGGCCCTTTAAAGATAACAGTTTTGAAATTAGAGGGCATATATATTAAAATGAAAGAGCAAAGTGACCAGGACAGGAATAGATCTTATAAATCATTTGGACATATGGGGTAGTCTTAGCTTTTACAAAAAAAAAGTGATATAAATAGGTTAATAATGGGAGGAAATACCTTAAAAATCTCATAGCAATGAGTTCTTACTAACTTTCTGTGACATTTTCGAGTTTTTTAGTTGGAAAATTGTGATGTTAGAAATTGTATTTGATCTAATCAGATAGTAGTTATTCTAATGAGTAAGAGAAATGTTTGAGTCAAAGCCAGGATTAAAGATTGTGTAAACTTCTAGGTGGGAGGATATTGAAATGTGCATCATAAAATTGGCATTAGAATTAGAGACAAGCAACAAAACCATGAGTTTCTACTTACTTCCTCTAGAGCTAATTGATTGGGATGTTAAATACATTTTTATTTTGGAGGTCTTAAGACTTCCCATAATTCCTTGTGGTCTTCCTGAATATGGAGCATCATTATGGCCTATGTGCCTTCAGTACCAGTCACAATAGTTAAGGCAATTGAAAATACATGCACAGTCCTGTAGGTAGCCAGTTTATTGTATACTGGCTACCAACTCATATGAATTTAATGAAACAGAATTTTATCATATACAAGTTAGAATAGCTCTATGAGTTGTCCAGAAAGCTACCAGAAATTCCCAATGCAATAGAGGCTATGGACATTACTTTTGGTTACTCACCAGGGATTACATCACATACTTTAGATGTTGCACACAAATAGACTAAGTTGGAACTAAGCTGCAAGCCTCCACAGTATTGGTTAGCATTCACAGGACTAGAAGATGCTATTCAGTCTGCTGGTGGAGAAAAGGCAAGCATGGTCTTATCCAATTGTGAAAGAATACTACAGTACCAAACTGCCAAGAAAGATATTCCTCTTGGTACAATAATGGAGCTATTGTTTTGGGAGTATCCAGCCACTTTCTGATCAGAATTTAGGTCCCCACCACAGAAAGAATCATCTACCTAATACTGTAAGCCCAAGGGGGGATTTATGCCTAAAAATGCCATAGATCCTAGGGATGAGCTTATTACTGACACTGAGCTAACGAGATTTGTAGCCAAATACCTTGTGAATACTCATAATCACACTCTTAGGCAATCTCTTTAGCCTCCTTGGGCATAGAAGTATCTTTATACATTGAGTGATAGTTACTAGAGACTTATAACTGGTCAAAGGATTAAACTACAGGTGAGGGTTGAACCTTCAGTACTAAAGTGATATTTGTATTACTACCTCCCTGGCCCAGGGAATGTCACATAAAAGTTGGCAGAAAGATTAAAGAGGATGGATGGGAAGGAGTCCTATGAAGCCCTCTCTTCTGGGAATTACAGGGCTGGTAGATTCAGGAGCCCACAGTACAGAACACCTGGCACATACACACGCACATGCACAGGCACACACACTATGAGCATAGGATGGTAGGCTGGTTGGGAAGAGGGAAAGAGATCTGTCTGTAGGAGGTACATTCAGGAACAAAGCTAGACTATCCCAGTCAGTTATCCTTCCCCAGAAGACACCCCTCACACACAAGAGTGATAGTCACAAGACCGATGATGTTTCAGAAAATTTTTCACTCATTGGGGACATTGAGAGAGCAAGATTATGTCTGCTCTGCACCTCCTTCAGTAGATATTTTATTCCCTATTCTAGGGAGGAATGAAGTGTCCACACATTGGTCTTCCTTCTTCTTGATTTTCTTGTGTTTTGGAAATTGTTTCCCGGGTATTCTAGGTTTCTGGGCTAATATCCACTTATCAGTCAGTGCATATCAGGTTACTTCTTTTGTGATTGGGTTACCTCACTCAGGATGATATACTCCAGATACATCCATTTGCCCAAGAATTTCATAAAATTCATTGTTTTTAATAGCTGAGTAGTACTCCATTGTGTAAATGTACCACATTTTCTATATCCATTTCTCTGTTGAAGGACATCTGGGTACTTTCCAGCTTCTGGCTATTATAAATAGGGCTGCTATGAACATAGTGGTGCATGTATCCTTATTACTAGTTGGAACATCTTCTGGGTATATGCCCAGGAAAGATATTGCTGGATCTACCAGTAGTACTATGTCCAATTTTCTGAGGAACCACCAGACTGATTTCCAGAGTGGTTGTACAAGCTTGCAGTCCCACTAACAATGGAGGAATGTTCCTCTTTTTCCACATCCTTGCCAGCATCTTCAGTCACCTGAATTTTTGATCCTAGACATTCTGACTGGTGTGAGGTGGAATCTCAGGGTTGAAAGGATGGACCATCCAGAGACTGCACCACCTAGGGGCCCATCCCATAATCAGCCACCAAACACAGACACAATTGCATATGCCAGCAAGATTTTGGACTCTGATATAGTTGTCTCCTGTGTGGCTTTGCCCGTGTCTGGCAAATACAGAAGTGGATGCTCACAGTCATCTATAGGATGGAACACAGGGCCCCCAATGGAGAAAGTAGTCAAGGAGCTAAAGGGGTCTGCAACCCTATAGGTGGAACAACAATATGAACTAATCAGTACTCCCAGAGCTCATGTATCTAGCTGCACTTGTAGCAGAAGATGGCCTAGTTGGCCACCATTGGGAAGAGAAACCCCTCGGTCTAGCAATCTTTATATGCCCCAGTTCAGGGCCAAGACCTGAGTGGGTAGGGTAGCAGTGTGGGGGGAGGTACAGGGGACTTTTGTGGTAGCATTTGAAATGTATATGAAGAAAATATCTAATAAAAATAAATAAAAAAGATTATGTCTGCTTCAGGCCAATGAAGAGGTCTTATGGGAGGGTCCTGCTGAGCTTTTTGCTAATAATTAGGGGAAGCCTCTCTCTCCATCATCATACAGTAAGATAATGACATACTTTCAGTGTTATATATTCTGAAATGTTTAATTTCATTTAAACGTATAAATGCATAAGCACTAACAGAAGAAACTAAAGAATATAACGATTTGTTTTCTGCTTTCTTAATCTGCCTTCCCGTCATCTTTTTAATTCCAAGTCTACATAATATTTCTCTCTGTGTGTTTATAAAATGATTCCTTCTGAATTAGCAATTCCAACTCTTATTTTGTTATCCTAGTACAGTATTTTTTTGTTGACCAGGTTTGGGGTTGTCTTCAGTCAAGAGTAGAGCTACCCGTGTGGGCTTGTGTATGCTCCATCTTCTTTTTTTCTAGAGCACTGTGAATTTCATTTGGAGATATTGATATGATAGTTTACTTAATCATAAATAACTGTAAATTGTGTATAACACAATTCAAAATATGGATGAGCCAATGATTTATTTTGACCCTTTCAAGAACCTGGGAATTTGCTTGCATTCTCTAGAGATTTAAAAATTGAGGGATTCTCTAGGTTGAATGAGATAGTCTCGGTTCCACACCTCAAAGGGTTCTACTTGGCCCACCAGCTTCACTCTGTAGACCCAGGAAGCTTTCTAGGTTTTGGTACAAACTCAAAGTTAAAATTAAAAATATTCTCAGTGTCCAAATCTCCTATTTCCTAGTGCATAAACAACAACCCGTGTTAAGTGTGTTTTCTATTTGGAACACCATTTTCTCTGTGACAAGGTTGATCAAATAGACTCATTCCTACCCATGAGAATAAACTATCCATGTTAATGACAGTTTTGCGTGTAGATAGGAGGACTTTTTAGGTTTCAAACTTTGTAGATGAAATATATTTTGAGGTTATACGTTGCCTGTCTTGTTATCACTAAAGAGAAACAGTCAAAGGTTTGGAATTTAGCTCTACTAAGCACTGTGCAATTCCCCATAGGATGCATTTGGAATTTTCTGTATTGTCAATCATCATTTTCATCCTTACCATGGGCAGTATCTAGAACATAGGGTTTATCTTTCTTAGGGAAGCCTTCTTTTTCTTCCCTAAATATGTATTTGGGGACTATGTACTGAGATAAATTCAGAGAGGAAAATGCTAGTGGTTGTCATGTCACAATACTTAAATTTCTTCAACTTGTGAACTGAGTAAAAGACTTAAAATATCTGACCTAATGAATTCTATTTTATAATTCATCTAATGCCACCCATTCATTCTTTCAGTAAAATTCATATTCCTTGGGAAAATTATACTAATTTCTAAAGTTCATTTTCAGTCAATCTCAATTAGTTGAAAGTGGTTTGAAAATTATATATCCTAAGTTATATATGATCATATATGGCTTTTAGAGTTATATAAGTCTCTGAGTCACAATAAATTATCAAAATAAAATTTATATATCATGTAAATAATTATATGTAACTATGAAATGGTTTACTAGAGTTTTTGGGCCTTTAAAAATAAAATATGGACTTTAATAATTATGCATGTCAGCTTGTGGACAAGCTGACCAAAATACCTAAAGTAGAAGGTACAAGTGACCACCTGGAGTTTTTTTAAAAAAAAAAATTAGAGGTTTTCCTTTTTAACATTTCAAATGTTATCCCCTTTCCTAGTTTCCTCTTTGAAAACCCACTAGCCCCCCACCCCCCCATGCCCCCTGCACACCAACGCACCTACTCCTTCTACCCTGTCCTGGCATTCCCCTACACTGGGGCACCAAGTCTTCACAGGACCAAGGGCCTATCCTCCCATTGATGTCCAACATGGCCATCAAAGCTTAATATACAAATTATAGATAAACAAGTTAATTTTCCCATTCCTTTAATAAACAAGAGGATATAGTCTTGTTCTTTATTCTGTAATGTTACAAAAATAGAAGTTCATCAACTCAGATACACTTATTTTAAGGGTTGAGTGGGTGGTTTCATGAGAGAGACAGTTCCAGAAACTAGGTACTCTTATTCTGTTTTTACCAGAATGCACATACTTTACATGTGTTCGTGAGATTACCTTTTAAACTTTTCAATGTCTGGTTTCCATAATTACATGTAATAAATAATTAAAATGTGATTTGTAGGAAGGGAAGATTATGTTTAAAATAAAATGGAATTGAAAAATACAGAACGATGAAATGGGTCCAAATAGTTATTTACTATGTAGAGAATACTAAAATTATTACTTATTTTTAAATTAATTATTTTATTTATTTACATTTCAAATGTTATCTCCCTTCCAGGTTTCCCCTCCACAAACTCCCTATCCCATCCCTCCAACCCTTGCTTCTATGAGAGTCCTCCCCCTCCCACCCACCCACCCACTCCTGCCTCTCTGCCCTAGCATCTTCTACACTGGGGCATCAAGCGTTCACAGGATCAAGTGCCTCACCTCCCATTGATGCCAGATAAGGCAATCCTCTGCTCCATATTCAACTGGAGCCATGTGTCCCTTCATGTATATTTTTGATTGCTGGTTTAGTCCCTCAGAGCTCTCGGAGTTTGGTTGGTTGATATTGTTTTTCTATGGGGTTGCAAACACCTACAGCTCTTTCAGTCCTTACCCTAATTTCTCCATTGGGATCCCTGTGCTCAATCTGATGTTTGGCTGTGTGCTCAGGCTCTGGAAGAGCCTCTCAGGGGACTGCTATACTAGGCTCCTCTCAGCAAGTCCTTCAGAAATTGTGTCTTGGTTTGGTGTCTGAGGATAGGACATATATTGAGGGTGGTATCCCTGGGATCAAAGGTGAAAAATATACTGAAGTCATAGGAGTGGCATAAGCTGAAGTTGGTTGTAGTATTGTTCTATTTTCCACATGACTGCCAAAGACAATCCAAGTTCTCACTAAGGTAAAGTAAGAAGGAATAAGTAATTAGAAATGTAAGGACAATAATTGGAAGGTAGCATCAAGCGTTCACTATGTGTTTGTGCATAGTTGCACAGAAGTCACATCTGTTTTGACATGATCACAGAGGCTTTGTTTCTGCACTACAGGGCTTTTGCTTTTTGTTTTCCAATCTTGATCTTATTGTAATAGCCCTGTACTTGTGTTATTGCCATTGAAAGAGCAAATAAAAAGTAGGACATTGCAAAATGGAAAATTTAAATTCACATAAGTAAGCCATTTTCTTCGTGATTAAGTGTGTCTACCCTAAACTCTGGTCAACCTGTATCTTGATAGTGCATGAAGCTGATTTCTATTTAAAGTACAAACATCTACTATTTATAAGAGACAAATAGTGGCAGCATTAAATATTGTCAGAGGGGTTTGTCAAATTTCATTGCTTTTTAATCTCTTATCTTGTGTGATTTCACACCTTTGTATGGAAAATTTCTAGTGTTCACTAAGTGTCCCCCCCCCCATTCCCCCACACACTTTGGTTGCTTATGTCAGTCAGAGGTGAAATATCTAAGGTCTAAATAGCATACTGGGATCATTGCCTTTGGAACCGTGTGTGAGTCTCTCAGAGTTAGAAGTCCAAGAATGGATATTTAAAGAAAGAACATAAAACTTCAAGATTTAGAATGACAGGATAGACGAAGAATTTAAAAATATATATATCAGACTCTCTCAAGTGCAAATTACATGAACTGTGGGCTGATATCCCTCATGCTGATGTAAAGCCACACCACAGTAACGTGAGACGTATTGATAGTTCCGGACACAGGAAGGTTTCTTTGGAGGGCATCTGAAAACATTATTCTGAAGGTCTGGGAAGGACATTAGATAGAGTGTATGAAATATTAACTATACACACAGGCATGTTGGTACTCTGTAGAGAACTGACAACGAATATGATTATAGATTTCATAAGGGGAATGACATAAATCCAGTCAGAAGACCCAGTCTCAGCCTTCTAAAGAAAGCACCAGCAGTATCATAAGTTACCTATTCACCTGAAATGGCAATATTTTGAACCATTTAAGTAAAAAGTATAATGAATTATAATATTTTCAAAAATTTCAATCAACCTAGTATAATAATAAATTTAGTATATTTTGATTTTACATATGTATGGGTTATTTTGTCATGGAGTAGCTTTTCTGTCAATGCCTACATAGACATTTTCAATTTACTTGAGATAATCAATATGAAACTGAACATCATTTTTTTTTAAATTCCAGAAATATACTGTCACTGTGATGTTTAGCATTGTATACCGGTTTGGTATTGAGAAAGTCCTTGTGGTTTGATAGCTATTCTGATTTAGAGTTTAAGGTCCTTAAAGGTGAAGGATAATTCTACTATCCTAAAGCATCAAAATGGGAAGATCTGAAACACTGCTGTGTCAAATAAATCTCTGAGGTTCCTTTGACATTCATAGTGCAGCGTATCTCTCTTTCGTGATAAAACTGAATGCATCAGCATAAAAACCTTTGAGAGAGAAAATGTACATTGATCACCATGCAAGTGTTTCTCTAATACCTTGAAGCTATTGAAATTAACCCTAAACCATGTCATAGTTCTGACAAGAGTCTTTCATACTTATTGATTTACAACTAAATAGAATTAAAACTACCTTTCATTGTGTAAAAACACATGTATGACCTTGAGTTACTATTTGAATCTGTTTTCAGCATTGGGAGAAATTCCATAAATATTAGAGACTTTACCAAAGGAAAGCAGTACCTAACATAAATGTTATAATTTTTTTTTTATCAACAATGTGCTGAGATAGACACAGATGATAATGTGAGTGAAATAAAAAAATACTGGCCTTGCTAGTAGAGAAAATAGATTCCAGACTGAAAGGTTGTTTGTGCTATAAACTGAATTCTATGTTCTGGCAGCCTTACTGTGCCACTCCTTTTAAATGTATGTTTTCTATTCGAGAAAAGGGAGCTATCAAGAGTCTTCCTCCAGGTTAATGGATTCTGCACAAATAGATGAGCAGCACATTGAGGAAATACCCAGGTCAAATTTCCTGGCCACTTAGGAGTGCGTCCTCATTGTTCAGCTACTCTCATAGTAAGAGAGGGGGAAAAGGTGGTAAAGTTGGGCATCAGTCAAGAGAGGCTATCAGGATGAGCTGGCATAGATTCTCACATTAGAACTGCACATCTCACTTCTACATTTGTAATGAGTCAGGTCAAATGAAGAAGGCCAATGTGGATTGCTAGAAAGATCCATTGCTTCATGATTCATCGATACCCACATACTAGTTTTAAACTGTTGTATTTTTAAACCCTGGACCTTGAGAATAAAAGACTGGAGAAGATATTTTGTTATTTTGTGTGATGTTTTATATAATTTCACACATATTTCAGTGCTACATAATGTTAAGCTACACATATCTTGCTGTATTAAAACACATGCATTTTAAATGCAAAATACCTTGTTATATTTATGCTAACTTATACTTCCTTGTCATAATTTGTGTTATGTATTTTAGAAAAAGTAATCAGAAAGAATAAGAGCTTGATATGTTCTCAGTGAGAAATTCATAATGAATTCATTATTAAAGATGCTTTAACATACTTGTTCTCAGAAGCAAAAATTTGTGTTGGGTAAATACATTGTTGGAAAGATAATTTAGGATTACACAGGTATGCATTATTGATTTCTTCCTAAAGTATGTGAAGAAAATTGTATTGAGTGAAGTAAAATATTATTAATTTAATTATATTCTTTCAGAACATAAATTACTAAATGAAGCTGATTAAAAAAACAACAACAGAAATTAAAGACATGAAACTACTGAAAGTCCAGTACATTCCTGTTCAACTAGAAACACATTTTGAACAATACTATGGCCTGTGAGAATTGTGAGGGTACAAATATTTTAGAATACATTTTACTTGAAGTGTATTTTTAAAATACAAACACTTCCATACACACCCCACCTAACATTTCCTTCCTTCCTTCCTTCCTTCCTTCCTTCCTTCCTTCCTTCCTTCCTTCCTTCCTTCCTTCCTTCCTTCCTTCCTTCCCTCCCTCCCTCCCTCCCTCCCTCCCTCCCTCCCTCCCTCCCTCCCTCCCTCCTTCCTTCCTTCCTTCCTTCCTTCCTTCCTTCCTTCCTTCCTCCCTCTCTCCTTCCCTCCCTCCCCATCCCCCTATCTCTTTCTTTGTCATTTAAGATCATGTACATCTCTTGGTTTCATCATAATATCAAACAAGATACCTACTGAATGTAGAGTTATTGACATGCTAGTAAACATAATGTAAAAAGAAATTTCTTGGAAGTTAGAAAGAAAAGTAAAATATTTCTGTTTGAAATCCATGTAGGTCTTCTGCTTGCTGATTTAGTCTCTGTGAGCTCATATGAACCCTACTTATTGATTCAAAGGGCCTTGTTTTACTGTGTCCTCCCTCACCTCTAACTCATAGTCTTTCTGCAGAATCCCCTGCATCCAAGGAAAAGGATGTAATTGTGACCTCCAATTTAAACCCTATCCACACAATGACTGGCTTTGGTTTTTTGCATTTGTACCCATCTGCTGCTAGCAGAAACCTCTGATCATGGCTGAATAAGGTACTGGTCTATTAGAATAGCAAACTATAATTAGAAATAATTGTATTGATTTTTTAAAGACCCGTTGTGATTCATTTTTATTTAGGTGTCTGGACAATGTGGTCTCTGGTTCTTAGTTACCGTAGCATTGTTGTGTATAGGTTTTTTTTTCTTGTGGCATATACTTTAAGGCAAATCTCACAGTGGTTGTTTCCTCCCACAAGTGCTATGCCACCATTGTCCTAACATATTTTGGAGGTAGTTTAGACCATTAGACCAAAGATTTTGTGGTTGAATTAGTGATTACGTTTCTCTTCCAGTAGTTTGAATAGTACCTACACACATCAAAGAGACTAGAACATAAGGGTGAAGGCTCCATGTAAGTATCAGCTTGAATTTATAGTCTTCAATGAGTTGTGTGTTGGTTGTCTTCTGCAATGTACAACCACTGTCAGTGCAAAAGAAGTAACCCTTTATCTTAACATCAGTCTCTGTTGGTTGTGGATTTCGATGGTACCTTCTAGACCAACAACTCCACTGAATGCAACCTAGTCTCTTAATAATGGAGCCTTGCATAGTTGCAAAAATTACTTACTGGAGACTGCATATCCCCCGTTACAAGGAATCCTCATTAGGTTCACCTTCATATATTCTACTAAGTTCTCTCTGCATTGTTTCTACAAAATCCTATAAATGTCCCCTGCCCCTCATTCCAGCCATCTCTCTCCACATTCTCTCCCACCAGAATATCCAGTACCTGATTGCTCCTATTTCAGTCCCCACCTTCCCCTACTCCACCCATAAAATCTATTCTATTTCCCCTTTTCAGTGAAAACCAAGGGATCCTCTAGGCCGCTCTTCTTTGCCTAAACTCTCTAAGTCTATGAGTTATATATACTTTGGTTATCATTTAATTAAGAGCTAGTATCCACTTATAAACGAATACATGCCATATTTCTCTTTTGGAGTCTGGATTATATCATTCAGGATTTTTCTAGTTCTGTCCATTTGCTTGCAAATTTCAGGATGTCATTTTTAACAGTTAAATAATAGTCCATTGTGTAAAGGTACCAGTTGTTTATCCTGTTGTCTGTTGAGGAATACCTAGATTGTGTCCAGTTTCTGGTTATAGTAAAGCTAAAATGAACATGTCTGAGCAAATGTCTTTATGATAAGATAGGACATTCTTTAGTTATATGCCAAAGAGTAATATAGTTGCGTCTTGACCATCAGCAGTAGAGGAGTATTCCCCTTGCCCCAAATCCTTGCATGAGCTGTCATTTGGGTTATTGATCTTAGTCATTTTGATAGGTATAAGATGGAGTTTTAACATGATTTTGGTTTTTAATTTTTGCTGATGGATAAAGATGTTGAACACTATTTTAAATGTTTTCCAGTCATTTCAGGTTCCTATATTGAGAATTCTGTTTAGCTCTGTATCCCATTTTAAATAGGATCATTTGGCTTTCTGATACGTAGTTTTCTGAATTATATATATATACTAGTTCTCTGTCAGTCTGTCACTTGTGGAATTGGTAAAAATATCTTCTTATTCTTGATTGTTTGTCCCATTTGTTAGCAATGTTTTTTGCCTTATAGAAACTTTTTACAATTAAATTTTATTTGTAATTCATTTTTTTGCACTCTATATTCTATTCCCTGCCCCTCCCCTCCCACCCTCCAACTGCTCTACATCCCACACCTCCTCCCCACCACACCCCATCTCAACATGGATGTCCCCACCCTCTACCCCATCTGACCTCTAAACTCCCTGGGACCTCCAGTCTATTGAGGGTTAGGTGCATCATCTCTGAATGAACATAGACCTGGAAGTCCTCTACTGTATGTGTGTTGGGGGCCTTATATCAACAGGTGTATGCTGTCTGTTCATTGGTCCAGTGTTTGAAAGATCTCTGGAGTCCAGATTGATTAAGCCTGCTAGTCCTCCTATAGGATGGCTCCTCTCCTCAAATTCTTTCAGCCCTTTCTAATTCAACAACAGGGGTCAGCTGCTTCTGTCCATTGGCTGATTGCTAATATCTGCATCTGACTCTTTCAGCTGTTTGTTGGGTCTTGCAGAGGGCAGTCATGATAGATCTCTTTTTGTGAGCTCTCCTTAGCCTCAGTAATAGTGTCAGGCCCTGGGATCTCCCCTTGAGCTGGGTCCCACTTTGGGCCTGTCACTGGATCATCTTTTCCTCAGGCTCCTCTCCATTTCCATCCCTGTAATTCTTTCTGACAGAAACAATTATGGGTCAGAGTTGTGACTGTGAAACGGCAACCCTATCCCTCACTTGATCTCCTGCCTTCCTGCTGGAGGTGGGCTCTATAAGGTCCCTCTCTCTACTGTCTGGCATTTCATCAAATGTCCCTTCCATCAAATGTCTCTCACCTCCCAGGTCTCTGGTGCACTCTGGGGATTCCCCCAACTTCCTGTTTCCTGAGGTTGCCTATTTACATTCAATCTCAGGCCCTCAGGGCTTCAGTCCTTTTCCCTAACCCAATAACAGATCAATACCCAATACCTCTCTCCATTCATTTTCCCTCTCAAGTCCCTCCCTCCCTTCCAACTTATGATTGCTTTCTTCTCTCACCCAGCGGGACTGAGGTGTTCTCACTTGGGAACCTCAGCTTGTTGAGCCTTTTGAATTGTGTGTGGACTGTATCTTGTGTATTCTGTAAGGTTTTGTTTTTTTGCTTTTTTTTTTTTTTTTTTTTTTTTTGCTATTATTCACTTATTATTGAGTACATAACTCACAACTCTTGTCCTTTTGGGTCTGAGTTACCTCACTCAGGATGATATTTTCTAATTCCATCCATTTGACTACAAAAGTCAGGATGTCCTCCTTCTTAATAGCTAATTAGTAATCCATTGTGTAAATGGACCACATTTTCTGTATCCATTTTTCTTTCCTGGGACATCTAATTTGTTTCCAGATTCTGGCTATCACAAACAAGGCTGCTATGAAAATAGTGCAACACATGCCCCTGTGACATGGTGGGCCATCTTTTGGGTAAATTCCCAAGAGTGGTATTGCTGGGTCCTCAGATAGATCTATTTCCAATTTTCTGAGGAAACTCCAGATTGATTTCCAGAGTGGTTATACCAGTTTGCAAACACACCAGCAATGGAGGAGTTTCCTCTTTCTCCAATATGTGTTGTCACCTGAGGTTTTGATATTAGCCATTCTGTCTGGTGTAACGTGGAATCTCATGGTCGTTTGATTTGCATTTCTCTGATCACTAAGGTCTTTGAACATTTCTTTAAGTGCTTCTCAGCCATTCGAGATTCCTCTGCTGTGAATTTTCAGTTTAGTTCTATACCCCGGTTTTTTATTAGGGTTTTTTTTTTTTTTTTTTTTTTGTATGTGTGTGATTAACTTCTTGAGTTCTTTATAAATTCTGGATTTTATCCCTTTATTGGATGTGGTGTTAGTGAAGATTTTTCCCAATCGGTAGGTTGCTGATTTGTCCTATTTACTATGTCCTTTGACTTACAGAAGCTCTCCAGTTTTATGAGGTCCCAGTTGTCAATTCTTGATCTTTAGAGCATGTGCCATTAGAGTTCTGCTTAGGAACTGTGCCAATGAGTTCAAAGCTCTACAGACTTCCTGAAATTTAATGAAAATGTTGACATATCATACCTAAACATTGAAAGCAGTGCTAAGAGGAAAGTTCATAGCACTAAGTGCCCTGGTAAAGAAACTGGAGTGATCTTACACTAATAACAGCACACCTGAGAGCCCTAGAACAAAAAGATTCAAAGTCACCTAAGAGGAGTAGGAGGCAGGAAATAGTCAATGTCAGGGCTGAAATTAACCAAATAGAAACAAAGAAAACAATACAAAGAATTTTCAAAACCAATAGCTGGTTCTTTGAAAGAATCAACAAAATAGAAAAACCCCTAGCCAAACTAACTGAAGGGCCAAGTGGCAGTATCCAAATTAATAAAATCAGAAAAGAAAAGGGAGACATAACAGCAGAAATGGAGGAAATTCAAATAAATCATCAGATCCTAATATAAAAGCCTACACTTAACAAAACTGGAAAATCCAGATGAAATGGATGGTTTTCTAGACAGATGCCAGATACCAAAGTTAAATCAAGAGCAGGTAAACTATCTAAACATATTACACAAGGAAATAGAAGTCATTAAAAACTTCCCAATCTTAAAAAGCCCAGGACCAGATGGATTTAGTGCAGAATTCTACCAGACCTTCAAAGAAGACCCAATACCTATTTTCCATAAACTATTCCATAAAATAGAAACAGAAGGAATACTACCTAACTCATTTATGATGCCTTATAAAAACTTTTAAGTCTCATGAGGATCCATTTTATTAATTGTTAATATTAGTGGCTGTTCTATCTGTATTCTGTTCGAAAAGTTGTCTCTTGAGCTAATGCAGTCAAGGCTATTCCTTATTGTCTCTTTTAACAGGTTCAGTATATCTGGTTTTACCTTGAAGTCTGTGATCCACTGGGACTTGAGTTTTATGCACAGAGCTATGTGTGAATCTATTTGTATTCTTCTACATGCAGCCACCCAAATTAACCAACACCATTTATTAAAGAGGTTTTAGTTCAGTGCATATTTCTGACTTCTTTATTTAAAAAGTCAGATACTCATTTATGAGTGCACCTGTGAGTGTGTGTGTGTGTGTGTGTGTGTGTGTATTTAACTCTGGATATTCAGTTCAATTTCATTGATGAATATGTCAATTTTTATGCTAATGTCAAAAATCTTTACTATTATAGCTATGTATAGAATTAAATCAGGGATGGTGATACCTCTAGCAGTTCTTTGATTGTTCAGGATTGGTTTAGCTATTCCGTGTTTTGTTTGTTCATTTATTTTCTCATAGGTAATTGAGAACTGCCCTTCCAAGGTTTATAAAGAATTGTGTTGGAATTTTTATGGGAATTTCTTATGTCTGCAGACTGCTTTTGGTATGATAAGCATTTTTATTATGTTAATCATACTGATCAATAGCATCAGAGATCTTCCCATCATCTGATATCCTCTTCAATTTCTTTCTTTAAAGACTTGAAATTTTTATCATTTAAATCTTTCCCTTTCTTTGTTAGGGTTACCCATGGTTTCTTATATTATATAAGCCATTATGAAAGATGTTGTTTACATTGTTTGGTTCTCAGTCCATTTGGCATTTGTATATACAAAGGTTACTGGTGTTTTTGAGTTAATCTTGCATCCATTCCTGAAAATGTGGATCAGCTATAGGAAATCTCTGATGAAATTTTTAGGGTCACTTATACATACTATCATATCATTTTCAAATAATATTTTGACTTCTTCCTTTCCAATTTGTATCATCTTGATCTCCTTCAGTTGTCTTATTGTTCCAGCCAAATACTTAAGTACTATATGAAGTGCACAAGCTTGTATTGTTCCTGATTTTAGTAGAATCGCTGAGAGTTGCTCTTCATTTAATTTGATGCTGGTTATAGGTTTGCTGTAAATTGCCTGTATTAGATTTGTGTGTGCACCTTGTCCATAATCTCTCTAGGAATTTTTTTTAATCATAAAAGGGTGTTAGATTTTGTCAAAAGTATTTTCTGCATCAAAGGAGATTACACTGAAAGTTTGTTTGCTTTTTTTGTTTTTTGAGTTTGTTTATATGGTGGATTACATTTGATGATTTTTATATATTGAACCATACCTGCTTCTGTGGGATGAAGCCTACTTTCCTACAGTGATGTTTGTGATGTCTTCTGAGAGTTGGTTTACAAGTATTTTATTGAATATTTTTGCAAATATGTTTATAAGGAAAATTGATGTATAATTATCTTTTTTTGATTGAGTCTTTATGTGTTTTGAATATCTGGGTAATCATGACCTCATCAAAAGAAATGTTCAATGTCCCTTCTCTATATATTTTGTGGACTAATTTGAGGAGTAGTGGTATTAGCTCTTCTTTGGAAGTCTGATAGGTTTCTTTACTAAATTCACCTGGCCCAGCGTTTTTCGTTGGTTGGGAGATTTTTAATGACTGCTGCAATTTCCCTAGGAGTGATTGATCTAAGTAAATTGTTTATCTGATCTTGACTGAACTCTACTAAGACATAACTAAGAGTACATTGTCTATTTCTTTTAGCTTTTCCAATTTGGTGGAATACAGGTTTTTAAATCATGCCTTTATTTTCCTCAGTATTTTCTTGGTGTCTGTTGTTATGTCTCCCTTTTTATTTCTTGTTTGTTAATTTGAATATTTTGCTCTGTGTTTTAATTAGTTTGGATAAGGGTTTGTCTATCTTATTGATATTCTCAAAGAACCAGCTCTTTGTTTCTGTGTTTGTGATTTCATTTCTCAGTTTGATTTTTTTATTGCCATCTACTCCTCTTGAATGAAATTATTACGTTGTTGTTTTTGTTTTTATTTTTGTCGATGTTCTAGAGCTTTCATGTATTCTGGTAAGGTCCTACTATGTGATCCTAACTTCTTCTTCTTTTTTTTTTAATGCAGGCACTTAGGGATATGTATTTTCCTCTTACTACCAGTTTCATTGGTCCTTCTTAAGTTTGAGTATGCTGTGCATTTGTTATCATTGAATTCTAGAAATTATTTCTTTTTTATTTTCATTTCCATCTTAACTCATTTTATAATCAGTGGAAAGCTATTCAGTTTCCTTGTGCTAGTAAGTTTTCTGTTGCTGAAGTCCAATTTTAATCCATCGTGGTCTGGTGGCATGCAGAGTTATTTCAATTTTCTTGTATCTTTTGATACTTTTTATTTTTTTAATCAAGTATGCGGTCATTTTTTGGGAAAGTTCCATGAGGCACAAAAAAGAATATTATTTTGTGTTTGGATAAAATGTTCTATAATATCTGTTATGTTCATTTAGCTTATAATGTCTGTTAAAGCCAGTATTTCTTTGTTTAGGATTTGTCTGGATAATCTGTTCATGGTGATATTGGTGTATGGAAGTCTCCCACTATGAATCTTTAAGAGATTAATTGATTTTCCCTCTAAAGTAATCTATTATTGTCATAGACTTGGCTTTAAGGTTCATTTCTTGTTCTTTAGTTATGTTGGGATATTTGCGGCCTCCTGTGGTAGTATAAATGGGATCTAGTAGACATGTTGCCCTGGCTGGTATGGTTTGTGTTCTTAAAATAGCATCTAGGCATCTGAGTTTAGGATGACTATAGGTTTCGGTGCTGATTTCTGGGTTTGTTTTTGCTGGATTAGTGGTTTGTTCCTTGGTTTCTATTTTCTCTCTGGGTTTTCAAAGATTATGATAGCTATGTGTTGGATCTTTTACTAGCCTGCTTGGTTGGTGTGTCTACAAGGGAGTGCCTGCCCAAGTTGGAGGATTGAATCCAGAGACCATTTTGAGTAGAGAGGTCAGGAGGGGTTGCTCTGTGAGATTCCCAGAGGATGAGGGCAATAAGGAAGGCAGACTGCAGCTGGTGTTCTCTTACATTAGGAGGAACAAGCCTGAGAGAATGGGTCTGAGTAAAGAGATGTAGAGGATGAAGTCTGAGGGAAGCTTACCTGTTTTTCTGGCAAGTATGGTCTGTGGTTGCATAAGGGGTTCCTGCTTGAATATAGTTGTAAGTTGGGGAGGTTAAGAAGAAATGGTCTGTGGAATCTACGGGCGATGTAGGCATGGAGGAAGGGGGGATGCAGCTGGTTATCTATTGCAGTGGTAAGGACATGAGACTAAGGGACTGAGTGTGGGATAACATACGTACATATACAGAGACATATGGAGGGGTGGAGAAAGTCTCTGGGCAGCTTACATGGTTTTGTGGTGGGGGGAGATCATTCCTTCTTTCTTTCCTTGGATTCTTTCTACTTTTCCTCTCTTTATCCCTTTCTCCCTTCAAAATTGAATTCAGATGTTCACACATGCTTGGCAAGGTCATTTCCATGATTTCTATCACCAGCCCAACACTTAATCTATTAGTAATAAATCACAACTCCATATTCCTGCACAAAGAAATGTTTCAGAACTTTACTTCATTGTTTAAATACACCATGTACTAAAGAATAAAATCACATAAGCTGATTCTGAATCTACCTGTAGTATGTAATATGAAAAGTAATATATACTCTACTATAGATAGAATGCCATGAACTCTATATCATTTCATGGATCACATGTAGCATTCTAAGGCACTAGAGGGTAAACATACATATAGGTAAGTGTGAATGTGCACCAGCTGTGCTAAGCTTCATTGAAGGAGCAAGGGGTGTACAAATAGAAATACTTCAGACTTTTAAAATTTCCTTTCCTGATTCCTTCCATTTCTATGCATTTTTATTATTTAATAGCTGAATTTTTAGATGTTGAAGACTAGATTAGAGAGATGCTAGATTCATTGGTGAGTCTTGGCTAAAGATAGAGATATAAAATTAATAAATAACTTGAAGTCAGTAAACCTAACTGAGGTGGGAAGAACTTTTTTGATTGTCATTGACAAGGACAGTAAATGATTTCTGGTTCTGGGTTTTTGTTTTGTTTTGTTTTGTGTTTTGTTTTTTTGGTTTTTTTTGTTCTTGTTTTTGTTGTTGTTGTTGTTGTTGTTGTTGTTTTTGCTTTAAATCTCTGTTTATTTCCTTTACTACAACCACAGCCAGGTCACTGTCGTGAAGCTTTTAAGAACTAAGCTGTGGATGATATATGTGACCTTTTCTGTTTTAAAATGCACTACATAAGTGAGCTCTTCATTTTTATGATGCAGTTTCTCTAGTTATGAAATAAGTTCCATGATAACATTTACCTCACCATGGTTTGAAGGATTAACTTTGCTTGTAGAGACGGCATGTCTGTCTGTACTAGGATGGAAAGTGTGTGTTGGCCCTCAACGTCTATAGATGATTCCCTAGAAGCTGAATACAGTATAAGCACAGGACAGGAGAGGGACAGTCCTGTATCAATCACTTCTTTCCTATGTGTTTTTTTTCTTTTCTGGAGTAGTGGATTTCTGATTATTATTTTGGAAAATTACTTGCACGAATTTTTTTTCTTCTTGTTGGGGCAGTGAGTTGAGTTTCATCACTGAAACCAAGTTTGCATTTAGCTCAGAGTGTGAACAGATTTTACATCTTCCTTGATGGCTGCAGGTTTTTAAGGTATGTTTCTTCTGTCCTGAATATTTGTCTAGTTCTATAAAAACCATTTCAGCCCTTGAAGTCATCCAGGTCCTACACTAAAGCTACCATTGTCTCAATTTCTTAATGTGAGAATATTTAAAAACAGAGGCAAAATGCTATATTCCCAGCAGTGAACTTACATGCAAATTTCTTTTCATAACCTATTGCCAAGTTCATATTTTCCTGTTGTTACTTTCCCCCAAACTTCCTTAAACCATAGAAAAAATGCTATTGAAGGTCATATTGGTCATATTCTGATACATGTGAAACATATTATTTTGGGCTAAGTTTGATTTAAATTGGTGCCAGTGAATATTTATTTGTGTTAACTAGTTCAATATGGTGACCACTAAGCACCTATTCTGTGCAAGGCATTGCTCAGTCACTCCAAACTGAGGTATTCTTTTCTTTTATTTCTTTCTTTTAAAAAATAATCTTTACATTTCTTTATTTAGTGTGTGTCTATGCATGCATGCACCTAAGTACTATGGCATGCACATGCATGCTCAGAGGACAATGTTCCCAGACTCAACTCTCTCCTCCCACCATGCAGATTCAGGGACCTAACTCAGGTGTTTAGCTTGGTGGTAAGTGAATTTGCTTAGTGAACCATCTACTGTGTATTTATTCACAAAAAACTCCCTTGATACTGTTCATGGACTGCTGTTTCCCAGAGGTATCACACTTCTGTAAACACCAATTCTAGCAATCTTCTAAGTAGCTTGAAGTCTAGACTGGTTTAGCATAGCATTAAGGGAAATCTATGCTGTTTTTATCTGTAGTGAATTGAAGGTAGAACTGAGAACATTCAGAAAACATAAGGGAATCTTCTTTCCTTTGCATCTGTGCCACAGAATAAGCGACAACTGAAAAGGAAACCCGATGAAAATTTTGGAAGAGCAAAAGTCCAAACTACACACACACACACACACACACACACACACACACACACACACACACGCACACTCAATCAAAAGTAAGTTTGAACTCTCACTAAGTTCTCCAGGTATTTGCATAGTTATTTATATTCTCTAGCCTCCCAGAGGAAGTATACTAAATGTGTACATTTTTTTATTAGATATTTGCTTCATTTACATTTCAAATGCTATCCCATAAGCCACCTCTACCCTCCCCTCGTCCTGCTCCCCAACCCACACACTCCCACTTCCTGGCACTGGCATTCCCCTGCACTGGGGCATACATTTTAAGTAATTTTGTGAAGGAGTCACAGCATAAAGCTCCCGGGACTAATGAAGTAGAGACAAGGAGGAGTGAGCTTATTGGCAGTGATATTATGGGTTTATATTTTGACTTTGACCAGTAAGTGAGACTGGAAGAAGGATTTGGTTTCTCAGGAAGGAAATGAATGGAGGTTACATCATGCCTATTTGGGTGACTAGTGGGATATGAACCAGGATTATGAATTCAAGAACAGAAGCGTGGCTATATTTGAACCAGATATTTTGGAATCATTAAGTCCTTGAAGGGCTCGTATAGACAACACCTCTCAGATAGAATCAAATTCAAAAGTAGTCCAAATAATAATGACAAGCAGATTTGAAGTAGCAGGAGGCACAGTGTCTAAGTACAGATAATTTTCCCAAAAAGTAGAAATCTCTGGAAGTAAAGATAAATTAATACAGATGGCGACTGTGCAACTGGAAACCACCCCTACCACTAAACCCCCACCTGCGGAAAAGGAAAAAACAGAGTCTAATCAGGAGGTTGCTAACCCAGAGCACTATATTAAATGCCCTCTACAGAACAGATGGGCGCTCTTTTTTTTTATTTATTTATTTATTTATTTATTTATTTATTTATTTATTTATTTTAATGATAAAAGCAAAACTCGGCAAGCAAACTTTCGATTGATCCCTAAATTTGACACTGTTGAAGACTTTTGGGCTCTATACAACTATATCCAGTTGTCTAGTAATTTAATGTCTGGCTGTGACTACTCACTTCTTAAGGATGGCATTGAACCTATGTGGGAAGATGAGTAAAACAAAGAGGAGGACGATGGCCAATTACATTGAACAAGCAGCAGAGACAAAGTGACTTCTGTCACTTTTGGCTAGAAACACTGCTGTGCCTTATTGGAGAATCTTTTGATGACTACAGTGATGATGTGTGTGGAGCTGTTGTTAATGTTAGAGTTAAAGTTGCTAAGAGAGCAATATGGACTACTGAATGTGAAAACAGAGACACAGTCACACCCATAGGGAGGGTATACAAGGAAAGGTTAGGACTTCCTCCGAAGATAGTGATTGGTTATCAGTCCCACACAGACACAGCTCAAAGAGTGGCTCCACAACTAAAAATAGGTTTGTTGTTTCAGAAGACAACTTCTGAGCATTCTCACAGGAGACTGCGTTACACAGTCGAGATTGGGAGCTGAACCAAAGCCTCATCATAGTAGAGTGGACTGCGCTGAAGCTGTTTCCATCCAAGTGTTGCTAAGATAGAAGAGAAGTCTCATTCGTTTTTGTCTTGTACTTCTGTGTTCATTCTCCTTTCCCACCCTCAATTTTTGTTAGTGTGTCCAATTTCCCAAAGAATTATAGTAGATGTCACTCCAGAACCCGCAGGTGTGTTCCTGACCCATTCTGTAACAGCCGGTTAGAATTACGATGTTGCATGCACATGTTTGCCTTTCCACAGTATTCGAAAAAGAACTTGCTTTTCTATTACCTTAGCAGGAAAGATCTGGTTTTGCTCCACTCCACGCAGTAGCAGACTTTGCTGGTGTGAGAGTCTGAGCACAACTTTCCAGCAACTTCCTGTCTCCTTCCACAACATTGCCCTTGCTGTACTCTTGCTGAGGGCTGCTAGATTTAATTCATTTGTTTCCCTCCTTGATAACGTTAGTGATTCTAGTTTCAGTTTTTCATTTGCTTTGGTTTTGTTTTCTCATGTATCATTGGTGAAGAATCCAGGAGTATGACAGAAAGATGGAATAAACATCAAATTTGTGCATTCTTTGGTAATTTCCTTGTTTTTGTTTTTTGTACCAACAAAGCTTTGCTACAAATTTTTGCATCTCATTCAAATCAGTTATCTATATCTGTGTGATCCCTAGACATAATTGTGTACTATAAAATTGTAGCACCATAATTACATTCCTAATTAGAATTAGTATGCCTGTCTTTGTATCTTTATGCTGTACATTAACAGTTTGTATTCCTTAGGTTATTTTGTTTTGGTTACAATGCCTTAAGTAGAAGAGTGGTCTCATCCATATTAAGACAGTGTACAAAACTGTAAATAAAATGTGTACAGTGAATTGTCTTTTAGACATCTAGATTTGTCCTTTATTTCTCCATTTCTAGAGGGAACCTAGAGAGTGTCTGCCCATGCACAGCCTCAGTTTGGCGCACTCCTTTATTATTATGTTTATTGCAATTTTTGATAAATTGAATAGGTAGTATCACATATGTAATTAAACAGGTGTGGCTATGTTTTTGAAAAAAGTTAAGGCACACTTTTTTGGTCATAATAAAAAATGTACCTTGCATATGTTAAAATTCATGAGAACTAGGATTTTAGTGTGTCACCATTTGATAGGAACAGTGGCTATAAACTGATTTTTGAGTTTAAGATGCTTTTACTTAATGGCCAGAAAATTAGCATAAGAAAAGTACAGAGGAACATGCATTAGGAACATTAGTGTTACTATCTGAATAAAACAATAAACAAGTATTAAGAACTAAAAACAAGATAAATTAATACAATAGTAGCTAGAAGATAACTGGGGAGTTGGTTAGTGAAGAGCATGTTCACAGTGTGAGGGCCTACATTTTGATCACCTATAACAGCATGTAAAAATGTAGGTATGGTGGGTACGTCTGTTTACCAGTCTAGGAAATCATAGACTTGCTGGCCAACTATTCTATCCAAATCTTGGAGCTCCAGTTACAATGAGATATCATGTATAATAAGGTAGAATAACTGCTATTGATCTCTGCCTCCATACAAATGCACACACTTGTGCATGTGTACATGCACACCCACACAAACACATACTCACAAAATAATAGAAAATAAGAATAAATTTAATATAGTGATTTGAGGCAACATAATTTTACATAACTCCACATATTCTGTATTTTCAGTAGTGTAGATTTGAAGGTCACATACAAGCTTAATGAACACTATGCTTAGTGAGGAATCACTCTATTGCAATATGTAAGTGTAAGAGTTATTATTGAACATAGAGTTTAACAAGATGCCATAGTTAAAATTGTTATCCCTGTAAATTGGATATGAAGTGTTCAGAAAAAGTGGACATAGGAAATTAAGAATCATACAGACTATTTTGTCAACCCAAATCTCCCAAGTCAATGTAAATATTCAAGTATAGAGAATTTACCATTCTAACTCATCATTGTGTATCAAAATAATTTAATAGTTTATTTGTTAAATTAACTGTGGCTAATTTTAAAGATTACCTAAGAGATAATATTCAACAAAAATCCCTGTCAGTACAGACTAAAATAAAATCAGAAACATTGAACTTTTCATTGTTAATACATTAAAATAAAATTGGGTATAGTTTATGTTTGCAAACTTCAAAGGCAAATATTATCAAACCACCTATAAAAATCTGACTCCATGAATGTTTTTGCTTTGCATTTTGGTTTTTACAAATGAAGTAAAGTGAAAGGGTATTTGAAGATTTCAAATATTTCCTCATTGGGGTGTGCAGCTCAGATGGAGAGCAAGCAAGAGGGTTTAAGTACAGTTCCTTGTACCTCTGACACTTTCATTTATAGCAAGTATTTATTACATACATGAGAAATGGCGCTTTAATATAACAATAGTACAATTTGAAATCAGCTACAAAAGGATGCAGGGATGATTAGGCATTTCATAAAAAGGGGCAATGGTCTAGCCAGACACTCACACAGAGTCATGCGCCAGGCAGCCAGAAGACAGCCAGATGCCTGCCTACCTAAACTTGTGATGTGGGCAGAGGGCACTACTTTGAGCAAATATGACATGGAGAGAAGGGAAGGAATTAACAGTTGGGTGGTTTATGGCCAATTAAGAGAGGGAGAAGTAGGTATGCAAAGGAAGTAAAGAACAGCCTGATGTAAGAGAGCTATACTGCCATCTGAGACCATAGAAATGTTTGGCCAGAACTGCCCCTGAAGGTCATGTATGGGTCCATGAGTCTATGATGCAGGCCTAGGTGTTGTCCCAGATGCAGGAGAACTGGCAGGATGATCAACTCAGCTACCATGTAGTCCCAGCCCACCCAGTGGTTCTAGAGTCAACCTACCACAACCTTTACTCCATCTATGAACTGCTGGAGCAGGGGCTGGTCCTGCAGAACCAAAAATGTAGGATCTCCTTGACACAGGGCAAAAATAGGATATTCAAGAGGAGTCTTAGTGAGGATCCAGTATTGATAGTGTGAAAGAAACCAGAGGTCTTGAACCAGACCAGTAAATCGCTACAAAAGCTGCTATGCAAAAGGTTATACTGTGTGACACACTGTGACACACTACAGTTTACAATGCCCGTACTACAATGAACAGGTGATAGAGAGTCAGGAAAGATGATGAGCAAAATAATACGTGCACAGAGGAACTGGAGATGTGACAGCTATGACAGCTGTGATCGGTACGAGAGAAGGGTGCAGTGGGCAGAGGAGCAATTCATTGCACAAAGGGGTTGGTGACATTTCTTTTTATTTACTCAATTTTATTTTTATAACTTTCTTTGCAGGGGAAGGTTATAAAGGTGGAGGGCAGATATGGCAGGACAGGGAAATGAGTGTGATTGGGGTATATGATGAAATTCACAAAGAGTCAGTAAAAATTATGTTACAAAAGAATAACACTTTATGTCAAGGCTTGAGAAAAATTACATTTTGTTTTTCCAGATTTAATAATACCACAATCAGCATGCTTGGGGAAAAGAGGGGGATGTTCAATGTCAATGCAAGTGATGAGCAAACCAAATTTATGAGCAGTTAATCTGCAACCCAGTAGCAATCACCTTGAAAAGGAATTTACATTAGTTCTTCCTTGGCGAGGTAGTTTGAAAAAAGATTACTATAAGACAATCTGAAAATATGCAAAAAAATTGAATATTAGTAACTATTGTTTAGTTTGTGAAATCACCTTTGGAACTAGATTATTAAGTTACATATTGTACATATGTATACATGTTTATATGGAACATCAAAATATAAAGGGGCATTCATTATGATCTGTTCATGGTAGAGTTAAAGTACATTATTATCCACGTATATTCAGCTACATATTAGAATATTACCATCAAATACTTAACGAACAGTTTCATTTCTGTGCTCATATGGGAAAGTAATATGTCTGAAGTAAGAGAGAGGAGAAGACAATAGAAGGCATGGGAATAAAGAGGAGGAGACAGGAGGGGAAGGGAGGAGAGGAGAGGAGAGGGGAAGAGAGAAAAGGAAAAGGGAGGACAGGAGAGTAGAGGGGAGGAGAGGAAAGGAGACAGGAAAAGAGAGGAGAGGAGAGGAGAGGAGAGGAGAGGAGAGGAGAGGAGAGGAGAGGAGAGGAGAGGAGAGGAGAGGAGAGGAGAGGAGAGGAGAGGAGAGGAGAGGAGAGGAGAGGAAAAGAGACAAGAGAGGAGAGGAGAGGGGAGGAGAGAAGAGGACAGGGGAGGAGAGGAGATAGAAGGAGAGAGAAGAGAAGGGAAGAGAGGAGAGGGAATATGGTACAATTTTGTATGCAAAGGCTAGACACATATTACTGATTTTATTAAAATACAACATATCTACAAATTATATTGATTTTTCTTTGTCCCTTTTTTATATACAAGAAACAGAATTAATATGATGTTGGAAGAAGATAAGGTTATTTATAGTAGTGTCTTAAAGAAAAAAGAATATATTCTGTGCTCTGCTTATGGGAAGGATCAATTTGTGCAAATTATTTGCAATCACAGCACTCTGCTGAATACCCAACAACCACAACCAATTTGAGTTTCCTGGTGGAAACTTTTAATGAGTGTTCAGATTATGCCAAACACAGTCATTTCACTGCCCTGCAATGGCAGCTTCTAATTCTGGAGTTGTCTGTGGCAAATGCTGAACTCCATGAGCAGAATATCCTCAAGCTGCCCGTCTGGGCTACTCTCTGAGCATCTTTGATTTCTGTGCATAGAAAATGGCTATAAATAATATCAGCTGTAATACAAAAGACAAACAGAACAAGATTAAAATCTTATGTATACCTGTACACAACAAACTTGAGATGAGAGTACAAGAGGAGTTGTTCTATGATGAATTCAATGCTTTTGTTATAGGTATGTATCTAAGAATTTATGAACATGACATTACAGCATTCCATTACAAAGAATAAAAAAGGATAACAAGCATCAACGTATGTTAAGATTTCTGCTGTATGATCACTTATTTCTACTTTGCCTCTCCCTCTTTCCCTTTCTCCCTCATTCCTTCCCCCCTACTTCTCCCTTTCCTCCCTCCCCTCTTGTGTTTGCTTGTGTGTGTGTGTGTGTGTGTGTGTGTGTGTGTGTGTGTGTATGCCTGTGTGTGTGTACACATATATGTGAGATGTGGGCATGCACAGGCACCCATGGAAGCCAGAGGAAAGTTCCAGATCCCTTAAAGCTGGAATTATAGACATTTGTGAGCTGTCCAATATGGGCACTGGAAACTGAATTTTGTCCTGCTGAACACAGAGCCATTATTGCAGCTCAAATCCTTTATTTGAAACAGTGAAGTTTAGCCACAAAAGCAAAGCATACTGCATTGGCTGGCTGTTCTGAGATGCACACATCTACTATAGCTAATACTTCCTAAGCTGTGTGAAAAGAGATCATTTGAAGTGAATGTCCTTTTTGAAAAAGACAGCTGTTGTCACTAAGAAGTGAGCCCATGGTAGTAACTTCTTTTAACTTAAGTTTTCTGTGAGATTATTTCTTTTCTGCAGTCATTCTCTATCTAGTTTCTGAATACAACACTTGAATTTTGAGGGACACAAAAATTAATGGTTTTCAGAATAAGTAGAATTAATTATTTAAATATTTTAATTTATTCTATTAGTACATGACATTAAAATGAAAAAATATGATGTCTTTGCTGATATGATCCTTCTCATATGTTGTCTTAAGGTAGCAGATTCACACAATGAAAGCATTCTGTGATATTTCTAGTAGGATAAATATGTAAGGTATAAATAAAGCTTCGGGAGATACGGGATATGAGTCTTGTTCTTAAGGAAGAGTTCCAAGTAAGAAATTCAAGTCTAAATTTATCAGCAGTATTTGAAGACACAAATCCATGACATCATATAGACAGAACATATAACAAAAACAAATGAAACATCTTAGCACAGAGCTAAAGGACTTTCAACGTTTCCAAGTTTGAAAAAAATAAATTCTGTAGTCTGTAACTTAAAACAAAAACAAAACAAAACAAAACAAAACAAAACAAAACAAAACAAAACAAAACAAAACAGAACAAAACCCCACAAAACCAAAAAACAAGAACCAAAACCAAACCAACCAACCAAAACCCATGAATTCACATGTTGTCACCATCTGTACTCACAGAATTATAATGGCTTTTGTTCTTGCGTTGTCCAGTGTTTAACTTGTGATGAAGTGGGCATTTTCTGACACAATAGCTCCTAGAACACTGGGCGCTCTCTCTCTCTCTCTCTCTCTCTCTCTCTCTCTCTCTCTCTCTCTCTCTCTCTCTCTCTCGTGTGTGTGTGCATGTGTGTGTGTTTTGTAATAGAGGTCGTTCTTCAACTTCACCTCAGTGGTGCCATTACCACTTAATGGAAATTATAAGCAGGCAAACAGAATCTATTAAATAGCATACTTAAAAAGAATAGTGGAAAGCCAGTCATTACTTCTGTATTGTGGCTCAGGTTCTTTTAGAGAACTTCAGGGAAATGCATGCTTGTGTGGCAGCATCAGTTGATAGGTGTGTGCACGCTGAAACCACATGCCACAAGTTTTCTTTCAGTTTTTACACTTTGCACCTCTCTGATGCATTTGTTATTTTGTTTTTGAATGCTACTGATCTTTATCTTCACATGTAGAAATCCTACAGCATCTGTTTACCTTTTGGGGTCATTAAATGAATGTACTAATTAGGATATTTTTGTTAAGCATCTGGTATTGGTATGGAACAATTCCTTTTATAGCTACAGATAGCAGACAAATTCTCTAGTGGCACAGGGAAGATAGATTAACTTCATAAAATTTGACATACAATTTGAGTATATATGCAGCAATTTGAGTATATATGCAGGTACTGGGTCAGTTCTGGGGAAATGAAACCTAGGTGGGGAGAAACACTGTAGGCAGGTAATTGCTTCATATCGGCTGATGGAAACTGTACACACACACACACACACACACACACACATTCACATGTTTATATATATTCTAGGAATATATTAATAACAACTTGAAGCCTAATAGGGACTAAATTATACTAATGTTTAGAAAGAGATGGTTTCAGATAATGAAAGAGAAACACATAACCCCTAGGGAGGAGACAAATGCCTGGAGCTACCCTTAAAGATCAGGTCATTGTGAGGCTGGGTAAAGGGCAGGCCTATTTAGAAATAAAATCAGATCACTGAGGGAGATTAGCTCAGAGAAAACTTATAGTCAGCTCTGGTGGACAACCACAGTAAAGTATGGAGAACAGTAAGGATGCCAATTGTTTTATGGTTTAAAATATATTCTGGTTTATGAGGTAGGGAAGGAGGCCTGATTGGGGAAAAGGCACGTGGAAGGATCCTGTAGGGATCCTGGTAAGAGAAGTGGCTCAGATCGGGAATCAGGAACCAGATCAGCGAGAGTCCAGATGCATTTCTAGCTAAGGACAACCCAGTCAGCTGAGTTAAGTGTGAATTTTATAAGAATAGCTATAGCCAAGGTCAGATTCAGTGTTCTGTGCTATTCAGAAACTGAGGGTTCCCCAGTTAATTCACACAAACCCTAGAAACATGTCAAATGAAAAAGTGGAAGCTGAATAAATATTGTCTATTATCTTAATAACCACCAGGTATGTTCTGCTATGAGCTTTATAACTTTGTGTCTGTTTTTTGTTTTTGGACTTCAGGATTCTAAGTTGCCTCTTACCGTTATGCTTTCTTTCTCCATTAAAAGCTCTCGAGCTATACCCATATTAACAAGGCAATAATCCCTATGCCACTATCTTCGCCTAAAATCAGCATATAGTTCACTTAGTGTGTAGCTGTGGGCAGTTCACTAATCTCTCACTTTCATCTGCTATGAAATGAGGATAATGATGTTTACCTCTCGAGGCTATTATGAAAATTAAAGAATATACAGACTCAAAGATGAAAGTCACTACAAAGTATGAGCTATTATAGGTTTTGTTGTTGCCTGTACTTTCAGAAGGCTCTTTATGCTAATCCTAGCAACTTAAAGCCATGGAAGAAATGAATTTGAGCATTTAGTCATCCATGCTGAGTTTTATTCTTGTTTGGTAATGTTTTTAATGTTTTATTGCGGAGATTTGTTTTTTATGTATTTCACATTTGAAGATTTATTGAGATCCAAGCAGTATTCTGAATCATTTTTAGAAGATTCAAGGAACATTTCCTAGCATGATGAATACTGGGTTCAGAACTGGATGGGTTTGAACAATTTAGAGCATATGTTGCAGATTCCAGCTGAGCAGTGTGTTACACATTAGTGCATAAGAATTCCCAGTGGCTTAACTGGAAGCCAGAAAAAATAAGAAGGAGGGGTTAAAAAAGATGGGGCAATGGGCTCAAATTTATAGAGGAGAAAACTAATTTATTTTTATATCAGTTTTAGCGTAACTGTACATAACAGTATTGTATGTATTTCAGAAAATCAGAATGAAAGGATTTTGATTGTTTTCATCAGAGATAAATTGATTCAGGTATTTTATCTGCTGTAAATATTACAGAGTGCACACATGTATTGGAAGAGCTCATATCTTTAAAATATTTAAAGATCAAATTACATAATTAATATATAATTGTACTATCAAACAATGAGTTTCAGGATACTGAAAAACCTCAGATGTAACACTTACCTCTTTATTTCTACCTTTTAATATTTTCTGATATTAAAATTGAAAAAAAAACAATAAACCAAAAGTTTTTGTCATTTCCAAATCTTGTTTTTATCAGTTTGTGTCCTTTTACCACATAAAGTATTCTGAAGATATTTTCAACTATCAATTTATCAGCTATCAAGTACTGCTGGTATTACCTTTCCTAATTTACAGAAATACAGGATTAGAGTATGATTGACTAAATTACTGAATTGTTTGTTCACTAAGTGAAAGGGCCACTAATAGTTTCTTTCAAGGTCTCTTCCATATTTCCCACCCACATTGTTTACATTTTGAAATTTTGGTCACTTGAACTCTAGAACTGTCTTCAATCTCAAAACATCTGAACCAAATGCTTTGTGTGGAAGAAATGAGGTTGTGTCTTCAATTGTAGGATGAAGACAGAAACAGAGCTATGTCATAAAATAGCATTTTTAGTGATGGTTTGCAGGTTGTCTGCATCACCTATTCAACTGTATATTTCAATATCCTCTAAAATGGAATTAAACCAAGTGGAAAATGATCTTGCTGAAATTCGTGTTCTTCTCTCACCTACCACAGGTGGACATTTGAAAGGCAGTCTTCAAATTTGGCTCCATAAGTTATTTACTGCACTTGGTAGGAAGATCGAAATGATACAGTCCATTGTACTAAACATGTAAATTACTTTTGAAACATTTTGGTGTTGTGCATGAGCCATTTAAAATATATGTGTGCTTATAACTTGTTTGGAGATATCATGATCTTATGATGAAACCAAATTGACAATGTACTGGAAAGATATTTTTTAATTGGTTTTTCGAGACAGGGTTTCTCTGTGTAGCCCTGGCTGTCCTGGAACTCAGTCTGTAGAGTTCCAGGACAGGATGGCCTCCAACTCAGAAATCTGCCTGTCTCTGCCTTCCCAATGCTGGGATTAAAGGCGTGCACCACCACTGCCCGGCTTGGAAGGAATTTCTAAAAGCCTAAAAGTCATGTTAAAACTCTTGAAACATTCATAAACTATTTTAATAAATCCTATATACTATTCTCTTTTTCATCAAAAGCATTCTGTGGAATTTCTGATGAATCTTAAATGCATTGGATATCAGGGGTACCTATCTGTCACAAGCAGAATAAATATAAGCAATTGGATAATGTGACATCAGCTTTGAATGAAGAGACTGATCACCATATACATTTTCTTAAGATATTACCATTGCATTCATGTGTGAGTAAATTGTTTATAGCTCTGTAAATAAAAAACATAAATTGTTATAATTAAGAGAAAGAGCATAAAACCATTTTTCTTAATTCTTAGTGAAAATGTTTCCTTTTGTTTTTGAAACTTTTGAGATTATAATTACATTCCTCCCTTTCCTTCCTCCAAACCTTCCTATATATACCCCTTGATGTCCGTTAAGTTCATGCCCTATTTTTTCAATTATGTTATTAGGTATATATATATATATATGTGTGTGTGTGTGTGTGTGTGTGTGTGTATATATACATATACACATATACATACATATATATGTTTTTGAATGTGTATGTTTATGTGTGGCTGTGTGTTTATGTATTTGCATATATACATGTATATACATATGTATTTCTGAATATAACCTGCTCAGTCAGTGTAATGTTACTTGCCATTATGTTTTCAGAGCTTACCATTAGGCATTGGATAACTATTTCGGACACTCTTTCCTGGGGAAGAGTAATTCTTGTGCCTTCAGTTTTCTTTTGTTTCCTGTAGGTTTTCGGGTGATGTTGAGACCTTGTAGGCTTTTCCCTGTCCACTTTGTTGTAACAATTGGTGTGAGACTTGCTCAGCTCAAATTCATGGAGTCATTTAGTGAGACTTTACAGGTGTAGGTTTGGAAAAAAATGTGTCATAGGGATCAGGGAACATAGGGAATTTACTCCTCCTCTAGGCAACTACTCTTTGTGATTTTATTAGACAACTTACTGTAAAAAGCATCTGTCAGTAAAGCTGGGACTTGAAAAGCTGTTGGACTAATTAATTATCAGGGTGTTGGCATATTTATATATAGAATTAGAAGTTAAAACGTCACTTGATATATTCCTGGTTACTATATGGCTGGTACTTAAACTATCTTCCTTTAACTACAGCATAATTAATACACAATTTATCTTTCCAATGAATAATAATTCATTGATACTGCTGGTCTTCACTGTTCAGTTTCTTGGCAGTAACTGTGAAATTATAGTTTTTAAATTATTACCTCTATTACTTTTCTTATATGTGAACAAAAAGAGAATATATTTCTTAAAGCTGTGCATCTGTGATGTAAAATTATTCCAATAAATTATTATATTTAATTTGCAAAGTTTCATCTATTTTTGCATGCATATATGTGTTATACATACTTTGTTTATATTTTACTTTGAAAAATGAAAACAATATTTTAAAATAAAGAAGTACATGCTGAGAGAAGCCTGATATAGCTGTCTCTTTAGAGGCCCTGCCAAAGCCTGACATATACAGAGGCAGATGTTCACAGTCAACCATTGAACTGATAACAGGGTCCTCAGTGGAGGAGTTAGAGAAAAGACTGAAGGAGCTGAAGGGGTTTGCAATCCCATAGGAAGAACATCAATATCAACATACCAGAGCTCCCAGATTCTAAACCACCCAACAAGGAGAACACATGGAGGAACCTGTGGCTCTAGCCATATAAGTAGCAGAGGGAAGATTCCATGCCCCTGTGTAAGGGAATGTGAGAGCACGGAGGCAGGGGTTGATGAGTGGGTGAGGGTACACCCTTATAGAAGCAGGGTAAGAGGAGATGAGATAGGGGATGCAAAGGGGATACTGGAAAAGGGGATAACATTTGAAATTCACAGGGCCCTCAATGGAGGAGCTTTAGAAAGTACCTAAGGAGCTGAAGGGGTCTGCAACAATATGAACTAACCAGTATCCCCAGAGCTTGTGTCTCTAGCTGCATATGTAGCAGAAGACGGTCTAGTTGGCCATCAGTGGAAAGAGAGTCCCCTTGGTCTTGCAAACTTTATATACCCCAGTAAAGGGAACACCAAGACAAAGAAGTGGGAGTGGGTGGTTAGAGGAGCAGGGCGGGGGGAGGGTACAGGGAACTTTTGGATAGCATTTGAAATATAAATAAAGAAAATATCTAGTAAAGAAATAAAAAGAAAAATATAAGCTAAGTCTTGATGTTTCAATGACCATCACATTTTGAGGATGGGGCATATGTGGCTGATAAATTTAAGAGAGGTTATCACTGTAAATAAGTCTGGCTTCAAACTGCGTAGCTCAGGTTGACTCTTTTATTCATGATTTTCCTCTCTGAGACTCCTAAGTGCTGATATTATAGGTTTCGTTCCATTATGCATGTTGTTGTTGTTAGATTTTAGTACATGTAATTTTGTTTATTAACTAAACAAGCAACCCTTAATCACACACTCAAGAACCAAAGATAAATTATTAAATTTAATACAATGGTTATTGCATTTACTTAAAAATAAATAGAAGGTGCATTTCTTCTTCTCTGGGATTTAAGATCTTCTCTCTCATTTTTCTAAGGTCCTTAAGATCTCTTGTTACTGAAAGTCAGTCAATCAAAATATTTGAACATTTGGAAGACAGTAGTTATTACAAGATGCATCACAGTGCAATCTGGTCAGTAGATGTGTCTTTCCCATTCCTAACGTGAGGGGGAAATGTGTAGTCTCCCAGACTGCCAGCTCTGCAGTACATATGCAGACAATGGCTTGCAGAAAACCTGAGAGTGCTTATGATATTGTTACAGATATTGGAATTATTTGGTATACATATTGATCTCAATGTAACAATATGAGGTAGGTGTTATCAGTTTTTTTCTGAAACAGTAAATAAATCGTATCATGTAGTGCTTATGGAGAGATTGACTTTCTTGGCCAAGTATTCAAATTATACCCTAGCAAAGAACTGTTTTTCACTCAGAACTCAGGTGATTAGTATGGATGTTACCCAATTTTCTCTCTCTCTCTCTCTCTCTCTCTCTCTCTCTCTCTCTCTCTCTCTCTGTATGAATACACATCTTCAGTGAAGTTATACTACTTGGGGTGATAATTTCTCTATTGATGAACACATCTCAAACTTTGGGCATAAAATTTTGAACCACCAAGCTGATTCTCACTCAGAAGTCTCTTCCCTGAGTACTAGATTTCTAGTATTGCAAGACACCATCTGGCATCAATGGGAGGGGAGACCCTTGTTCCTATGAAGGCTTGATGCCCCAGTGTAGGGGAATGCTAAGGCAGTGAGGCAGGAATGGGTGGGTGGAAACTCTGGGGGTCCTGGTTAGTTGACATTGTTCTTCCCTTTGTCCATACCTGGCTGTGGGACAGACCCAGGCTGCGTAAGTAATCTCCACCTATAGTATGTTTTGCACCATGTACTCTGGGGGTAGGGGAGAATTATACATCCTTAGGTCAGTTTATCCTTTTCACTTCTATTATTTTATAATTTATCTATCCCTTGATCTGACAGGCTCCTTGGTGTTAAAAGCGATTTAGCAGCTCAACAGCACAGCACTTAGCTTTCTGATCTCTTTTCCCCTGGGAATTGAATTCAAGATTGACAAACCCGTTTGTGTTCTTTACCCTTCTCTCATCTCCCCTTAATTGCTTTTGCACTTTGCAAACCAAATATACATGCCAGTCAGCCATGTGAGTTTGTCCTAGCTTCTCCTGTCTCATAAAGAGGACATCTTGAAATGGAATGTTGAAAAGTTACAAAAACCTTGGACATGAGACAGAGTTCCAGCTAGATCATCAAAATCATCATTTTCTCCTCCTCCTCCTCCTCCTCCTCCTCCTCCTCCTCCTCCTCCTCCTCCTCCTCCTCCTCCTCCTCCTCCTCCTCCTCCTCCTCCTTTTCCTCCCCTCTGCCTCTTATTCCTCTCCTTTTTCTTTGCTTCCTAGCTCACCTATGAACACTGCTCTACCAAGCACAGTGAACTGAACATTGAACACTGCCCCCGTTGTATATAATTTACTAATTAATATGTGCCCTTTCTTTATAATCTTCTCGTTCCCAATATCTGTGTGGGCATCAGTACATTCTGCATTGTTTTGTTTGGATTATGCAGCCTTTATCTCAGGCGGGGGCGGGGGAGTAGTTATGTTCCCCAGTTCCTTTGCTCCTACAACCTGCAGATTGTTCTCCTTTGCTCTCAGGTCCCACAGCCTCCAGCCAAGCTGTGAGGGAATTTTTACTTCTTGTCTAAAAGTCCTAATTAGAGATTTCACTGCAGACTCTTCCTTTACTACCATACTTTTCTGAAAAGGGACATTATTAAGCTTCCCAATCACATATTGAGTAATGGATTATTCCCTCCTTTGTATTAAAATTTAGACTTGGAAGTCCACTATTTGCATAATTTCTATACCAATTCTCTCATCTTTCAATTTTTTAATTTATTTTTTAAATTAAATTTTAAAAAATTGGTTATTTTGGGTTTATATTTTTCTTATTGTTACATATCAAGATGCATATAAGTGTAACTCACTAAGTTTATTATATATTATGGTTAAACATTTGGTATGGAAAAAACAAGTGGCTCTTCATTTCAACCAGTTGTTGCTTTCCTTAATGGTATCTGTCTGTTACAAAAGAGATCTTTGATGAGAAAGGAAAGCCACAGTATCAGTGGTCAGAAGGTAAAGATTTAGAATTGGGTTGGAAATCACATGCAGTTCACATTTTAAGAGCCCAGGAGAAATTCTGTTATGCATATCTAACCTATACTATTTTTCCATTTTAGACACAAACCCTTGAGAAATGCCGAGGCAATATCTACATTTTTTTTCCTAATATATGTAGCTGTCAGAGGCTAATATGGAAGACACTGGCCTCATGGTCCTTTGTTGTTTTAAATAAGCATGATTTCTTGTTTGATTGGCTTTTTTGTTTGTTTCTTGTTTGTTTTTCTGAGCAACTCAGTTTCAAGTTTTATTATGCATATTAGTGTGCATGCAATTGCTTCAAAGTTTGCTTACCTTCTTGTCTCCATGTGTGATATTCTCTTGAACTACAATGCATTCCATAGTTCTTTCACACTAAAACTTTGAAAATAATAATGCTTAATCTTGAAATTCTTACATATTTCTTAAACAAATCAGAAAACCAAAACAAACCAGATGATCATGGGATTCTCATAATGTCTACTTTCTTCTTCAGGAAAATTCTTGACACCAGAAATTATTGTGGAACCTTTTATACCTTATGTTAAGAAAATAAAGGAAAGGGGTGTGGAGTATAATTGTTCATCTGGGACTAGTATGGGAGAGATAAGAAATAGCATTTGGATAATTCAAACTATGTAGTTGGGTAGAGTTTAGAAATATCTAATCTAACTCCCATCCTGTACTTAGAACTCACCTGGGCTATTCTTCTTGCACCTACTCATTCCTTTAATTGACAGTATTAATTTCTTTGCATCAAGAAGCATTTTATATGAATAAGAAGTGATAAACTATAAGTAAGAGGAAAATATCATTCACAGTCAATACTTTTGGACTCTGAAGTTCAAGGGCAGCTAGAATATGAAAGGACTTTTCCAAACTCCTTGCCACTTTTTGTTCTAAAAGATTTACCATATACTTAATTGCCTTAATCAAATAAATAATAATAGGGTGAAAGCAGAAGCTGTATAAATGTAGGAGAACAATATATTTTCTCAGAAGACCAATTCAGATTTACAGTCTAGAGCTGAGAGTTATTGCCCTTAAATTACAAAATGAAGTTCCTACTTTTATAATGCATTTTTATGTTCATAAAAAATGTAAATTCAATTATTTTACCATGTTAAAGTTCATTTTTCACACCTGGTCTAAGTTTAAATAAAATTTAAGTTACCATTGTGGTTAGCAAATTACTTGTGTCAAAATTAAGAATGTGATTTTATATACATGTAAGGTGTTACATATATTTCTCATTAAAATATTTTTCTTCAGAGATTTTTTTATAGCTTTAATTTTGTTTAGATACTTAGTTATCATTTCCTAAAAGACATCTATTTTCAACCTTAATTGAAATGTAGCTAGGTAGGAAAAGAGTAACAGAATACAATGGTTATTAGATATTTTGTATGGAAGATCACTGCATGTTTAATTTACAGTCTCAGGTTACCTGATTTTTTTCAGAGTTCAAAATAGAGATTACTGTTTTAGAAAGTTAAGCATCATCTGGAAGGTTTATAGAGTCTTAGAATTCTCACAGAGTCTTACCATAGCAGAAAGCCTCTGAGTGATCTGCATAGTTAGTAGTGGAAACTGATAGTATTTACTGTCCTGTGACACTCACATCATTTATCAAAAATGTCTATTCACAATCCTCAGTGAATAGTCAGAATAATTTTTGCTACTTCTGCTAAATGGATAAATTATTCATAGTTTGCATTTTGTTTTTATAATGATTGAGGGACATTGTAAATTTGCATGATTTTTATAGAAGAATGAAAGACCTAATTTCCTGTTAGTAAAAATACTCAGATTATATTATTTAAAATTTCATAGATTAAGATTTGTTCAGATGAAGATCCTAAGAAAGATATCTCTAAGACGATTTATTTATTTATCCATTCATTTGTGTATGTGTGTGTGTTTCTGTGTGTATGTGTGTGTGTGTGTGTGTGTGTGTGTGTGTGTGTGTGTGTGTTTTGTGTATGTGTACGCATGGCACATGAATGAAATTCTCATTGAATTTAGTAGAGGCTATCAGCTCCTCCGGGGTTGGAGTTACAGGTGGTTTTTAGCCACTCGTGACTGAACTTGAGTTCTTTACAAGAGCAACAAACACTTGAAATGTTCAGCATAGCTTCTGCCTCAGAAAGAGGAACAATCTTTTATCTGCTAAAACTTTTTAATGGGATAATGGGTTCTCTTACAAGTTACAGACCAAAAATGAGAAAATCCAGCTAAGAGCTTTAGATGGAAAGGCATGGGTAGGCAGTGGGGAATGGTCTACCTATCTCAGCCTGAGTAAGTGAACTGGTTTCTTCAGTTTGACATACATACCCGCAGCCCATTTCCCTAGAAGACTGAGTTCAGTGTGGTTCAATATTTTAGCTCTTTCAATGAGTATAAATTCCTATTATTATTTTACTTCTTAAACACTTCTTTATAGTTTAGTGGAAATTGTGTTAAAATGTAAGGAGTTATTAAAGCTCTGAGAATTTGTAGTATCTACCATTTTTATTTAATAAAGCAGGTCGTAAACTGTTTGGGTAGTCTGGATAAAGGCAAAACTATGTGATGGGGTTTAGTTTAGCAAAATATGATCCGGCTTCTGCTTGAGGTATAGGCTACTGACACTCTTTGTTTTCCTTTATGTCTCTTTGTTCCTGAAATTTTCATAATCATAAACATACATGAAGATTGGATCAGTTCTCAATAAAACCAGAGGTAAATCAGTTATTTTGTCCAATATTAGCATAACAGTATTGGGCGGGAGTAAAGGGATTATATTAAAGCAGTAATAACGCTCAGCAATGTGTATGTTTTTTGTGGATATGTTTCCTTTCTTAGTTTGTTTGCTTGTTTTTTTGAGACAGTGTATTTCTGCCTAGCCATTGGCTATCTTTGAATTTGTTCCATAGACCAGAACTAGCTAGAACTCAGAGATCTGCCTGCCTCTGCATCTTGAGTGCTGAGATTAAAGACATGTACCACCACACCCAACTCGAACTCTGCAGCTCTTTAATATGGTTATTGTGATCTGAGAACTGGACTTGTATTTGGCATCTTCCAAACTAGACAATGAAATAAATGCATATTCCGGAGTAGAAGAGTCTATTGAACATTCATTTTGCCCTTTTCCTGTGGAATAGTGGTCAGGCTTATCACCATGTGAGTTACTGAAGAATTTACGTACTAATTTCCTCGAAATCAGCCCAACTCAAGTTTTAAATATAGTTTATCTATCGAACTCCTCACTGATCAAGTCCATGCCTTCTACTTGTCATTACATTTGGCATACTATTTTGTACTTATTTGAATTAGAAATGGATATTGGTATTTTCATTTCTTATATTGACAGTGCGTGAACATGCCTGCTAACCATTGTACCTGTTTACTATTATGATATTTGATTCAGAAAATATCAGTTACTTTTAATAATCCACAGTGGGAATCCTGGCTGTACTCACTAGGGATGTATAGGCACTGCTTAGCTATTGCCTGCCCACTAACCTTAATCTGGCAGCTGCTAAATTTCATTTGGTTGCCACAAAGCTGCATCATTACTGGGCATACAGTGTACAGCCAGTGATCTCATTTTTTTATGTCTCAGTCCTCACCTATATCTAATATTAGAGTAACATAAAATTTTCTGGTATATTTGGTTATCTGAAGATTTAATGAATTCATTCTAGAAACTGGAGGAATGTTTAGCATAACGATTGCTGCATAAATACTGTTATTATTATAATGTTAAACAGGTTGTATGTGATGATCATATTAAAACTATTTCATGGCTGGGCAGTGGTGGCTCACGCCTTTAATCCCAGCACTTGTGAGGCAGAGGCAGAGGTGGATTTCTGAGTTAGTTAGAGGCCAGCCTGGTCTGCAGAGTGAGTTCCAGGGCTATACAGAGAAACCCTGTCTCAAAAAAAAAAAAAAAAAGAAAACCAACAACAACAACAAAAAACAAAACAAAAACAAAAACAAAACAAAACAAAAAACAAAACAAAAAACAATTTCATTGTCATTTAGCTCTTTATTGTATGCTATAAAATACATTACTTACTTTTAAGAACAGTAAAAATAATTTACTTTAAAATTTTTGTACGGAGAGTTATGAAAAATGACATCACTCATCAAATGTCAATTACTTGGAGCTCATAATGAACTTTTCCTTTTCATCCTATGTTCTCTACTATTTGACCTCTGGCATTTAAATGTGTGATGCTTAATTTTCTTTTCTTCCATGAAGCACCATGTTTATTCTCTTAGTGCTATTTAGTTGAATAAAATGCCATAGGTATATACGATTTTCTCCAAAGATAATTAAAAATAGTCTATTAATTATTCATTTTCTATTTTGTTGTCATAAAACACGATGACCAAAAGCAACTTGAGGAGGAAAGGGTTTGTTTATTCTATCTAAAAATCTTCCGGTAAATTCCATTCCGGAGTAAGTTAAAGCGGGAATTTAAGACAGGAATGTGGAGGCAGGAACTGAAACAAAAATCATGGAGATTTGCCATTTATAAGCTTGTTTCTCATATCTTTCTCAGTCTGCATACTTATAGCACTTAGGACTACCGGAACAACTGTGGCGATGCATACAGTGTGGTAGGCTCTCCAACAGCCATCATTATTCAGGAAAATGTTTATTTCTTGCCTACAGACCAGTTGGGTGGAAATGTCTTTTCACCTGTTTTCCTCTTCAAAAATGACTCTCCCATGTGTCCAGATGATATAAACAAGCCAAACCATTCATCTTACAGTTTTTACCCAGTATTCTGAAAAGCTTTAGAATGGTTTCAGACAAAATGAAGACTCTACACAACTTTTCAAATTATTTTATAAGAAAATGAATATTCAAATATAATCTTTCTTAAACAGTTGGCAGGCAGTTATAGATCTAAATGTATTTAATATCTGTATTTCTGACCATACAGACAGAGATTACAAGTTGATGGATATTCTAACAAATGTATAGATCTAAGAACACCACTCATTGAATTCACTGATTCATCATCAGTATCTTTATTATTGAACATATTCTGGGTTTTAAGTTCTTAACATTTGGCTCAGATAATTGTAACTGTATAGACTCCAGTAAATAATGTTTGAGATGATATGAAGATATGTTGTGCTGATTGGTGTTCTGGCTAGTTTTCTATCAACTTGATACACAGTTGAGTCATTTTGGAAGAGGGAACCTCAGAGAACATGCCCCCACCATGTAGGAGAAATATGATGTCATTTTTTTTTTTGAGTCAAATGACTCACTTGAAAATTATATTGTGAAAAACAAGTAGCCACCTGGCAGAAAGTACATAAAATTAGTTAATTAATAACAGTGAAAACAGAAAGAAAAGTATGGATCTGAATATCAAGTTGTATGCTAAAACTACATATTTATCTATAGATAAATCTATATCTATTATTCTTTAGATAAAATATGAAATCTCTTTAGGAAAAACATCTGACAAAATATCGATTCAGAAATATTTAAATATATGTATGTATATATACATATGTATATATATATGCATATATATATATATATATATATATATATATATATATGCACACACACACATATAACCCCAAACTTAGAATTTCAACAGGAGAGAAGAGTCCACTGTAAAATAATAAGCTAAAAAAATAGCAATGACATTTCTTTGGTTTTCATTCTATGACAATACTTATGACAAAATTTACAAAGAAGGTGTCTTTATTTTGACACACATCATTTTGTGATTACTTTGCTTTGTGTTTGGGGCTTGTGCTGAAGTGAAGATATCAGAGTATATCAAAACTGCTTACTTCATGGGGGTGTGATGGGGCAGGAAGCAGAAAGAGGAAGCATGAGGTAGGAGCAAGCCATATCTAGAGCACACACTCAGTGACTTATCCCATCTAACTAGAATACAGCCTAAGTTTTCACTACTCTCAATGAGACTGTCACATTATCATTCTGTTATATCAAAGCCCTCAGAATCCACTTATGATTTAGTGGTTGCATGCTCTTTGGAAATAAGCTATTTTAAAAGTCTTTAGGAATTTTTTTTTGTATCAAAATCACAACATCCATATCAGAAATAATTGTGGGCAAAAATATTTTAAAACAAAAGCAAAAATTAAGAATCAAAGTAAAACAAACTATTTGTAATTTATACCACTTTAATGTAATAATGTTATGAAGATATTTAAAATAGAAGAAGACAAAAATTAAACCAGTTTACAACAAGACTACATTTAATAAAAGAAGATGCTGAAATGGATCTTATATATAGAAAATTCTATCTACGATCTGGATATGAATCAAAATTTTTCAAAGTAACTCTCGCCCATATATTATCAGTTACTAGTTTAATAAACACCTTTAAACTCTATTAATACTATTGGCATGTATACAAAAGCTAATAAATAAATAAATAAATAAATAAATAAATAATAAAACCTCATACTTTTCCTCCTGTTCATATAAACAGTATATCTATTATAAGAAACTTTCTTCAGGAAATGCTGCACAAATATTACTCATTTTAGGTAGGTAATTGACAATTAAGCAAAGGGAAGATACCATGGAAGTTTAGCTTGTTGAAGAATGAGTTTATTTGTGTTGTCAATACAGAAGCATGGCAGCTCTAAGCCACTTGCATCCCCCAAATTCTATGCTAACAGGGGTGGTGATTCATGAAAACTAGCACTCTGGAGCCTTTTCTATTGGTTTTGTGAGTATTCCATGGTTGATCAGTCTCTCTCAGGCATTTTAACTGCTCTGAGGTTTTTCAGCAGTCATTAATCAATTATATAACTTGGAGAGAGAAAGGTCTTGAATATCTGATCAATATCAGGGACTTCTTGAAACTCATGAGTTGTTTATTTTCTGAGTGTTAATACATTTTTACTGTTTTTTTTAGAATTTTCTAAATCTTGAGCAGCTACCCTCACAGTATGGGAAATTTCAGTTTGACAGAAACTTCTATACAACAGTGTACCATATAAAGGATCATTCCAAAGGTTCATAATTATTTCATTAATTATTTTATTTATATATATTAAAATGTTTCCCCCTTTATGGTCCCCTCTCCGTGAGTTTTTCACACTATCCCCTTCCTCTTTGATTCTGAAAGGGTATTCCCTCACTCACCCATCTACTCCCTCCTCACCTTGATAGCATCCCCCTTCCCTGGGGCATCAAGTTTCAACAGGTAAATTATCCTTTCCCACTGAGGCTAGACAAGGCAGTCCTCTGCTACATCTGTAGAGTGAACCAAGGACTTGGTCATGCATGCTCTTTGATTTGCAGTTTAGTCCCTTTGAGATTGGAGAGGGCCATGTTAGTTGATACTGTTGTTTCTACAGGATTGTCATCCCTTTCAGCTCCTTCAATCCTATCCCTGATGGTTGACTATGAGTGTCAACATCTGTCTCAATCAGCTGCTGGTAGAACCTCCGAGAGGACAGACATGCAAGGCTCCTGTCTCGGGGAGTTTTTGTTCAGAAATTTGGACTTCCATAACTACAAGTTCTTAAAATAACATTTGTACAGAAATTTTCAGCAAACATTAGAGTAAGAGCAGAAGGAATCTAAAATTACAAAGTGTTTGACCTTAAAGTGAACTAAGATGTGTCCATACAGTGAGATCCTCTCTGTCTCTAGTTGAAAGAGAGAACAGATTAGATATGAGTTAAGGTATCCAGATTGTATTGTTAAGTACAAAACTTAAGTGGTATCTAATGAAAAAATAATGTGACAAAGTAGTCCGTAAAATATGTGTAGCCTGTGGTGTCTAGCAGAGGTATTGCCATTCTATCATAGGGTTAATCCACTGAAATTATTTTTATATATGTATATATTTATATTTTAGGAAGCTTGAGTCCCAGGTCTTAATATGATTCTTTTAAAAGGTTTTAGTGAAAGGCTAAACATAAAATCACAAAATTCTAAGTATGAGTGCTATATCTTTTGTAGTTGCTGGCCCATGGGTCCTCATTGAACCCACAAACATTATACACCATTATCTTTGCAGTTTATTACTCCCTAGAACTCGACAATTATGCTATTGTTAGACACTAAGTGCTTGAATCATACAGAATACAGAAATCAGTTGGTATTCACCTGCTTTTCCCCTTTTGTCTAGCTTTCATAGTGGGAACAGGTGATATGCATGAAATTGGGAGAGAAAAGTGATTAATAATTTGACACATCTGTGGTCTCTGCTAGCTACAATTATTTGGCTGACAAAACATGTGTACTGGTACAACAGTGGTAAAAATATTATGGAAGTAAACAAATCCTTTCTGATGGTATTCATGTACTGCTTCGCTATATGGAACTCATACTTTGGGCCATCATCAGGGATAACACCATATGACTAGAGGATTCACAGGCCACAGGAGAAATCCACTACTATTACTCAGATAAATGGACATAGTATTAAACTGACTACTAATGATTATCTCTGTATCCAAAAATTAGTGCCTCCATCAATATTCATCTGAGAGATGAACATTTACAAAAGATGATAACACATAGATCCACAATGAGTCAAATATCAAGAAAAAATTTTATAGTGTCTAGCCTTTATATATATATATATATATATATATATATATATATATATATATATATACACACACACACACACACACTACACACACACATATGTGTGTGTGTGTAGTGTGTGTGTGTGTGTGTGTGTGTGAACAATGGTTGACTATGATCAGAAAGTCCAAGAATCTAATAGTTGCTCGCCATGTGAAGCTGGAATTCAGCTGCTCTTTAGTATATGCTCGAATCCTCATATACTAAGAGTATATGCTCTTTAGTAAATGCTGTAATGCCAGTGAAGGAATGAACTTGCTAGCAAGGCAAGGACAAACTAGCAAATAGAAACAAACTTCCTCCTTCTATGTCCTCATGTAGGCTACCAGCAGAAGATGTGGCCAAGACTAAAGCTGTATCTTCCTGCCTCAAGATCCAAAATAAAGATGTGTCTCTTCCTACTTCAAAGATCCAGATTAGGAATAAATCTATGTACTTCAAATTATGAAAAAGTCCTTGATAGGTTTACTTTCTGCTTTTGGATTTTAGCTAATTCTACATGTAATTAAATTGACAACAAAGAATAGCCATCACCTATACCTTCTTTCAAAGGCTTTGAAATCACCATGAAAGTAGGGACAGAAAGATTGATAAAGCAAGAGGTTAGGAGGAGTTCAGGAAACAGTGCCTTTTTTCTTTCTTTTTTTTTTTTTTTTTTTTTTTTACAATGGGGCAGTTGTATATATAAACTAACAACAGTTGGGAGAACAAATAAGAAGACATACAAAAGCTCAAATCAAACAGAATTTCAGCAAGTAGGGTTGGAGGTGTGTATGATCTATATTCCAAACCTAGGTGCAGAACTATTGTCTATTGATAGCTGCTTGAAGAGGGACATTATGTTTTCTTTTAGGGTGTAGGTATAACATGAAACAATGAAATTCTCAAAGAATGAGTAATTAATAAAAATATTTTAAAAATTAAGGTAAACGTCAAAAGAGCAAGAAACCCAAAATTATTGTTTGTCTTCAAACACGTATACATGTGTTAATATATATGTGTGTTTCTCTCTCTCTCTCTCTCTCTCTCTCTCTCTATATATATATATATATATATATATATATATATAGTATATAATATCTGTAGCTCTTACATTGCCTATTGAAAATAGTTGAAAAAATTTAAAAGGATTAAGCTTATATTCATAAGTTTAAGACTAAGCAAAATCTATTTGTACAACATGGTTTAAATCATTTATAAAGTTACTTTCATCCATTGTATAGGGAGAATGAGACAATATTCTTTGGAATCAGGAAAAGGAGCTGAAGGGGTTTGCAACCCCATAGCAAGAACAATACTATCAACCAATCAGACACTCAAGAGCTCCCAGGGACTCAACCACCTACCAAAGAGTACACATGGAGGGACCAATGGCTTCAGCTGCATATGCAGCAAAGGATGGCCATGTTGGGCATCAATGGGAGGAGAGGCCCTTGGTCCTGTGAAATCTGTATGCCCCAGTGTAGGGGAATGCTAGGGCAGGAAGAAAGGAGTGGGTGGGTTGTTAGGTAAGCACCCTCACAGAAGCAGGGGGTGGGGAATGGGTTAGGGGTTTGCAGAGGGGAAACCAGGAAGGGGGACAACATTTGGAATGTAAATAAATAAAATAACCAATTAAAAGAAAAGAAATGGCACCACCCATAGTGATCCAAGCATTCCCACAATTATTAATCAAGATGATGTTCCATAGACTTCTCCATAGGAAAATTCAATGGAGACAAACTTCTGTTATGATTTCTTCTTCCTAGATGACTCCAGTTTGTGCTACATTGACAAAAGAAAGAGAGAAGGACAGAAAGAAAGAAAGAAAGAAAGAAAGAAAGAAAGAAAGAAAGAAAGAAAGAAAGAAAGAAAGAAAGAAAAAAAGAAAGAAAGAAAGAAGGAAGAAAGAAAGAAAGAAAGAAAGAAATTTCTTAAAAATATTACTGTATAGTTTTGAATTTGTATTGGATTATACAGATTTCCTTCACTATAAGAGATTTAAGTTTTTCATATGAAAATTGTAAAGAATGATACCTGCAATATTTTGGTCATTAATTTACAAATTAATCATATCCATCATTCTTATCTCATAGAAGATATATTTTTCTAAGTTCTAAAATCTTATCTCAATAGATTTTTCTAATCGTTTAATTGTAAAATTGATGAGCAGTTTTCTCCTCAAGACATTTTTTCCACTTAAAGCAAATCCTTTCTTTGTTCTTATAATGAATTGAACACAGGCTATATATGCTTTCTTTCTCCATTTGATCACTTCAAACAGTAATCTTAGTACCTGCTCAAACAACCTGGCTGTCTTTAATGTTTTTTAAGTAACTGTATCCCTTTTTGGTATTATTTATATCCCAAGAACTTCCAATAGCGTACAGTGGCTTGTAGGAGAGACCAAATGCTTCATAGCCAACATTTTATCCAATGTGTACTTCCTTACCATAGGGATGTATTCAAGGTCTCATATTCTTATTTCTCCTTAACTTAGCTTCTGTTCCAGATTTTAGCTTGTTTAAGTGACCCAATTCAAATGGTTAGTTTTGAGATATTTTAGGGTTTATTTTCTGTAAGTGCTGTATTAATAAATATTTATAGGTAGAAATTGGTGGTGTTAGATAAGGTCTGCATATGTAAAATTCTTTAAGGCTATATCTAAGATATAGTAAGCAGTTTGCAAGTATTAGCCATGTCTATTGTTTGTCTCTTCAGTTCCTCTGTGTCCCATGGGTTAGATTCTGTGCCCACTCCTTCTACATTGGTAAAGATTCTATTGCCTTTCAAAGCATAAAAGGGCCTTCTTTCTGACATGTTTGTACTTCAGTCAGGCATCTAATAGCTAAGAGCAAATAACTTCTTTCACATGTTAATCAAGAACTTCTTGGGAGTAGAGACTATATTTTAATTATTTCAATCAATTTATCACTTGGGTGTTCAGACTTGCTTCCCACATGTAATAGAATAGCATATTATATAATTCTCATTTAGACTTAAACTGAAAATAATGAAAAGCAAAACAAACAAATAAAACCCTTGAAACTACAGCATTACAGCTGCCCAAATATCTTTCTGTTTCCACATGAAGCTCATTGGATGTTTCTTGAATATTGGAGTATGTAACTTTTCAGTGTGCCTTTGGAGGTCCACAAAGCCATACAATTTTCTATACAGTTCTCAGTATGTGAATTGCTACATTTTTTTTAAAAGAACAAATTAGGAATCACTGGATGTTCAGAGCCATCTGAATGACGTGATTTTCTTCCATTTTTAGATGTATGGATCTAACTCAGAACATCTAATTCAGTCTACTCAGGATGTATCTTCATGTCACAAAAACATAACTTATTATTTCGCTGGCTTCATGCTTTTAATGTAAAACCTATTATGTCTGAGATAAGTGGCAGAGATTCCATTAAGTAAGAAGGATGTATTTTAAACTTGCCACTAGGATGCTTAAGTGAAATAGTGGATGGTATCATCTATAGTAGTTGGGTCCTGCTACATCAATTACTAATCAAGAAAAGCTATAAAGACATCCCTATAGGCAATCTGATGGTAGCATCTTCTTATTTATTGATTTCTTCTCAGATGACTCTACCTGTGTCAAATTGACAAAACAGAACAGAACACTCACCAGGACAATTCACTTCTGCTTTTATACTCTGTCTATAAATTATATAGATATATGTTTGGGAATTTAAGTTATGTTTCAATTTAAAGTTTTGGTCTTTGTAAAGTACCCTCAGAGCTCATGTCTCTAGCTGCATATGTAGCAGAAGATGGCCTATTCTGCCATCATTGGGAAGAGAGGACCCTCGATCTTGCAAACTTTATATGACCCAGTACAGGGGAATGCCAGGGCCAAGAAGTGGGAGTGAGTGGGTAGGGGAGTAGGGCGGGGGCGGGTATAGCATTTGAAATGTAAATAAAGAAAATATCTAATTAAAAAATCAAAGAAACCAAAAAAAAGAAAAAGAAAAAGAAAAGAAAAGAAAGAAAGAAAGAAAGAAAGAAAGAAAGAAAGAAAGAAAGAAAGAAAGAAAGAAAGAAAAGACTGATTTCAGTACTTGAAGGTCCATTCTGTGTTCAAAAGTGGACAATCTTCTCTCTGCTTTTCAAAAATTATTGCTTAGGTTATCATGAAACTGTATGTTTACATATAAATTACCTATATCCCTATATCCCTATGTGTCTATGTTTATGCCTAATAGGTATTACCTTTCAGTCTTGTCCCCACTCCTTTGTTTTGCTGTTTGGAAAAAGGACTCACAAAGTGGCAAGTCTGTCCTGAATTCCCATCCTTCTGCCTCTCAGTTTCTGGCATTGCAAAGCAACAGTCAACATTCTGTGCTACAGCCCACCATTGTCTGTACTTATTATAATTACGTGCATATTAAACGCTCAGTTTTATGAAATTTATCAGTTTTATCTTTTTCGGTTCCCGATTTCAGTTTGCAGACCATGACCACTCACACAGGCAAACACCTACTAATTTCAAACAGAAATTGGATGGATTTTAGTTCCTGCTTTGCTTTTTGTTTTTTGTTTTTTGTTTTTTGAAATTCCCGTGAAGATTTCCACCATCTTAAATTGCTTTTCTCCTGCTGTGACAAAACTCCATCAACAAAAATAACCCACAGGAGGAAAGGCTTATTTCAAATACAGATCAATGACACAGCGCATCAGTGCATGAGGGAAGCCATGACAGTAGTTTAAGTTTGGAAACTGAAGGACAAACCTTATGCAAACCATGGAAAGATCTGCCGCTTACTGACTTACTTTCTATCTCTGTTCAGCCTTCTTGTACCACCCAAGATCACCTGCTCACGGGTGAGCTTTGCACTCTCACAGTAATTATTAGTTAAGAAAATATCCACTGATGAAGGTAATTCTTCCACTGAGGTTCACTCCTTCCATGTGACTGTAGTTTGTGTCAAAACCCAACTACCAAAGCAATGAGTGTTAGTGTTCCTGTTTATACCAGCAGCTATTTTGCTGTTCCTTGCTGGGTCATTCTTATGGAATTCTATCAAAATGTATCTGGTCTTTGTCAGTGGATATTTGATTTGTGTTATTGTATATATAAGGCTTTTTATAAAAATGGTGTTTCCACATTTTCATAAGCTATTTTGTATACCTACTTTTTCCATTCTCTGGAATAAATACCTAGGATTAAAAACATTGTCTACAGTGTATATCAAAAGTTATAGAAAACTGGTAAGATTGTTTTGTAAATTGTGCCACAATACTATTTGTATGGCTAAATGTAGTTCATATTTTTCTCACACTTATCTTTAAATTCCTTTCTATTCTATCAACAATGTTAACTGCTTATGGTTCATGTGTTTATTGTTAACTTATTACAATTTTGCTTGAGAACCTGGTCATGTATTCTTTAGTAGATATTTATCTCTATCTATTGTAGTCTTCCAAACACTGACAAAGTTATAATTTTCACTACGGTGCCTTTTCTTAAGTCAGATAGTTTTAGAATGAAGAAGACAGTGAGTCAAATTTATTCAATGTCTATTGAACTTTTTTCATTTTTTTTCATCTTGTTTAAGAAATCTTTTTTTTTTTTTCTGAGATGGCAAGAATCCCATTGTGTGTGGAGGGTCATTTATCATTTGAGGTACATTTTTTACTATATAATAAATATCCATTTGAATCAGGTATTTATTTTAATGCAAGTATCTTCTGCCCAGTCAGTTGATTTTGGTGCCTTCGTTGAATGACAGTTATTTACTAGCGTCTGTGTTCATTTCTAAACTCCATTTTTGTAAAAGTAACATTTAATTGCCTGATGGAATTGTTGTCTTAGAGGCTTACTGCTGAATAAATTCAGTCTTTATGGTTCTTTTGAATGGTTGGGTCAACTCAGATGTTCTGGCTCAAACTCCTCTTCAGTAGATGGATTCAATCCCAGTTCTCTCAGCTTCTCACTGAATTGCTCTGCTTGTCTTCAACCTAACTCTGGCAGTTTGTTCTCATCTTTCGGCTTTTTTTTTTTTTTTTAATTCTCAAACATCAACTGGCCCTGTTGACCCGCACTGAGCTTTGTGAATTCAGGAACAATCTTACCTCAAGGACACTGCACTCACTGCACTGACTCCCAAGTCCCTGACTCTCTCCCTGTGCTGGTCTTAAATAGTTTCTCTTTCTTGTGCTGTTCTCCTGAGAGTTGGGAGTATAGCATCTCTGCCTCTTTTTGTCAGATCTTTCTCTGATTTGTCATTTTGTCTGCCTCTCAATAGATGTCACTTTCAAACATAGCTGCTTGTTCCTGCAAACTAACTTTATCTTCATTGTTCAGGATTAAAGATGTGCATTGTACTAAGGACGTGTCTGTATTCTAGCCAGAGAAGCAACGTGGCTGGACTGAAATTCCTTTACGTCCTCTCTGTTTCTGTTTAAGCTAAAAATTGTACACAGTGAACTTCGGCAAATTATACAATTATCAATCTCATAACCTTAACAGCATGACTGTCCTAATGATGACCTGTTGATAGGATGACCTCTCATAACTGCAGTCCTGATCGTGTGTCATTCAGCAAATGCTCATTTCAGCATCAAGGTTTTCCAGTCTGCCCTTCTGATGAATGATCTGTAGTTTTTCAGCCAGTTTGCTGAGCTGTCTCTATGGAGGGCGGTCATCTTTGTCCATAGTGTGTGTTGTTGTCTTTCTGCATCTCTTTCTTCTTTGCCTCGTGCCTTTCATCTGGAAGCTTCTTTTATTCAGTTCAGATTTTTATCAATTTTGATGGAAATTATTGTCTTTCATCAGCTGTGGAAATAGAGCCAAAACCTCTTCTCCAGTGTAACACATTCTCTGACTTTCAATGTAATGTTAAATACATTTACATATACACATTGATCCAAATCAGGAGTTTTTATTCTACAGTGTAGTGTCTTTCAGTTACTGCTGTTTCTCCTTCATTTGGAATTAACATCTGTAAAAGTTAATAAAACACTATTGAGTCTACTTCTGGGAATTCTTTGTTGTGGTAAATATTTAAATGCTGCTCTGTGCTCCAGGAGGGTGCACACAGCTCTGTACCTGCCCAGGAGCTCTAGATTCACAAATGAAAGACACAGGCAGTGTTATTTTTATTATGCCTTGAGTAGTTCAATAGCTGAGTCACTCCTGAACCTCCACATGCGACACATTCCCTCCTATGTTCCTGAGTTAATATTTGCTAAATGTTTGTTTCTTCACTGCTATCCCAGAACCTATTGGGGGGTGGGGCATGGACCCTGGGGGCACTTCCTTGACTCTTACTTGTCAGAGGGCTCTTTAATCTGACCTTTCTGCTTCCCTGTCAATGATGATTTTGCCCTTCACCTGTCCTGCTTTTCCTCTCAGGAATCTCAAAATACCCACCTATATCCCCCAGCCCAACCATTGGCCATTGGCTCTTTGTTGATCAGGAAAAACAAACAAACAAAAAAAACAAAAAAAAAAACAAAAAAAAAACAAAAACAAACAAACAAAACAAAAAACAAAAAACAAAAAAAACCAAATAAACTAAAACAAACAAACCAAAAAACCAAACCAAACCAACAACAACAACAACAACAAAAAACTGTTGGCAGGAACCTGCAGCAGAGGACATGTGAATTCCCATGTAAGCATCACAAATCAAAATCCCATAGTTCCTATTCCCCCTTTCTGTTTAATAAACATCTCCTTTAAGGTAAAATTACATACTTCTATAACTCTTTGACCTGTTGGATGGTAGGGTATACCTGAAATATACTTTAAGTTATAATGTGCAAACAGTTTCATTTTAGTGGGAACACATGCAGGAGATTAATCAGCCCTTATTTGTTATTTGTATGGGAATCCCCATGATAGCCTTCACTTCCAACAAATGTGCAATTATAGAATAAATCTATTCAGACCACAAAGCAGAAGCTCCTTAAAATCATAAGTATGTTTCAATGGTATGGTGTATAAACTTTAGCTTCCCAAATTCTGCAAAGTGAAACATATTCATCTGCCAACTTTCATTTCTTTGGGAACCCTTAGGGTTATTCCTCAGTAGATCTTGATTATAAAAAGAATAAAAGAAAATAGGATCTTTGCTTTTAACATGATTTTTTTAAAAAATAAAATTTATAACACATTTCTTATTAACAATTGGTCATTTTCTTCTTTCCTTTTGCCAGTGGAGCAGGCAATCCTACATGAGATTGAATATGAGTGATATGTAATGGATAATAGTTTCAAATTGTCTGTTCCAATTGTATAAATAATGATGTTAATTTTGAATTATCAGAAATAATGTGTAACACAACCCTTTGCATATTCTAAGTAAGTATGTTGATAGGTTCAGAAAAATCTAACAAAATCATAAGAATTGCATTTATCTCTGATTTCTTGAAACAAAGTACATGGGCTTTGAATTATTTTACTTATATTTTCTGACTTATATCCTGCCATTTCCGATTTACTTGCATCATTATAAAATATAGGAGCCTCGGAAATTGGTATACCTTTTACTATTCAGGGGAGAATCCAATTAGTTCTTTTTATGAACAGCAGTTGCTTGCTTTGGGGATATTTGCTGTTACTTTCTTCCACATAATTGATACGAGCTCTTTGCTAGTCTCCATTAATTAATTACCCATAATGAGGTAATTTCAGCATTAGTATAAAGTACTCTGGATCTTCCTTCTCCTCAGTGGTTGTTGGCCACTGGCTCCTGAATGCTGGGGTTGCAGAACCTGTGAGCAAGATTTGGGTGGCTTTGAATATGATGGCAGGACTTCCTGAGACAGTTTCACTGAGACAGCTCTAGTTTATTTTTCTAGATGTGGGGTACATAAATGGTCTTAGGGATATGGGTGGAAGGGGCTGATGGTCATAGCACAGTACCTAATTATCTTATGTGTGGGAAAGTTTGATTGGTCATAGCACAGCACCTAATTATCATATATACAGGAAGCTAGAGCGGGACTTAAATGCTAAGTCAGAGAGCTCCGCACAGGCCATTTCGTCGAATAAGATCTGGCACCTGTGCTCAGACACTCTCCATATAAGGCTAGGGAGAGAAAGGGAAGCCCCATTAAAAAAGGGAGTCCTCCAATATGAAGAGCTCAGAGAGCTATTCCGACATGGTGGGCTGCAACCTTAATAGCACGGTTCTCCAACACCATATTATGCTTTCTTCTGGATATGTTCCTGATAATTGACGTCTTATTCTTCCTTTTACAATTAGATGAGAATCCTTTTCAATATACATTTTTAGTTTTTATTTTGCTTATGCATTAAGAATATCCATTCTAAAATATTGTCTTCTATTCTGTTCTGTTCTATTCTATTCTATTCTATTCTATTCTATTCTATTCTATTCTAAACTGCTGATGTCCCTATCTCTCCATTGGAAATCCTGACTAGCTACAGGACAAAGGCATTTCAAGTTCCATATCCTCTCTTTCTAGGGTTTTTATCTAGGATACCCCTCAGGGATTCCCGGGAATTTTCATTATCATGGGTTTATAGATTATCCTAAAGATGTGCCCTCCTCCCCTAATTTCAGTTCTTTCTCCCTCCATCATTTCCAATTTTGATCTCTCCTTATCCCATCCCTATCCCTTTTCCCACCAAGTTCCCTTCCTCTACCCACAACAGATTTCTATTTTTCCCCTTCTGAGTGAGATTCAAATTTTCTCATTTAGGTCTTTCTTGAAACTTATCTTCTTTATGTCTGTGGATTGTACCATCATTACTCTTTACTTTATAGATAATATATACTTATAAGTGAATACTTATTATGTATGTCTTTCTGGGTCTATGTTACCTCAATTAGGATAATATTTTCTAGTCCCATCCATTTTCCTATACATTTTAAGACGTTCTTGTTTTTAATAGCAGAGTAGAATTCAATTGTATAAATGTACCACATTTTCTTTATCCATTCTTCAGTTGAGGAACATCTAGGTTGTTTTTAGTTTCTTGGTATTATGAATAAAGCTACTATGAACATAGTGGAGCATGTGTCCATATAGTTGAGTCTCAGGTATAACTACTCCCAATTTTTTGAGAAACTGAAAAAATGATATTCAAAGTGATTGTACACATGTGCTCACACTAGCAGTAGAAGAGTGTTTCCCTTGCTCCGAATTCTCACGAGAATGCGCTGTCACTTGAGGTTTTAATCTTAGCCATTCTGATGGGAATGAGACAGAATCTCACAGTCGTTTTTATTTGAGATTCAGAGACAAACATTAGGGGGAGCATAGACAATATTCTGAAAGGAAGGAAGACAGGAAGTCTTAGGCTACCCAAAGAGACCAAGGACACTACAAGGAAACCTATAGAATCCATTAACCTGGACTTAAAGGGGCTCCCAGAGACTGAAGCACCCACTAAACTGCATGCATGGGTGGAGCTAGTCCTGCTAAATATACAAAACAGATATGCAGCTTGGTCTTCATGTGGGATTCCTAACAATAGGAGCAGGGCCTGTCTCTGACTCTATGACCTGCCTTTGGATCCTTCACCCCAAACTAGGCTGCCTTATCTATCCTCAATAGGAAAAGACCTACCAAGTCCTACTGCAACTTGATGTGCTAAGGGCCTTGATATCCATGGGAGTCCTCCCTTTCTTTGAGCAAAAAGGGAGTGGGAATGGAGAAAGGGGAGGTGAGCTGGAAAGACTGGGAGAAGCGAAGGGAGGGGAAACTCTGGTTGGAATGTAATATAAATAAATTAATTAATTTTTGAAAAGGGACAGCAAAAATAAAAAAGAATGAAAGAAAGAAAAATAAATGTCTTAATTGACAGAATTTCCTCTCTGTATTTTTTATTTTCTGGAGCAAACTGTACACCCCAAATAGCTGAAATCATTTTTTGCTTCATTAAACACTCTCTCTAATGTATTTGGATAAAAATTAACCAATACGTTATCATTCATATAATGGTATATTATGGATTGAGAAATTGTTCATGAATTATTTTTAGCAACTGTTGTATAAAATATTGGCATAGAGTTGGACTGTTTAACATCCTTTGAAGAAGAACTTTCCATTGGTATCTTTTTACAGGTTGAGCATTGTTATAAGTAGGTATGGTAGAAGCAATTTTTTCTCTCTTTTGCCCTTGTTTGGGTTTGCTTACTGTGATTCACTGTCTTAGATGCTCCTGCATCATACTTAGCTGTGAGCTTGAGACTCTCACCTGCCCTTTTGGAGTCTCCTGGATCTCTCTGGGAATTCAACCAAATTTGAAGAACAGATGCATCTTCTGGAGAAGATCCTAGGTGAATCTCTCCTCAGCAGCTTTTTGTCAGATGTTTCCTATCCTAGCTGATGTTTCTCTCAGATATCTTCTGCTTTCTGTTATGTTGGTGGGCTTTGTTCTTCTACAATCACATTGGGTATCAGATGTAAAAGTAACTTTTGTTTGCCTGATATAATTGTCATCATGGATATATATATATTGCTGAATAAACTCAGTCTTTCTAAACTCTGGCTTACTGGTTCCACTCAGCTTTCCTACCTCAAACTGCTCTCTAAGCTGACTGATTCAATCTGACTTCTTCAGGTTCTCACTGAAGTAACTCTGGCAATTTGTCTAATTATTTTTTGGATTTATGTATTTATTTTTTTATTTACATTTCAAATGTTTTCCCATTTCCCAGTTTTCCCTCCTCCCCCAAATACTCTATCACATCCTTCGTTCTCCTGCTTCTATAAGGGTGTTCCTCCACCCACCCACTCGCACATTCCCACCCTTGATTCCCCTATACTGGGGCTTCTATCTAGCTTTCATAGGACCAAGGATCTCTCTTCCCATTGATGACTAACAAGGCAAACCTCTGCTATATAAGCAGCTGAAGTTATGTGTACTATTTGGTTGATGGCTTAGTCCTTGGGAATTCTGTCTGGTTGGTTGATGTTATTGTTCTTTCCATGGGGATGCAAACCACTTCACCTCCTTCAGTCCATTTTATAACTCCTCTATTGGGGATGCCTTGCTCAGTCTAATGATTGGCTGCAAGCATTCACTTCTAAATTTGTAATGTTCTGGCAGGGCCTCTCAGGAGACAGTCATATCAGGCTACTTTCAGCATGCACTTGTTAGCATCCACAATAGTGTCTGAGTTTGGTATCTGTATATGATATGAATCCCCAGGTGGGACAGACTCTGGATGGCCTTTCCTTCAGTTTCTGCTCAATACTTTATCTCCATATTTGCTCCTCTGAGTATTTTGTTCCCCTTTTAAGAATGACCAATGAACCTACACTTTGGTCTTCCTTCTTTTGAGTTTCATGTGGTCTGTGAATTGTATCTTGGGTATTCTGAACTTCTGGGCTAATATCCACTTATCAGTGAGTTGATACCATGTGTGTTCTTTTATAATTGAGTTACCTCACTCAGGATGATATTTTCTAGTTCCATCCATTTGCCTATAAATTTCATGAAGTCATTGTTTTTAGTAGCTGAGTAGTACTCCACTGTGTAAATGTACCACATTTTTTTTTTTATCCATTGCTCTGTTTAAGGACATCTGGGTTCTTTCCAGCTTCTGACTATTATAAATATGGCTGCTATGAACACAGTGGAGCATGTGTCCTTATTACATGTTGGAGCGTCTTCTGGGTAGATGCCCAGGGTGGTATTAGTGGGTCCTCAGGTAATACTATATCCAGTTTTATGAGGACCTGCCAAACAGATTTCCAGAATGGTTATAACAGCTTGCAATCCTCACTTTCTCTTCTGTACGCTTCAGTGTATCTGGTTTTATGTGGATGTCCTTGATCCACTTAGACTTGAGCTTTGTACAATGAGATAAGAATGGGTCCATTTGCATTCTTCTACATGCTGACTGCCAGTTGAACCAGCACCATTTGTTGAAAATGCTGTCTTTTTTCCACTGGGTGGATTTAGTTCCTTTGTCAAATATCAAGTGACCATAGGTGTGTGGATTCATTTCTGGGTCTTCAGTTCTATTTCATTGATCTTCCTGCCTGTCTCTGTACCAATACCATACAGCTAACAAGTAGCCAATGTAAAACTAAATTTGTTCTAACCTTCTGGCTCCTTCTTATTCTCTGGCTTCAACTTCCTCTGCTGACCTGTACTGAACTGCATGAACTCAATAACAAACTCAACTCCACTGCATTGCACTGAATCTTATCTCTGTCTCTGTCTCTGTGTCTCTGTCTCTGTCTCTGTCTCTCTCTCTCTTTCTCTCTCTTTCTTGGACTCTTCTTTTGAGAGTTGTGAGTATCTTGTCTCTGACTAATTCTGTCAAATCTTTCTTTGATTTCTAATTTTGTGTGCCCCTTAATAGATGTCACTTTCAAACATGTTTGCTTTCTGCTACAAACTAGCTTTTCTTTGTTGGAAAAACAAACAAACAAACAAACAAACACCCACAAGAAACAAACAAAAATGTAAAAAAGAAAGAATGAAAGAAAGAAAAAGAGATAGAAAAGAAAGGAAAGAACCTTTAGATGAAACTCTCCAAGGAAGTGAAAGAATCTCTACAATGAAAAATTTAAAATACAAGAGGAAGAATTTAAGAAAAATACCTCAAGTTAAATAGGCCTCCTACATTCATCCATCAGAAATCCATTTACTGAAAATGAACCATTTATGCGTAAACTGACAACATGACAGCTCTAAGGTGTGGTTGAGGGAAGGGTTTATATTATAGATATGAGGAAGAATATAGTCAGAAGTATCTGGAAAAGTCCAGAACATAGAGAGAATGTAGCAGACTGAACATGGTCAGCAAACTGGACTCAGACATAAGAAGAGTGGAGAAGTGAGAGATGAAGACAGTGTGGGCAAAGCAGACCAAGAGAGTACATTGCCAGAATAGCTGTGTTATAAGGGAATGAAATGTGAGGTAGGGTGAGGGAGCCCATAAGTTAGAGAAAGATAGGGTAGAGAGCTGGGTGAAAAGAGCTAAGAAGAGCACAGATGCAATCATGGATTCTGTAACAGGTACTTGGGATATCAAGGGAGGCTGGAGGAGAAGATGTACTTTGATATGCTAATAGTCACCATGGACAGCCAGCCATTTATCTTAAGTTTCTTTTGGATCTGAGTCTAAGGTAAGCAGTCTCCAAATTCAATGCAACTGCAAACAAAATTCCAATTATATTCTTCACAGAAATAGAAGAAATTAAAATTCATAAAGAATCACTAAGGATGCCAGAAAGCCAAAGCAATCCTGACTAGAAAAAATAATGCTTGAGATATTAGCATACCTAATGATAAGTTATTCTAGAAAGGCACATTTGAATATTATGGTAAAGGCAAATACCAGATCCATATGTAGTTAAAATAAAACACAGGATGATGGTATAAAGCTATGCAGCTACAGTTCTCCATTTTTGACAGAAATACCTAAAATACACACTCAAAAAAACAAAACAGCTTCAAGAAAGGTATCAGGAAAAACTGGACATGTACATGGAGATTAATAAAAGTAGATGTTTAACACTCACACCAAAAACAAACAAAAAAGCAACAACAACAACAAAATCAAGATCAACTCCTAATGGAGGAAAGACCTCACAGTAAGTCCTGAAGCTATTAGAAGAGCAGGTAAAAAAATTCAGACAACGGTAAGGAGTGCATCCCCAGATATAGACTCATGGCAGGGCTTTCTAAGTAAGACTCCAGTCAATTAGGAAATAGCTCCTCAAACTTACAAATGAAACCTTGTGAAATTACAAGTACAGCAAAGGAAGTTATTCACTGAGTACAGTCAGTATATACACTTTTTAGTAGATCATCCCCAAATATTCATCTGACATATGACTATTACTTTGAATTCACAAGGAAGTTTTTGAAATCCAACTATCAGGAGACAAAATAACCTAATAAAAGTGAGCTATGGATCGGAACAGAGAGTTCTCAAAGACAGATCAAGTGATTAGGAAACAGTTTCAAAAATGTCCAAATCCTTAACTCTCCGGGAAATTCAAATTGAAGAACAACTTCCCAACACCATCTTATTACAGGAGGAATGACTGTCATCAAGAACACTAATCAGTGAAAGGTGAGAAAGGAGAAATCCATATGTACTGCATGTGAAAGTGTAAATGGGCGAAACCTCTATGGAAATTAACATGGATGTTCCTGAATAAAGAAAACAAGAACTATCATATGGTCAACTCTGCCATTCTGGGGTATACGGCCAAGGGTCTATAATTCATCATGCCACTGATATACTTGCACACCTGTGTTTAATGATGCTCTATTTACTACAGCTAAGAATGGAATAAACCTATATGTTTATCGACCATTGAATGAAAATGAAGGTGTGGTAATTATACACAATAGAAATCTATCCAAAACTGAAGAAAACTGAAATTACGTTCATCTATTTGTTGGAAAATAGATGAAACTAGATATTAATATAGTAAATGAGGTAACTGTGGGCCAGCAAGACAAACTCCACATGTTCTGTCTTGAGTACAGATTCTAGTTTGAAATTTGTGTGTGCATGTGCACGTGTGTGTATGTGTGTGTGTGTGTTTGAGTGGGATTGAGAACCTATGGAGGTAAGTAAGTGGCAATGGAATATGAGGGAGATAAGGCCTGTGGGGCTCAGTGAAAAGAAAGTGACATGGAAGTAGACAGGAGAATTACTAGGCAAAAATAAGAGTCGAGTTGTGTGTGGATAAGGAATGTAGTTTGGGAAGGGTCATTAAAAATGCAGAACATATGAAAAAGCCATATAGAAATATGTTACCTTATGAGCCAGCTAGGACAGAATTTTAAAAGTTTTAAGTGAAGGCACCATGTGCGGCTGGATAGTGCTGTTTCCTGAATTCTTGTATTGTAATAAACTAAAACATTAGCACTAGGTATGAGCTACCTCCCTAGAAGTTGTTGGTCAAGGAATCTCCAAAGGCTCCACATTTAGTAGAGCCTATTAAAATTGGTTGCAGTTGCCTGTCAAAATAAGATACTAAGACCCTCCAGTTGAAAGCACCAGACACATTAGATTCAGGACTCAAAAATTAAGCCAGAAGTGAGTTGGCAGTTTCTTAGGTTGTCCATCCATAGAGTCAAATTTCCTATTCAGGCTTCCTCGGGCAGAAAAGCCATCAGCTGTTTTATCCAGATGTGAGTCCTATGTACTATAATACTGAATCACTGGACATTATGCTAACAGGTGAAATAGTGACATGACTGATTTGGGGGGAAACCAACTGCATTCTGATTGGATCTGAGCCCTATTCCGTGGGAGAGAATTCATTCATACAACTGTAAGTCACCAGGCAGGTAATAGATGCTATTTGCTCCTGATATCTTTATGGTCAAACTACCTCAATAAACAAAGACTAGTACTGTTCTTAGATTTGGACAGATAAGCTTCTGTTCAAAGAGAATATTGATTAATTAAGTTTTATTACTGGTAAGAATGCTGATAGTAAGTGATCGCTCTGAAAAGGACATCTATAAGACCTGCTCTAAGATCCAAGAGACATATTAGACGAGGGAAATGCTTAAAAGTGAAACTAAGAAGATGGGGAGAAGAATGATGGCAGGTAGTCTTGTGGATCTAACATGGCCAGTGTAATAATGAACACATCACATCTGGACCTATTTGTACAAGACTCAAGTTAAACATGCACACACATACACACACACACACACACACACACACACACACACACACACACCATTATGAACATGGAGGGGCAAGGACATAAGAGAAGGCATATCAATCACCGAAACTTTAAATATTCAAAGATAATTAGGATCACTATATAATCTATATGTGTATGAAACTGCCAAAATAAAATAAATGATTAATGAAACAAGAATGTGTCTTTCCATTTCTTAATATGGGACATATAATTATCATGTATTGGATCACCTTCTACTAAACAAATAATAAAACATTGGATTTGGGTGTATTATAATTCTTCTGAATACATCTAAATTTGAGTATAATTATTTTACACATTAGTAGAATTCTTTCTAGTAACTTAATTTCCCTATCTATAATGTCATTAAAATTATATATTTACCCATGCTCACCTTGTTCTTTTAGGAAGCATAAATAAATAACTTTCATTCTCTGACTATTCTTTCTCAGTAGTATGCATAATTTTAAGTTAATATATTGTCTAGTGAGAATCATAACTTTTGGTTATTTCCTGATCTTTTATAACTGTGTCTTGTCTCTTTGCTCTTGGATAGAACTCCATTAGCGCTTTGATGACAAGTCTAAAAATACTCATGTCTTGTTTTGTTCCACATCTTTCAAAGTAAGTGTTCAGATGTTCTGTGTAGCTTGATATTAGGTTTTAATATAGGGTGTGTTTCAGTTTTGCTTATCCTAGTGCAGTTTAAATATATTCCATATATAAAATATAATTTATTATTTAATTATATATAAACAAAATATAAAATATATAGCTGTTGTGAGGTTGTAGCATGTCTAAAGAATGGCTTTACTAGTTTTTTCTGTAGCTGTTGAGACAATAAGAAATTTCTCTTAATTTATTAGTATGACAAAGTAAGGTTTTAAGTGTCTGTTGTTTAAATGAAATTGCAATTGTATCACATTTAGAGTAGTTTGAAATTTTGAATTATAAACTTGATACAAAGTACATAAACTAGGTGATAGCTTTCCATTCATTTACTTGGTTTTTACAAATCTTTTGATGCAATATTTTTTCTATTTCAGATCACTTATTTTCTTTAATTTTGATTAACATATAGTGCTGTCCCAAATTTTATGCATGCCATGGTATTTTCAACATATATACATGTAGCATGTAAAAATCAAATCATAGTAATGATTTTACCTCTTATAATTTCTTTGTTATGAAACTTTAATTCTTTTCCTTGCATTTGACGGTTTTTATGTTATGCATTTCAAATAACCAGTAAATTTCTAAATGATAATTGAAAGGGAAAGAAAATCATATGATAACAAATTTTTAAAAATTCTATCAATATAGCTCTACTAAACGCATTAGAAGAAAAACCACATCCAAGAAGACACAAAGAGTAATAACAGTTTAACAAAAACAATTAAACAACTGAGCTCTAAAAAACAAACTACAATACAAAATAACAAGAATTAATAAAAAGTCTTTATAACTCTTTATCTTATTCCCCAGTCCCCAACATGTATGGACCAAAAGATTAGATTAAAAAAACCGAGCAAACAGAATTCATCTATGAGCTGTCTCCAAGAAACATCCCTTGCTACCAATAAAAGACAGCAACAGAGAGTAAAAGGATGGTAAATGATATTCAAAAATGGAACCAAGAAGCAAGCATTTTTTTTTTTTATTTTTCTATCTGTCAAAAGTGATTACAAATGAAAACCAACCAGAGGAGATAGAAAAAAAAACGCATATAAAAATCATTAAAAGAAAAATACAAAAAGATTTAATTCTAAACATTTACAGACTAATCATAAGGGAATATATTTCTATAAAAGAAATATTACATCTAAGATCATGTATCAACCTGAACAGTGATAGACGATGACATCTCTACCCTCTTCTCATCAGCAGATAGGTCACCTGACAAAAACTAAATACAGTACATTTGGAGATATCATAATTAAAATAAACCTAAACCTATGAAATATTTTACTTCAACATTAAAGAAGGTATTTAATTCATACATATATATATAAAATGGTTGTTCATAATCTTCTGTGAGAAATGGCCCCAAATTATTCATTCTGTCTAGTTCAAATTTGTATACACATTTTCTCATTTCCTTCTCCATTTCTATCCCTTACGGCATTATTCATTTCTCCACTTCTATGAATTTGATGCCTGTGATTCTACATGTAGTTAAATGGTATGGCATTTATTTTCCGGTGTCTGGACTATATCAGGTAGCATATCTTCTAGAATAATCTACAGTATCCCAGCAGATAAATATAGTATCTTAGTGATTGTGTAACATCCTTTTATTAATCTATATCTTGTCTGCTTTATCTATTCATTTGTCGAGGGATATTTGCATTGATTATATAACTTGGCCAGTCTTGTTGTAAGGAATCCCAGAGTTTGGGCTGTACTCCCTTTGGATGTATACTTAGAAGAGAGGTTGTTGGATCATGGGTAATTTTATTTAAAATGTGATTGGGAGTCTTCAAACTGTTTTCCATAATGTGTGAACTAATTTTTGCTAATAATACCAGGAACTCACTTCCTCAGTAGCCTCATTAGCACCACATGGTCTTTGTAATAAGAAGCAATGACACAATGATAGAGTTTCAGAGCTCTGACTTTATAGGTCATTTTTTATACATAGTTTTAAATATATTTTTAGATAATTCTTCACTTTATAATAAAACACTATATATTAGTCCTGGAATACACCAATAATAGTCATATTGCTTGATTAAGCTTAATATTTTGTTCGAGTGGTAGTCCAAAACTTTGATGTTAGAACTAGAATTCCTTTGTTTTTGTATCAGAAATCTATGATCTGTAAGTATATCTTCTTCAATATATTTTTTACACTGTTGCTACTGTTGTATTATTTTAGTTGTATTGATATATTTGACAATTCTTAATTGATTGTAGATGTTCTCTTATTCTATTTAATTACTGTATAGATACTATGCCCTGTTAAAATAGCATAGTGATAGATATGCTTCTTTCATATGAATTCTGTAATTTTCAAGCTATCTTTTGAAAAAGATTTTTGATATTTTACATATATTTATTTCAATTGATTTATCTACAAGTATATCAACTTTTAAATCTTTACTGAGTTTTTTTTTGCCTCAAAATGAATTTCTACCAATAGATTATTAATACGAATTTTTATCAGTTACACTTACTTTCAACTTTTCCTATCGCTTCTTCATTAAGGGAATGCACTTTTAGAGAACATTAATTTTTTTTAAAGGTGTCAAACTCTGTATTTCTAAGGTGAGCAGCTGTTATGTAGAAAATTGGAAATTCGGAGAGTACTTCTGATATACTATATTCAATTTAGTATTTACAAAAATCTGGGCTTTGTTATGCATATTAAATTCAAGCATTGCTCAGAGCTGGGGTCCTGAGCCTCACCACAGTGTTAGTGTCATCTGGGGGCTTTAGAGTTTCTAATGCCTGGGCCATACCATACACAAATTGGAGCCTGAGGGTTGGAGGCTCTTGCATCTGTATATTTAAAGCTCCCTAGGTGTTTCTTTTGTGCAGTCAATGGTGAGATCCAGAGCCAGAGTCACAGGTTGGGGATGGGAGGGATAAGGGCAACACTAGATTAAAAGAAAAGAAGGGGTGTGAAAGTCTGTGTGTATTTGGGGAGTGGTTCCTTCATTGATTGGCTTTAAACTTTGATCTAACATGGAGGGATATTTTTTTGATTCATTGAGAATATTTTTTCTTTGCATTTTGTAAGAACAGGTATACAGAGTGTATGCAAGAAAAACATTCCAAATGCAGACACAGTGAGGGGAGTTGCATTTAATGGTGCCTAAACTAACTCTAGTTTTAAAATTCTCTCAGTTCGGTAGCTACAATTTGTAAATTGGGAGATAATTAGCAACACACAATGGAGAGGTGGTAATTGTCTATGTAGGCTTAATGTGTGAATGAGTACTAAGAAAACTTGCTGAGTATAGTTGTTTAGAAACTGAAAGCACAAACTGTGAACACCTACATTCTAAGACCTGGAAAACTGAATTAGGAAGGTTTAGGTGCTTGAAGCCAGCCTGAGCTACATAATGAGACAGTCTTAATCAAGAAAGTAAAATGAATGAAAAGAAGATGGAAAGTAGAAAGGAAGGAAGGAAAGTAGAAAGGAAGGGAGGGAGGGAAGGAGGGAGGGAGGGAGGGAGGGAGGGAGGGAGGGAGGAAAGGAGAGAAAAGAAAGACAAAGCAAATGAAGGAAGCAAAGGAGGAATGAAAAAGAAAATAAATTTGGCAATATTTAATAATTATATCAGAAATGAAAATAGTCACCAAAATTTTATTTCTAGCAATACAATTAGATAATTCAATGTACTTATTTCAGTATACACTGAACTGAATTTGAGAAAAAGTAAAGGAAAAAAAGCAGATGATAGAGCTACAGAAACTATATAGCCATAATTGTATTTGTTCCCAGAAATAGAAGAATCTGAAAAGTGCTTTCCCAGCTTTAAATACCAAACATTCCAAACCTTCAAATGCTCTGACCTTGAAGTTTTCTTTAGAAGGACCAGGGATTCTGTGCTCAGGTAATGTCTTCGTGCTGAAATGTTCTGAGCAGAAACCATGCTTAGAGCAGGAATTTTAAAGACATAAGCAGACCCAGCGTCTTGTTGACTGTAGCCTGCTCAAGAAACTTCCTTATTTTTATGCTAACTATTCATCATGAATGTAAGAAAATCAGTGCATGTGATAAACATGAAGGATGAACATGTGCAGAGACTGTAAGGGAAGAGTTCTAGAGAGAAGCTTTGAATCCAAGGCTATTGGAAGAGGAAATTGGTTTGTCTCTTTAAAGGCTAGTAGAACTTAGAAACTCAGGAAGTGTCAAGTCAGCAGAACTCTAATCTTCAGAGCTGACTTTAGTTATAAACATAAAACTCCACATGCTTCACACTTGTGTCTTTCATCTATTTGTGTGAAACTAATACTTCATGGAGGAGTGTTAACAGGAACAGGGCTATGGAGGCAGTACCAAATTCTATCTGGAAATGGCATGAGAAATAATTGATGCTCCTACTAATACATCAAAATAGAGCCATCAGTGAGGAAAGTGGCACTAATAGGAAACATTTGGATGAGAGGTGACCAAAAGAAACGGAGATGATGATAGGAAATAAATATTCTAGTTTTGGTCTTTTTTTTTTTTTTTTTTTTTTTTTTTTTTTTTTTTTTTTGGTTTTTCGAGACAGGGTTTCTCTGTGTAGCCCTGGCTGTCCTGGAACTCACTTGTAGACCAGGCTGGCCTCGAACTCAGAAATCTGCCTGCCTCTGCCTCCCGAGTGCTGGGATTAAAGGCGTGCGCCACCATGCCCGGCTTAGTTTTGGTCTTATTATTGAACATTACTTACTGATCTTGTGGTAATATGGAGAAAGTAAACATGTGAAATTGCAATACGTATAATTCCAGGTTCAAAAAGAAGGCCCTCTTTCATGACAGTATGTGAATCCATAGCAATCTCTTAACCATGTCTATGAATATCTCTGAGTGTCATTGTAGAATTATCCAATAAACATTCTAATTATTTTCTTACTTCTGTTCTATTTTTCCATCAGTCTAGTAGAGTCATATATGATGACAGATTTTGATTTGTATAGCATAATGCCAAATTTCATATGATTTACTTAAAATATAGATCTTTATCAAAAGAAAAGGGGACCAAATATAATTTGCTGATTAACATTTGTTAGTCACTTTTTAATTCCTGGTAAACATTTCGAACCTCTTAATACCTATGTCAGAGTTATTTATGTGTATAATGACATCATGACATTTTTGTCGGCTTCTTTCTGATTTCTTCTTCAGTATGTGTTTGTATATTATGGAATCTTCTTCAGAGTCATATCAATAATACATCGTGACACTAAGTCTTGTTGTTTTTCTTTGTTGATGCCATTTGTTTGCAGTTGCCCAGCTGCACTACCTGTTCTTTAAAATGGCACACCATTGTTTTGTCCTTTTACTTTTTTCCCCCCGAGAGAATACCTACTTGCTAAGAGTCCTCTAGAACACTGAGGAAATTTCTCAGATAAAATGATGCATATTAAACAATTACTTAATGTTAGTAATCATTGAAAGAAAATAGACTTCTAAAAATATATCTTCTTCTATTATATAATAGATAACATTTTCTTATTTGAATTATGGCCTTGAATCATATATAATTCATGTTGTGGATCATTGCGAGCTGCCTGGAGGGTGCTCAGAGTTGAAACTGATCCTGAGAAAGAGCAGCCAGGAATCTTAAGTGCTGAGCTCTATCCAGACCCTTGCACAGTGTTGTTTTATTTCTCTAAATCATACAGTTCTTCTATTTACTTCAGAAACTTCTACTTTGGGAATAAGATCTTTTTTTTTCCCCTTAGCTATAAAGAGATTGTGTTTACCCAAAGTTGGGTATGATAAAAAATAAACATGATTTCTGTACAATGAAAATGACCCTAATAGACTTCTTTGAACGTGAGCTGGATTATGTCTTTTCGAATTTAAGTGATGAGTGTTCAGTCATTTGCCAGTTTTGTTCTCCAACTCTGGAAACCATCTTCAGAGATGAATAATCAAAGGTGTATTTTAGAGATAATGTATTTTATTATAATTTCCTTTCTACATTACACATTGTCTTAAATAACTTTTTTTTTCTGGTCTCATATTGCATGGACTTAGGCTTTAATTAGAATTTCTCCAGCATTTAATGAACCAGTTTCTACATCAGTAATATTTTCACTATTGTTTACATTTCCAAACTCTGTCTTCTATCATAGCAGTTGCTATGTGCACTTATTATTCTCCATGCTTTCATAAAAGTAAGGGACCATGCCACAGTCCTGCTGCAGTTCTTTGTTTATGGTTATAACAGGGAATAAATGTCTTTCAGAAATATTTTATAATATGAAAATTAAGTTTTCAATTGTATTTATTGAACTACGTGACACTTTTCAAGAGAAATGTACTTACTGTAAGGGAATAGATTTCTAAAATCTGCTTGTGATATAAATGCTGTTAAGGAATAAAAGATAAATATACTATACAACTTATTTAAACAATTCATACATGTCAGCTGTCTATATTACACATTAACTATGAGACTGTGTTGACTAGTTAAATTATGTCTAGGATCATTTAAGTACTAAAGTGAATACTTTTCAAAGGAAGAAAATTATTCATTCAATAAAATAAAAAATGTAAGACAAAAACCACAAGGCATATTACTCTAAGCAGCAGGTCTCTGTTGTTTGGTTTGGAAGTTCAAGGATCCTAATACCACGTATATATATATTAACATCATGACAGGTGCCGGGCCTCAAAGTAGATTGCAAAATTTAGGAAAGGAAATGGTAAATGTCAGTGTTGAGGACCAGGAACAAAATGATGTGTAATATTCCATATCACCAAATCCTCTGAGTGCACCAGATCTTCTGGGATGGCTCAGGATATGGTGTCTCTTAGGGGAACAGACTAGCTAGCAGTGTGCCTCCAGCAGAAAGGCCCAGCAGAAGGGGCTGTTTGTTTCTTTATATATGATTTTCTTCTAATCGTTATTTTGAATTTTGTCCAGATTTGTTAAATAAAAATAATCAATAGTATGGTATACTAGCCTGGGCTGGAATTTGTGTTCTCTTAGTGTCTGTATAACATCTGTCCAGGCTGTTCTGGCTTTCATAGTCTCTGGTGAAAAGTCTGGTGTAATTTTGATAGGCTTGCCTTTATATGTTACTTGACCTTTTTCCCTTACTGCTTTTAGTATTCTATCTTTATTTAGTGCATTTGTTGTTCTGATTATTATGTGTCGGGAGGAATTTCTTTTCTGGTACAGTCTATTTGGAGTTCTGTAGGCTTCTTGTATGTTCATGGGCATCTCTTTCTTTAGATTTGGGAAGTTTTCTTCAATAATTTTGTTGAAGATGTTTGCTGGTCCTTTGAGTTGAATATCTTCATTCTCACTCACTCCTATTATCCGTAGGTTTGGTCTTCTCATTGTGTCCTGGATTTCCTGGATATTTTGATTTAGGATCTTTTTGCATTTTCCATTTTCTTTGATTGTTGTGCCGATGTTCTCTATGGAATCTTTTGCACCTGAGATTCTCTCTTCCATCTCTTGTATTCTGTTGCTGATGCTCAAGTATATGGTTCTAGATTTCTTTCCTAGGGTTTCTATCTCCAGTCTTGCCTCACTTTGAGTTTTCTTTATTGTGTCTACTTCCATTTTTTGGTCTAGTATGGTTTTGTTCATTTCCATCACCTGTTTGGATGTGTTTTCCTCTTTTTCTGTAAGGACTTCTACCTGTTTGATTGTGTTTTCCTGTTTTTCTTTAAGGACTTGTAACTCTTTAGCAGTGTTCTCCTGTATTTCTTTAAGTGAGTTATTAAAGTCCTTCTTGATGTCCTCTGCCTTCATCATGAGATATGCTTTTAAATCTGGGTCTAGGATTTCGGGTGTGTTGGGTTGCCCTGGACTGGGCGAAGTGGGAGTGCTGGGTTCTGATGATGGTGAGTGGTCTTGGTTCCTGTTAGTAAGATTCCTACGTTTACCTTTCACCATCTGGTAATCTCTGGAGTTAGTTGTTATAGTTGACTCTGTTTAGAGATTGTTCTTCTTGTGATTCTGTTACCGTCTATCAGCAGACCTGGGAGACAGATTCTCTCCTCTGAGTTTCAGTGCTCAGAGCACTCTCTGCTGGCAAGCTCTCTTACAGGGAAGGTGCGCAGATATCTTGTGTTTGGACCTCCTCCTGGCCGAAGAAGAAGGCCCAAAACAGGACCTTTCCCAGAAGCTGTGTTGCTTTGGCAGGTCCCAGAAGCTGTCAGCTTCTGTGGTGTAGACTCTCACCTGTGCAGACTATGTTCCTAAATTCGGCGAGTCCCGGAACCAAGGTGGCGCCCGCTGCTCCTGAGGCTAAGGGACCCTCCCGGGCCAGGCAGTCACCTGTCCTCTGGTCAGGAAGGTGGCCAGCTGTCTGTGGCCCAAAAAGGGTGCTGCTTCAGCGGCTCTGTGGCTCTGCCTGTCCCAGAAGCTGTCCAGTTATGTGGTGCAGACTTTCACCTGTGCAGACTAATTTCCTAAGTTCGGTGCAGTCCCGGAACCAAGATGGCGACCGCTGCTGCTGAGGCTGAGGCCTCCTCCCGAGCCAGGCGGACACCTGTCCTCTGGTCAGGATGGTGGCCAGCTGTCTGCAGCCCGAAAAGGGTGCTGCCTCAGCCTTTAATCCCAGCACTTGGGAGGCAGAGGCAGGTGGATTTCTGAGTTCAAGGCAAGCCTGGTCTACAAAGTGAGTTCCAGGACAGCCAGGGCTATACAGAGAAACCCTGTCTCAACAACCCTCCCCCCAAAAAAGAGAGAGAATGAGATGTGGACAGAGGAAGTGTGAATACTGTGATTCCTTATAACTACGTAGGTCCAGTTATATGGCTGTGTCAGAGATAGCACAGACACAAAAACCCTAAAGATGTAATTAATTAGTATAGCTATTAATCAAATTTACAAATATTCAAAGCCAAATACTTGCTAGTACTTAAATATCTACATGCCTATGTATATTAGTTTTTGGAAAAACACATCATATGCTAGTTCCAATATAAATGATAAAATTAACAAACCATTCAAATCATCAAAACCATTTTTTCATTGCACAAATTGCTGTCAATTTTGGGTGGATGCTACAGCTAAGTATTATACATTTTCTTCTTTTCATAGTTCATGAAGTCATGTTTAGAAAAATATCCTATTAGGGAAGCATCTAATGTTATATTAACATCATTTTAATTCAAGAACTGTCAAAAATAAACAAAAATAAAAAGCCATTTGATACCTTTCCAAGGAACATGTTAACTATCTCCAATATTGATGGCCAAATAATTATTCTTATTAATTCATCACTCTTTGCACACATAGCTTAAAGCATAAATTGCACCATTCTATTATTATTTTATCTTTAAATATTTGAACATTCATCATTAAAGATTAAGAACTTCTGTGATGGTCTCTGCACAAATTATTGTCAGTATACTGTTTATTTAGGGAAGGAAAGCACATTCTGTTGAACATCATCCAGTAGCCAGTGTTAGCTCAAGCTTAGAGAGACTTACACTGGGTACCATATGTAAGCACAGAGCAATTTGGCAAAAGTTTCCAGTTATAATAAGCTCAATCTCATGTGTACAACAAAGGTTAAAGGCATCATTATATTGAAATTCCGAGAAAGTACAAGTGGCATTTTCCATAAAGATTGGTTCTATAGATTAACTAAGGAAGCAGGCTAAAGGTAAGGAATTCTCATAATAAGGGTCTAGGGGAGTTTAGCACTATAAAGTGATTGAGATAAATAGGGTAAAGGTCTTGGGAATCTGGTTTGTCCTGACCATACAGATAGCTCAGAGGTCACCAGACAATTAAACACCTCTCTTCCCAGCCTTCTTGGTGAAAAACAGGTCATACATACATCTTGGTCTTGGAATAGACTACTCTTTGTGTTTATACTCCTTTTTCACTAAGTGTTTATTTCTGAGAACAAGTACCTTCCTACCAACTTCTGCCTTCAGATGTGTACTATACTAATGTCACTAAAGCATACCTGCCATTATTTCTAGATGATAAATAAATAAAATAAATAATAGACAAACCAGTGTTCAAATTTCCAAAATCATTTCATTAATATTCTATTCATGACAGTGTTTTCTTCTAATTAAGATCCAAATGCCCTGGCATGGTTTTGCAAGCATTTTGTCCTAGCATCCTAGAAAGAGGCAGGTGAATTTCTGAGTTTGCGGACAACCTAGTCTACAGAACAAGTTCCAGGATAGTCAGGGTTATCCAGAAAGACCCAGCCTAAAAGAACCAGAAAATAAAGTAAAACTAAATTAAGTAGCTTAAATAAACTATAATAAGTTACTGTTAATTAAATATATTCCAACAGGAAAGCTTCCTTATTATCTGTTTATGAGTCGCAATATATTCTTGGGAGATATAGGCTAGTTTATGTTATATTAATCCACTATGATAGGTTTTAATTATTTTTATTTTAAGTGTTGTCGACTTTGTTTCTTGCACACTTATGTAGATGTAACAGCTTATTAGACTAGGCTCTACAGATTTTGATCAGTATTGTTCCATGGTGATACTACCAGTTTCCATGCTTTTTTATTTTTTAAAAAAATCAGAAATTGTGAGGATTCCGGTTTCTCTCCAACACTGAGCTAGAATCTATTGAGAGACTGGCACTCATCATCTGCTAGCCATGTGCTGATCACTCTGAAAAACTGTACATTTAGAATTTTCAAACTGAATATTATTCAGTAATATTTATCATTCTTCATTTCTTAGCTGAAAAATGAAGACTATGAAACTTTGGCTCCCAGTCTTTGTTAAACTCCTCCATTGTTCCTGTAATGGAAAAGCAGACTGTGTGCTTGGAACTTCTATTTCTTCTCAAGTTTCTAAATACTTGAGGATTTTGAGCATCCAACAAATAAATCAGCATTTTCCTCTTATTGAACATTTTTGTGTTTGGGGTGATCCATTCTTGTATAATTACGATATATTTAACTATCAGAAACTCCTTTGTTTGATTCCCAAATCTTTTTGTTAAGCCCAACTAGTTTTCCTTTCATAAATCCTAAAATCATATATAGTCCAGCTTTGACTTGAATATTTGTTTGGAACCATATCTAGAAACTTGTATTTTTTCCAGAGTTGAAACTTGATATTACTTTCATTTTTTTAAAAATATTTTTTATCCTGGGTTGACAGGGGTATACTAAATATACTAATTTTCTTATTTATAAACTTTATCATATTTGGTTTTAAATATTTGTAAATTAAATCCATGTCTTACATGCTAGACTTTTTTTTTTTTTTTTTTTTTTTTTTTTTTTTTTTGCTTTGCTTTGCTTTGCTTTGCTAGGAGTCTGACTTGGAGATTTATACACAGTAGCAAGTAGCAAGGATTCTGCCACTGAGCTACGTGCCAACCTACCTGCCAGTCAGTTTTCTTCACTCTGAAGCATACATTAATTTTGGCGTTTATCTACTGAATTCTGGAATTGAAATTTTCTGAAACATGTATTTATATACTCCAAATAAAATGCTAGGAACTTGAAACAATAATATAAGTGGCTTGCAATTTTAGCGATATTATATTTAAAATAGATTGATCTCAGTTTTACCTAAGTAGCAAAATGTAAAAATTGTCTTCAATATAAAGATATAAAGACAATATAATAAGTCTACTTTAGTAAATAACTTTATTTCCAAAGATAAAGCTACGTACTAGAACAATTATAAACAAAGGAGTCAAAACAAATTAAAACAAAGCAAAACCAAAACCTTTCATATCTAAATCTAGGTGTCTCACTTTTTATCTGGAAAAACAGGGGTGTTACACAGCAAATGTTACTTATTACTCAGTAAGAACTCAGATATATTAATATGCATGTTTATATCATACTGTTAAGTTTAGAACTCTTAAGTAATGTAGATTCACATTCTTTTAGGCAAACTATTAACCTGGAAGAACCAATGTGTTTGTTTTGACATGAGCAGAACCTAGCCTTGAGCCTTCATTCCTAACAATCTCATGATAAGGATGTCCTCTAATATCACATTTTTGCATTATATCTAATAGTAATTTTCCATAAGACTGTTTTAGGAACCTTCCAGTATTTGTTTTGAGAATTTTGTTTAATGTAGCTAATGTATTATGTTCTGCATATGATACATTTCAGATTTTATTTAAATGCAGATGTGTTTGCAGTAACACACAGGACATTGCTTTATAAAAAGAAAACTTATGATTTGCACATTCATTATTAATTCGAATAATTAGAATGTATTTTAAAATGCTTATTGTTTCATTTTGTTTTGCTTTCATAATTTTTGTCTTATTGCTTTTTTGTGACAGCTGGATATGTTATATTTATTATATTCATTGCATTATATTATAGTGACTATATTATCCCTTGGGAGCTGTTTTGTTTTCTAATAAGAGATAAAGGAGGATGTACATCCTGATTGGAATGCAAGAGGGCAGGAACTGCAAGGAGTAGAGAGAAGCAAAACTGCAATTCCCATATATTATATGAAAAAAATCTATTTTTTAAGAGGAAAAAGATATATAAAAATCTTTACTATAAAAGGTAAGATTATGAGCACCCTGTGTGGTCCGGGACCTGCCGAACTTAGGAAATTAGTCTGAACAGGTGAGAGGGTGCGCCAGAGAACCTGACAGCTTCTGGAACAGGCGGAAGCACAGAGGCGCTGAGGCAGCACCCTTTGTGGGCCGGGGACAGCCAGCCACCGTCCGGACCGGAGGACAGGTGCCCGCCCGGCTGGGGAGGCGGCCTAAGCCACAGCAGCAGCGGTCGCCATCTTGGTCCGAGACCCGCCGAACTTAGGAAATTAGTCTGAACAGGTGAGAGGGTGCGCCAGAGAACCTGACAGCTTCTGGAACAGGCAGAAGCACAGAGGCGCTGAGGCAGCACCCTGTGTGGGCCGGGGACAGCCGGCCACCTTCCGGACCAGAGGACAGGTGCCCGCCCGGCTGGGGAGGCGGCCTAAGCCACAGCAGCAGCGGTCGCCATCTTGGTCCAGGACTCGCCGAACTTAGGAAATTAGTCTGAACAGGTGAGAGGGTGCGCCAGAGAACCTGACAGCTTCTGGAACAGGCAGAAGCACAGAGGCGCTGAGGCAGCACCCTGTGTGGGCCGGGGACAGCCGGCCACCTTCCGGACCAGAGGACAGGTGCCCGCCCGGCTGGGGAGGCGACCTAAGCCACAGCAGCAGCGGTCGCCATCTTGGTCCCGGGACTCCAAGGAACTTAGGAATTTAGTCTGCTTAGGTGAGAGTCTGTACCACCTGGGAACTGCCAAAGCAACACAGTGTCTGAGAAAGGTCCTGTTTTGGGCCTTCTTCTTCGGCCAGGAGGAGGTCCAAATACAAGATATCTGCGCACCTTCCCTGTAAGAGAGCTTGCCAGCAGAGAGTGCTCTGAGCACTGAAACTCAGAGGAGAGAATCTGTCTCCCAGGTCTGCTGATAGACGGTAACAGAATCACCAGAAGAACAATCTCTAAACAGAGTCAACTATAACTACTAACTCCAGAGATTACCAGATGGCGAAAGGTAAACGGAGGAATCTTACTAACAGGAACCAAGACCACTCACCATCACCAGAACCCAGCACACCCACTTCGCCCAGTCCAGGGAACCCCAACACACCTGAGAACCTAGACCTAGATTTAAAAGCATATCTCATGATGATGGTAGAGGACATCAAGAAGGACTTTAATAAATCACTTAAAGAAATACAGGAGAACACTGCTAAAGAGTTACAAGTCCTTAAAGAAAAACAGGAAAACACAATCAAACAGGTAGAAGTCCTTACAGAAAAAGAGGAAAAAACATACAAACAGGTGATGGAAATGAACAAAACCATACTAGACCTAAAAAGGGAAGTAGACACAATAAAGAAAACTCAAAGCGAGGCAACACTAGAGATAGAAACCCTAGGAAAGAAATCTGGAACCATAGATTTGAGCATCAGCAACAGAATACAAGAGATGGAAGAGAGAATCTCAGGTGCAGAAGATTCCATAGAGAACATCGGCACAACAATCAAAGAAAATGGAAAATGCAAAAAGATCCTAACTCAAAATATCCAGGAAATCCAGGACACAATAAGAAGACCAAACGTACGGATAATAGGAGTGGATGAGAATGAAGATTTTCAACTCAAAGGTCCAGCAAACCTCTTCAACAAAATTATTGAAGAAAACTTCCCAAATCTAAAGAATGAGATGCATATGAACATACAAGAAGCCTACAGAACTCCAAATAGACTGGACCAGAAAAGAAATTCCTCCCGACACATAATAATCAGAACATCAAATGCACTAAATAAAGATAGAATACTAAAAGCAGTAAGGGAAAAAGGTCAAGTAACATATAAAGGCAAGCCTATCAGAATTACACCAGATTTTTCACCAGAGACTATGAAAGCCAGAAGAGCCTGGACAGATGTTATACAGACACTAAGAGAACACAAACTGCAGCCCAGGCTACTATACCCAGCCAAACTCTCAATTATCATAGAGGGAGAAACCAAAGTATTCCACGACAAAACCAAATTCACGCATTATCTCTCCACGAATCCAGCCCTTCAAAGGATAATAACAGAAAAAAACCAATACAAGAACGGGAACAACGCCCTAGAAAAAACAAGAAGGTAATCCCTCAACAAACCTAAAAGAAGACAGCCACAAGAACAGAATGCCACCTTTAACAACTAAAATAACAGGAAGCAACAATTACTTTTCCTTAATATCTCTTAACATCAATGGTCTCAACTCGCCAATAAAAAGACATAGACTAACAAACTGGCTACACAAACAAGACCCAACATTTTGCTGCTTACAGGAAACTCATCTCAGAGAAAAAGATAGACACTACCTCAGAATGAAAGGCTGGAAAACAATTTTCCAAGCAAATGGTATGAAGAAACAAGCAGGAGTAGCCATCCTAATATCTGATAAGATTGACTTCCAACCCAAAGTCATCAAAAAAGACAAGGAGGGACACTTCATTCTCATCAAAGGTAAAATCCTCCAAGAGGAACTCTCAATTCTGAATATCTATGCTCCAAATACAAGAGCAGCCACATTCACTAAAGAAACTTTAGTAAAGCTCAAAGCACACATTGCGCCTCACACAATAATAGTGGGAGACTTCAACACACCACTTTCACCAATGGACAGATCATGGAAACAGAAACTAAACAGGGACACACTGAAACTAACAGAAGTGATGAAACAAATGGATCTGACAGATATCTACAGAACATTTTACCCTAAAACAAAAGGATATACCTTCTTCTCAGCACCTCATGGTACCTTCTCCAAAATTGACCACATAATAGGTCACAAATCAGGCCTCAACAGATTCAAAAATATTGAAATTGTCCCATGTATCCTATCAGATCACCATGCACTAAGGCTGATCTTCAATAACAAAATAAATAACAGAAAGCCAACATTCACATGGAAACTGAACAACACTCTTCTCAATGATACCTTGGTCAAGGAAGGAATAAAGAAAGAAATTAAAGACTTTTTAGAGTTTAATGAAAATGAAGCCACAACGTACCCAAACCTTTGGGACACAATGAAAGCATTTCTAAGAGGGAAACTCATAGCTATGAGTGCCTTCAAGAAAAAACGGGAGAGAGCACATACTAGCAGCTTGACAACACATCTAAAAGCTCTAGAAAAAAAGGAAGCAAATTCACCCAAGAGGAGTAGACGGCAGGAAATAATCAAACTCAGGGGTGAAATCAACCAAGTGGAAACAAGAAGAACTATTCAAAGAATTAACCAAACGAGGAGTTGGTTCTTGGAGAAAATCAACAAGATAGATAAACCCTTAGCTAGACTCACTAAAGGGCACAGGGACAAAATCCTAATTAACAAAATCAGAAATGAAAAGGGAGACATAACAACAGATCCTGAAGAAATCCAAAACACCATCAGATCCTTCTACAAAAGGCTATACTCAACAAAACTGGAAAACCTGGACGAAATGGACAAATTTCTGGACAGATACCAGGTACCAAAGTTGAATCAGGATCAAGTTGACCTTCTAAACAGTCCCATATCCCCTAAAGAAATAGAAGCAGTTATTAATAGTCTCCCAGCCAAAAAAAGCCCAGGACCAGACGGGTTTAGTGCAGAGTTCTATCAGACCTTCAAAGAAGATCTAACTCCAGTTCTGCACAAACTTTTTCACAAGATAGAAGTAGAAGGTATTCTACCCAACTCATTTTATGAAGCCACTATTACTCTGATACCTAAACCACAGAAAGATCCAACAAAGATAGAGAACTTCAGACCAATTTCTCTTATGAACATCGATGCAAAAATCCTTAATAAAATTCTCGCTAACCGAATCCAAGAACACATTAAAGCAATCATCCATCCTGACCAAGTAGGTTTTATTCCAGGGATGCAGGGATGGTTTAATATACGAAAATCCATCAATGTAATCCATTATATAAACAAACTCAAAGACAAAAACCACATGATCATCTCGTTAGATGCAGAAAAAGCATTTGACAAGATCCAACACCCATTCATGATAAAAGTTCTGGAAAGATCAGGAATTCAAGGCCAATACCTAAACATGATAAAAGCAATCTACAGCAAACCAGTAGCCAACATCAAAGTAAATGGAGAGAAGCTGGAAGCAATCCCACTAAAATCAGGGACTAGACAAGGCTGCCCACTTTCTCCCTACCTTTTCAACATAGTACTTGAAGTATTAGCCAGAGCAATTCGACAACAAAAGGAGATCAAGGGGATACAAATTGGAAAAGAGGAAGTCAAAATATCACTTTTTGCAGATGATATGATAGTATATATAAGTGACCCTAAAAATTCTACCAGAGAACTCCTAAACCTGATAAACAGCTTCGGTGAAGTAGCTGGATATAAAATTAACTCAAACAAGTCAATGGCCTTTCTCTACACAAAGAATAAACAGGCTGAGAAAGAAATTAGGGAAACAACACCCTTCTCAATAGCCACAAATAATATAAAATATCTCGGCGTGACTCTAACGAAGGAAGTGAAAGATCTGTATGATAAAAACTTCAAGTCCCTGAAGAAAGAAATTAAAGAAGATCTCAGAAGATGGAAAGATCTCCCATGCTCATGGATTGGCAGGACCAACATTGTAAAAATGGCTATCTTGCCAAAAGCAATCTACAGATTCAATGCAATCCCCATTAAAATTCCAACTCAATTCTTCAACGAATTAGAAGGAGCAATTTGCAAATTCATCTGGAATAACAAAAAACCGAGGATAGCAAAAACTCTTCTCAAGGATAAAAGAACCTCTGGTGGAATCACCATGCCTGACCTAAAGCTTTACTACAGAGCAATTGTGATAAAAACTGCATGGTACTGGTATAGAGACAGACAAGTGGACCAATGGAATAGAATTGAAGACCCAGAAATGAACCCACACACCTTTGGTCACTTGATCTTTGACAAGGGAGCCAAAACCATCCAGTGGAAGAAAGACAGCATTTTCAACAATTGGTGCTGGCACAACTGGTTGTTATCATGTAGAAGAATGCGAATCGATCCATACTTATCTCCTTGTACTAAGGTCAAATCTAAGTGGATCAAGGAACTTCACATAAAACCAGAGACACTGAAACTTATAGAGGAGAAAGTGGGGAAAAGCCTTGAAGATATGGGCACAGGAGAAAAATTCCTGAACAGAACAGCAATGGCTTGTGCTGTAAGATCGAGAATTGACAAATGGGACCTAATGAAACTCCAAAGTTTCTGCAAGGCAAAAGACACTGTCTATAAGACAAAAAGACCACCAACAGACTGGGAAAGGATCTTTACCTATCCTAAATCAGATAGGGGACTAATATCCAACATATATAAAGAACTCAAGAAGGTGGACCTCAGAAAATCAAATAACCCCCTTAAAAAATGGGGCTCAGAACTGAACAAAGAATTCTCACCTGAGGAATACCGAATGGCAGAGAAGCACCTGAAAAAATGTTCAACATCCTTAATCATCAGGGAAATGCAAATCAAAACAACCCTGAGATTCCACCTCACACCAGTGAGAATGGCTAAGATCAAAAATTCAGGTGACAGCAGATGCTGGCGAGGATGTGGAGAAAGAGGAACACTCCTCCATTGTTGGTGGGATTGCAGGCTTGTACAACCACTCTGGAAATCAGTCTGGCGGTTCCTCAGAAAATTGGACATAGTACTACCGGAGGATCCAGCAATACCTCTCCTGGGCATATATCCAGAAGAAGCCCCAACTGGTAAGAAGGACACATGCTCCACTATGTTCATAGCAGCCTTATTTATAATAGCCAGAAACTGGAAAGAACCCAGATGCCCCTCAACAGAGGAATGGATACAGAAAATGTGGTACATCTACACAATGGAGTACTACTCAGCTATTAAAAAGAATGAATTTATGAAATTCCTAGCCAAATGGATGGACCTGGAGAGCATCATCCTGAGTGAGGTAACACAATCACAAAGGAACTCACACAATATGTACTCACTGATAAGTGGATACTAGCCCAAAACCTAGGATACCCACGATATAAGATACAATTTCCTAAACACATGAAACTCAAGAAAAATGAAGACTGAAGTGTGGACACTATGCCCCTCCTTAGAAGTGGGAACAAAACACCCATGGAAGGAGTTACAGAAACAAAGTTTGGAGCTGAGATGAAAGGATGGACCATGTAGAGACTGCCATATCCAGGGATCCACCCCATAATCAGCATCCAAACGCTGACACCATTGCATATACTAGCAAGATTTTATCGAAAGGACCCAGATGTAGCTGTCTCTTGTGAGACTATGCCGGGGCCTAGCAAACACAGAAGTGGATGCTCACAGTCAGCTAATGGATGGATCACAGGGCTCCCAATGGAGGAGCTAGAGAAAGTACCCAAGGAGCTAAAGGGATCTTCAACCCTATAGGTGGAACAACATTATGAACTAACCAGTACCCCTGAGCTCTTGACTCTAGCTGCATATGTATCAAAAGATGGCCTAGTCGGCCATCACTGGAAAGAGAGGCCCATTGGACACGCAGACTTTGTGTGCCCCGGTACAGGGGAACGCCAGGGCCAAAGGGGGGGAGTGGGTGGGTAGGGGAGTGGGGGTGGGTGGGTAAGGGGGACTTTTGGTATAGCATTGGAAATGTAAATGAGCTAAATACCTAATAAAAAATGGAAAAAAAAAAAAAAAAAAAAGGTAAGATTATGGTGGGATGTGGTGGTTCATGTCTTTAATTACAGCACTTGTGAGTCAGAGGCATGCTGGTCACTGAGTTCAATGCACCCTGGTCCATAAAACAAGTTCCAGGATAGTCAGGGCTACAGGGAGAAACCTTGTATAAAACACAAAAACAAAAACAAACAAACAAACAGACAAACAAAGAACACCACCAACAAAAGAAAACGAAAGAACTGCAGAGACTGAAGGAAAGGCATTCGGATGACTGGCACAATTTGGATCCATCTCATGGACCTGGGTCACCAAGGCCTGATACTATCACTGAACACTATCATGTGCTTTCAGACAGGAGCCTGGCATGGCTGTCCTCTAGGAGTTCCTGCCAGCAGCTGACTGAGACAGATGCAGTTAATTATACCCAACCATTGGACTGAAGTCATGACCCCTATGGTTCAATTAGGGAAGTGTTGAAGAAACTAAAGGGGAGGGCAAAACTATAGGAAGATAACAGTCCCTTCTAACTCATATCCCAGGGAGCTCCCAGAGACTGAACCACCAACCAGGCAGCATGCATGGGCTGGCCAGAGACCCCTGGCACATAGATAGCAGAGGACTGCTTGGTCTAGCCTCCGTGGGAGTTGAGACTTCACAGAGGCTTCAGGACTCAGGAAACGGGGAAGGCTAATGAGAGGGAAAGAAGGAATGGGATGAGGAACTGTAGGGGACCGGAAAAGGGACAACAAGGCCTGGAAGGTAAATAAATAAAATATTTTTTTAAAAATGTGGGGAAGATAAAAATTATAAATGATACTTTAATAACAAATGAAATAAATATGAGAAATAGTGACACTGTATTTGTACATTTTAACCTTCAAAAAACGCAAATATTTTAATAAATGAGAATATTGACCATTCATTGATTTTTATTCATATAAACTTGAATATCAATATATATCATGTATAGCTGGAAATTAGCTAATGGATTTGTAATGTAGTAATCATTCACAAAACATCACATAAGAGATATGAGCTCTTTATTACTTCTAAACTTTCCATGGCTAATCTCTTCAGATTAGACTCACTAGTTTGCCTTATTGAAGTATTGGTATGTTACCAAACTATAATTTAATTTGAGCTAGGCAGGTGTGTTAATTTTTAGTTTATAGACTACTGTTATTTTTATGTGTTTTTGTTTTTTTCTTATCAAAATGATAAGAAGTGTGAGACTCCAGTACATTTTATTCTTGCACCATACTTCTGAATTTATGGATTGTTTATGTGTGTGTTATGTGAACTACAAGCAGAGAAAGATATGCAGAAACTGTTATTTCCAGAATTTTTCCCCCAAAGGATGACCAGTTTATTAAAAGGAAGATATCCCACTTGAAACAAAATAATAATAATAATAATAATAATAATAATAATAATAATAATAATAAAGATATCCTCCAAGTTTAGTGCTTCCTAAAATAACTAAGAGATTTCCTACACTAATATGTATCAGTACTATTTAATATTACTTTCATTTTACTCTTTTACTCTTCTCAGTATTGAGTCATCAATATTTTTTATCAATACAATTACCAGTGAGAAGAAGGATAACAAGGGAGGGGCAATAATTAATATATATATTATATATATACAACAGATTCTAGAAACCCCTTTAGTTCTAAAAGTTGCTTCAAAGAGAAAACCCTCTCTTGGTTATTTCAGGAACAACCTTATTCATCCATGAAGAGAGTGATAGGCTAAATTTAATTACATACATGTCAAACACTCCCATCTAAATATAATGAATAAATGAACTAGACTTTTTGTTTCAGTATACATAAGCATTGTTGCTTATTTTTTCGGCTACTGGTATGTCCTCTAAACTAAAAGAAGAAAATGTTACATTTAGCACATTGTAATGCTAAATAAAAGAGGAAATTTTAGAATGCATGTATGAGAAAGAAAACTGAATTAATGTTCAGCATGCTGTGGATCATTTAGATACAGCCAATTAAGAGAGTCACTGTGAAGAAGTTACTTGTCATTTAAACTATATTATTACTATTCTATGCCTCAGGATACTTTCTCTGGCAGAGTCATGTGCATCATGTATCTTCCTGGTACCTGTTGAGGCCATAAGGGTATATTTGATGTCCTTGATTTAGAATTTCACAAGGCTTTAAAGTGCTACGTGGGTTCTGGAATTTAAGTTAGGTTCCCTAGAAAACCAGGCAATGTCTTATTAACCACTGAGCAATGTCTTCAGCCCTATGTAAGCATTTGTGTTTCCAGTTGAAAAGGAATACTGTACCTTTTTTTATTAAACTGGAATGAATGAAAAATAGATTAACTATGAGATGTTGGTAGAGTATAATTCTGAAGTATGAAGTTCACTGTCTTGCAATTCAAAATATCTCTAAGTATCCACTGAACTTACTGAATTTCGCCAACCATATCATTAAATGCCAAGTTAAATGCCCATCATTTGATTTGTTTGACACAGATTAGTAGGAACAGAGACTTTTCCTTTATCTGGTAATGAACAAAATTGTTCATTACTGTAACCATTTAGTTTATATTTTACCTGTGCTCATATTATACATGTTTCATAAAATTATTTACAAGATATTTAATTTGTATAATTTTCACAGTCATTCACTGATTGTCTATTTATCTTAATGCAATATAGTCTTAGAAAGTATTACATGCATAAATCAATTGGGTGATTTCATCAGTTCAGGGAGCAGGAAAAAATATACAGACTATATCAATACAATGTTTGCTCCATGTTTTACCAAGAACTCAAGAAGTTAGACTCCAGAGAATCAAATAACCCTGTTAAAAATGGGGTAGAGTGCTAAACAAAGAATTCTCAACTGAGGAATACCGAATGGCTGAGAAGCAACTAAAGAAATGTTCAACATCCTTAGTTATCAGGGAACTGCAAATCAAAACAACCCTGGGATTCCACATCACACCAGTCAGAATGGCTAAGATCAAAAGCTCAGGTGATAGCAGATGCTGGTGTGGATGTGGAGAAAGAGGAACACCCCTTCACTTCTGGGCATGCTGGTACAACCACTTTGGAAATCAGTCTAGCAGTTTCTCAGAAAATTGGGCATAGTATTAACTGAGGACCCAGCTATAATACTACTACTGGGCATATACCCAAAACATCTTCCAACATATAACAAGGATACATGCTCCATTATGTTCATAGAAGCCTTATTTATAATAGCCAGAAGCTGGAAAGAACCCACATATCCTTCAACAGAGGAATGGATACAGAAAATGTGGTACATTTACACAATGGAGTACTACTACACTACTAAAAACAATGACTATATGAAATTCTTAGGCAAATGGATGAAAATAGAAAATATCATACTGAGTGAGGTAACCCAACCACAAAAGAACACACATAGTATGTACTCACTGATAAGTGGATATTAGCCCAAAAGCTCAGAACACCCAAGATACAATTCACAGACCACCTGAAGCTCAAGAAGGAAGAGCAAAGTGTGGGTGCTTTGGTCCTCCTTAGAAAGGGTAACAAAATACTCACAGGAACAAATACAGAGACAAAGTTTGGAGCAAAGTCTGAAGGAAAGACCATCCAAAGACTGCCCCACCTGGGGATTCATCCTATATACAGTCTCCAAACCCAGACACTATTTTGGATGCCAAGAAGTGCATACTGACAGGAGTATGATATAGCTGTCTCCTGAGAGGCTCTGCCAGAGCCTGTCAAATACAGAAGTGGATGCTCACAGCCAACCATTGAACTGAACGTGGAGTCCCAAGTAGGGTCTCCATGGGAGGAATTAGAGAAAGGACTAAAGGGGCTGAAGGGGTTTGCAACCCCATAGGAAGAACAATAATATCAACCAACCAGACTCCCCCCACCCCCAGAGCTACCAGGTTCTAAATCACCAATCAAGTAATACCCATAGCTCTAGCTGTAGATGTAACAGAGGGTGAACTTGTCAGTCATTAATGGGAGGAGAGATCCTTGGTCCTGTGAAGGCTTGATGACCCAGTGTAGGGGAATTTGAGGGCATGGAGGTAGGAGTGGATGGATGGGTGGGGGAAACACCCTCATAGAAGGAGGGGAAAGGAAAGGATTAGGGGGCTGGGGGGAGGGAAAGGGGTCAACAGTTGAAATGTAAATTAAGAAAATATGAAAGCTTGCTATATTCCCCTGCTTGTACACATTCTTCTTTGTTCAGTTTGTGTGTTGGCATGAAACATTTATTTCAATGGATAAATCAAGAAAGATATGTTTATTAATTAGAATCCATTGAGGCTGCTCTCTGTTTTGTCCAAATCTGTATATGTTGGCATGTGATAATACCGTTTGTCCAACATTGCGGTGCTAAATGAGCTTCACCCACCTATGTATTTTCTGCACTCTGTCTTACATTTCCTCCCTCGTTAACCTTGAAACCACTGATCCTGTTACTGTCTTTATAGTTTTAACTTATCATGTATAAAATAGAAGCTGAATGAAAACACATATTTATGTGTATAATAGGTATCATCTTGATCTCTTATAACTAGATTACAAACATGCTTCTAAAAATATTGTGGTTCAAGGTTTGGTAAGGATGTGAATGTTAAACTTGTTTTGTAAATGCTTAAGCTTGAGGGTGTTCAGTTTTACCTTAAATCTTAAGTTAGCTGATTAAAACATGGGCAGTCTGTTTTCCAAAGGGCTGAACTGTTTTGCCTACCTCACAGTTTTGAATGAGAATTCTGTTTCTTCAGTAATACATATTTTAGCCACCCTAAAAATGTAGGATCCCTCCACTTTGTTGTGTTTTGATATTTCTGTTATATAGTACTATATTTAACTATAAATGCATATAGTATGGTATGTTTTTATGTTTATTTCTACCATATACATTTTATTATGGTGTCCATCCATATCTTTTCTCTATTTAAAGATATTATTCTTATACAATTACATGTTTGATCAAGTCCACTTCATTCCTTTCCCTCCAATTCCTATCTACACACCATTTTTCCTTAATAATTTCATGTACTTTTAATCTTATTTTTTAAATAGTCATGAGTCTTTTCTTTCTTTTCATGCTGTAATACTATTTACTGGAACACAGCAGTCTCTTAGACTCATTGGTGGAGAGAAAAATTCCTTCTCTTTATACACTAGCAATAAATTGCCCATAGTTCCTCAGAAACCAGTCAGATTTCAAGAGTTTCTTCTCTATCCATGGATTTTGTCCTTTATTAGATTCCTAAATTTATTGGGTACTCCAATTTAAACAGATACACATCGAAAAACTCTAAGGTAGTATCCACATATGAGAGAGAAAATGCAGTATTTGTCTTCCTGTGTCTGTGTTATCTCCAGAATAATTTCTATAATCATTTACATGTAAATTTCACAAATTCATAGCCCCTTTTTTGCATTGTATGTACCTTTTTTCCATCATCCATTCATCAATAAATGGGCATGAAGTCTGTCTTATCTCACCTGCAAGGATGCATTTTTTTATTTAGGTATTTTCTTCATTTGCATTTCAAATGCTATCCCAAAAGTCCCCCATACCCTTCCCCCCCACTCCCCTACCCCCCCACTCCCACTTCTTGGCCCTGTCGTTCCCCTGTACTGAGGCATATAAAGTTTGAAAGACCAAGGGGCCTCTCTTCCCAATGATGGCTGACTAAGCCATCTTCTGCTACATATGCAGCTAGAGACACAAGCTCTGGGGGTACTGGTTAGTTCATATTGTTGTTCCACCTATAGGGTTGCAGACCCCTTTAGCTCCTTGGGTACTTTCTCTAGCTCCTCCATTGGAGGCCCTGTGTTCCATCTAATAGCTGACTGTGAGCATCCACTTCTGTGTTTGCCAGGCGCTGGCATAGCCTCACAAGAGACAGCTATATCAGGGTCCTTGTATGGATTTTATCTACTAAACTATTATTCTAAATAATCGCTTCTTACCTTTAATTGCCTCTTGTCATCTCTTAGGTCACAGCAACAAATATAGTAACTGCAATAACTTTTTATTTTGATTTGAATCTTGAAATCATATGAAATTGAAGAATGAATTTATGGAACTATTTGATGTTTTCCTTCTATTTAGACCTTTCTATTTCAGTAAAAGTATATTTTTAGTGAGGCTTTATTAATTTTAAGAACCCAGTCTTTAAAAAAACATTATTAATACAACCCTCTAAGTGCACAGTATCTTATTATAGCTGTATTATATGGTAATTTTATATCTGACATTCATATGCATAGTATTAAGATTGCTGTAGAAATTATCCTATTATAGTAAGACCTATTATTCCATGCCGCCCACACATAACCTTTATTTCTTACTACTGTTTTTCACCATGCTGCCCCCAATCTATTAGTAATCTTACAACCTTCAGTTAACCTCCAGTACAACTTTATTCTCTTTTATTCTTAACTCATCTATTTCAGATTTCACTATATTTATCAAATAATTTGCTATTTATATTCTTTGAGGAAGAAAATAAAATGGAGGTAGAGTGAAAGAGGAAAGAAAGAAGAGAAAATATACAAAATAAAATGAAACAAAAATACTCTACAATAAAATAGAAACATTTTTCTAAGTGTTTTTAGTAGTAATCAAAATAGAAATGCTAGCTTTTGTCTCTTAAAAAACTGTAATGACCATTACTTTGAAAAAAATGATTTTTATTTTAAAAATCATATTCACATGAGTGCTAAAGATTTAAAGATGTATTTAACTTATCAAACTCAGCAAGCTTTAAGGACTCTTTTTTTTTAAATTAGCTAACACAGTTTCAAATAAAAATCTTTTGAAACACGTTAAGAAATTCACAGGTTTAACGTTTATCTCATATTCTTAGCCTAGTTATATTAATGTGTTACAACAAAGCCTGAAATAATTTTCATTGGGTTAGAAAAATAAAATAATGCTAATTGACTTACATCAATGAGTTAATATTAATTAAATGTATTGGGGCACATGGTTAGAAAATGGCCAGTATAATTTTTAAAATTAATATTTTAGTGAATGTAAGTACCCAATTCTTATGGAATAGGAAGAAGTGGTTTTTTTGTTTCTGAAAATATGTAGAATTCATGTAAATATTATGAATAAATTGCAATCATTATATTTTAGGACATATAATCAAATTATGTACAATACTAAACAAAAATTTGTATGCTTTGATTATTAATTTATCTACATATCAATCTTAATTACATATTATAATCATGTAAATTCTCATTTTTTAATTCTTTAAAAAACAACTACTGTTTCGCTCAGTGTTTTTAATATTTGAAATTTCCACTTCACCTCTCAATCCTTGGTAGAGCCTTTAGGAGTCTTATTCGTTAAGGTTTCTTTTGCTCTGATAAAAAATCATGGCCAATAGTATTTTGGGAAGGAAACTGTTTATTTCATCTTATATATCCACACCACTGTCCATCCCTGAGGGAAAACCTGGGAAGGAACTTAAGCAGGATAAATACCTGGAGAGCTAATCAAGAATCCATGGAGGAGTGCTGCTTACTGGCTTGTTCCTAGTAGCCTCCTTAGCCTGCCTGCAGTAAGTTGGCCCCTCCCACACCACTCATCAATTAAGAAAATGCACCAAACCCAGGTTCACAGACCAATCCTGCAGGCAAACATTCCAAATTTAAGTTCTCTCTTTTGAAATGACTCTACCATGTGTCAAGTTGACATAAAATTAACCAGGAAAGAAAACCTAGAAGCCTTTGAATCTCATCCAGTTTTTTTTCATGTCTTTTTTAGTAGCTCTAAATTCTTTCTGTCAATAACTGAAGTGGACACTGTTGGTTTAATTTGCCTTGTGGCTCTGTCTTTTCCTTATTTCATAGCAAGAATGAGCATAACAGTAGTAATGGATGTATTGATCCAATCTCTTACATCTTTTCAGGATTCAAATTTTATGACCAATTTAACACAGGGTCCAGAGTTAGCATTTGTAGATTAGCTATTTAAAAGAGGGAGATTAAAAGCATTAATCTCTCCAGGTGAAATCATAATTAAGAGTTGGAATCAGGTCAGGAAGCTGGCTCTTTGTAAGTCACACCTTAACTATCATGCTTTCTCCTCATTAGCTTGCATGGCTTCATCTGCTGTTTGCAGACAGTTGACATTTTACTTCATTGTGATTCATAAGTCTCATTCTATCATGTCATATGGCAGCTATGCCAGGCCCATAGAGATAGAATTCTGTGTTTTGTACTCCTCATGAGGGGACATTTTCACTGATTGACAGGTGGGAACTAGTCCACTGTCTCCAAACTGAAATGTAAGAGCTCTCCTTAATTGCAAGGTTCCTCTGCCATATTTCTGGAAATAAACTAAATTTTACCTCTCTTTGTTTTTGTTGTTAAATCTTTGTATTTTACTTTTATTAATACATTTAATAATTAATGCATATTAATAATTAATACACATTAATAATTTTTTACACTCCATATTTTATTCCCCTTCCCCCTGTTCCACCATTCAACTGTTCCACATCCCATACCTTCTCCCCACCCACCTGTCTCCATGTGGATGTCCCCACCTCCCACCCCACCTGACCTCTACTCCCCCCCGGGGGGCCTCCACAGTCTCTTGAGGGTTAGGTGCAACCTGACAGTAGGGAGAGGGAACTTATATAGCCCTACTCTAGCAAGAAGACAGGACATCAAGTGAGGGATGGGGTTTCCTTCCTACAGTCACAACTCTGACCCATAATTGTTTCTGTCTGAAAGAATTAGTGGGATGGAAGTGGAGAGGATCTCGAGGTAAAGAAGGTCCAGCGACAGGCCCAAAGAGGGAATCCAGCTCAACGGGAGGTCCCAAGGTCTGACACTATTACTCAGGCTATGAAGCGCCCACAAAAAGGGACCTATCATGACTGCCCTCCAAAGGACCTAACAAGCAGCTGAAAGAATCAGATCCATATATTTCCACCCAATAAATGGACAGAAGCAGCAGATCCCTGTTGTTGAATTAGGGAAGGCTGAAAGAAGCTGAAGAGAAGGACTATCATGTAGGAGGAATAGCAGTCTCAATTAACATGGATCCCTGAGATCTCTCAGATACTGGACCACCAACCAGGTAGCATATACCAGCTGATATGAGGCCCCCAACACAAATACAGTAAAGGACTGCCAGGTCTGTGTTCATTCAGAGATGTCGCACCTAACCCTCAAGTTCTACCTCTCTTAATATCACTCAAATATACAAGGTTGGTAAGCATTTTCCAGGATTAATATAAACAGGAACTTTTGAGTGAGCCGTTCAAATATCATTTCTTGGTATTCACTGTACCACAGTACCTTTGTGGAACCATTAGCGTATTCCAGGGAATGCATGTACTCTATAATTCCTATGACAGACTAGAAACAGGCATTAAGAGCTGGCACTAAAAGCTGGGTATAACATTAAAAAAAAAATCTACGTTTGGGAATCTACTAAAAAGAGTCTAATTTCCATTGTTATAACAGGAGCTATTGGAGAGCATGCTAGATTCAAATCATAGTAGCAACTAAACTTTTTACCGTAAATTCAATTATTTTGGCATAGGGATATTTCATCTTGGTTTTTTAAAAACATGTATACTAGTTAGTCTTTAGTGAAACACAAGTAAGCTCCCTCTGATTGAATGTAGACTATTTAGTGGTTCTTGCAGCAACAAAATGTATTGTATTTCTTTTCTTTAAGTTTCATATTTTACAGAGCATGGGTTGCAATATTATCCATATTTGAAGTTGAAAACATCTGTAAGACAAAATTTTAAACTATCATTAACCTATATTTTCCTAAGTAACCTTTGAAATAAGAACAAAACAATAGCTTTTAGTTATTTATTTTAGTATTCTATTTTGAACTCAGAAAAGGGTAGTAGGTCTCAAGTGCTTCTATGTATAGGTTTGATTTTGGGACAAAGCACTTTCATTCACTCAGACATTAGACTAGAGATTCTTCACACAGAGCACGTAGAGTGAATATGAACCATCATTAAGCATGTAAATATCTGTTGCCCAGGAATACAAGGAAGGAACACCCAAAAGGCAGATATAGCCAAAGAAAGATACCAGAGCAAAGTAGTTAGCTTGGCTGTGCTTCTAGATGACTGGCTGTTAAGGACTGGTTTGCACCCAAGCATCATCTTCTCAGATCTCCGTAATGAGAAAGATCTTCCCTTTGGGGCCTCTTCTTTGCTTATTACTTACAGTGTTTGTGATTTATTGTGAAATTGGAAAGTGTATTTGAAAATAACTTCTTGAATTCAATTTGGAGTTTTCTGCAAGTTGACATGTGACCTTTTCCTTGGAGAACCATTGCTATTCCTCATTAGTTTTTTTCATTAAAAATACCCCACAAATTTAAGAATAAAAATAAAATAAATACCTAAATAACAAATATCACCAAGTACAAAAATGTCACTTAAAAAATCCTTAGGGTTACTTTAGTTGTACTCACCTTTTCCTTTACACTATTTCTGGTACACTATGTACTCTGTTTTTATTGTCTGACAGTAAAAGACCTGTAGGTGCAGGCTTTCTTTCAGGATGCAACTTAGTCAATGGGAAGATTCTGGTAGTGATGCTGGCAGCATTTCTTCTGTGTGTGACTATTAAACATCTAGAGGGCTGTACTTCACTGGGCAATGTTCCATTAGTCAAATTTATTGAATAAATTTGCAGGATCAGCAATCACTATATGAACACACAAACAAAATTAGTTGATGCTGCTGTTTTTAAAAAAGAACCACAGATACAATTGTCTGTAACTACCTCTCTGAGAGTTGCCATGAACAGCTCAAGCAAAACTGTAATGCAAACAAAAAGATGGGATGACATATAGTCAGTCAGCAAAACTCTGTGACTCTAGTAGATAGATCATTTTAATGAATCCAAGATTCTGAAAGAAAAACATATGCATTTCTCCACTTCAAATAATGACAAATTTCATTATCAACTGAAATAAAATGAACTTTAATAAAGAAAAATTAAAGACATTTCATGATCTTTATAAATTAAGAATGACATGTTTGGTCATTCTTAACTGTTACTTATCAAATACCATCTTTTATTATATATTTATAAATGGTATATCTTCATTCCCAATCACTAGAAGAATCCATCTATCATGCCAAGTGTATAAGTTTAGGGGAGCGTGCACATTTTATAGCTGCCTTCTATAACAATTTTATGAGTCTCTTGACTTTAATGTTCTTAACTCATTTGAGTGTCTGAGCATTTTAGATGAGAAATATTCTTATCACTTTGAAAAAAGGCTCTTTAATTTTAATGGGTCCATGAAAAATTGATCAACTATGTTGTTTTTGTGAAGCCCTTTAAAAATTAATCTACTTACCAATGACGTTAAAATCCACACATTTGTGTTAAAAAATTAGTTGAATTGATGTGATAAGACCCATCATGCTTTCTGGATTCTTATCCGCTTGTTCTCAGTTTAGAGCCATTGATTTATATCTCAGCCTTATAGTACTTTGAAAATGCAAACTTCTCAAAAGGGAATTGTGGTATGCTCATGCCTTTGGATTCTGCTCCCACTAGACGAGATGTGTAAATATATAATTCAGTGTGTCCTCATAATATCAATATCAGGTTCAAAGCTCAACACTTTGGCAGCTATGATGGACAGGTTATGAGGTGACTTTCCAGACCTTTGCCTCCTGGTATTCATACGTTGTGCATATATCTTTCTTTGAGTGAAGCCATAATATGTTAACATGTTTCTACTCATTTCTACCTATGGCAGGGATTGCAGGAAGTACATAGTTATGTATATATTAATATGTTACAAAATCTTTTCATCATAAAAACAGACCATCTCCTTCAGTAGTTTTGAGAAAACACACATTCATGTATTCTATCTCTATTTCCTTCAAATTGAAACATTTCCACCTGGAGGAGGAGCCAATAAGACTAGAGAAACAGATGAAACTTAGAGGTCCAGAAAGTTCAAAACAACCTTTGCCAAGGCTATATAGCTGAAAATCAATTGCTGTAGAGATTACATACTTTGTTTGACTATTCACTAGAGAATTCCAATGATACAGCTTCTATTACTCTTCACTCATTTTGTGATGTGGCTTTGAATGATGCAACTCCCCTCAAGCCACCCAGATCCTTGTAAATTACTTCACTAAACTCATATGGTATCAGCTAAAAACAAATATTAATTGCATTTTCAAATCCAAATCTGACTTCTGATATTAACATTACTTTCATCCTTTAGTCAAAAAATTCAGTCAAACCATAATATGATATATTACCTGTCATCAGTTTATACAATATTGTTCTATGAAATACAGAGAATATCTTAGTGAGACCTTTTTTCAATTTCAGCATTTCTTATCTTTGTTAAATAGTGCTTAAGCATACTTTGATTCTGAAATTAATACACAGGATATGGGATTTATTAAGTTGAAGGTAGTCTTTGTAATTTATGCACTACAGTTTTAGTTCTAGAGAATAGACCAAAATTACAACTCCCCTAGCTGGGCATGGTGGCACACTTCTTTAATCCCAGCACTCAGGAGGCAGAGGCAGGTGGATTTCCCAAGTTCGAGGCCAGCCTGTTCTACAAAGTTAGTTCCAGGACAGCCAGGGCTATAAAGAGAAGCCCTGTCTCCAGAAACAAAAACAAAAACAACAAAAACAAAAACAACCCTCCTTAAGTGTAAAGGTCATTAAAAAACTTTCATCTAAGTACAGAGGCAAATGCTTGCAGCCAACCATTGGACTGAGCACTGTGGTCCCCAATGGAGGAGTTAGAGAGAGGACTGAAGGAGCTGAAGGGGTTTGCAACCCATAAGAAAAACACCAATATCAACCAATAAGATTGCCCAGATCTTCCAAGGACTAAACCACCAACCAAAGAGTACACATGGAGGGACCCATGGATCCAGCTGCCTATGTAGCAGAGAATGGCTTTATCTGGAATCAATGTGACGAGAATTCCTTGGTCATATGAAGGCTTGATGCCCAAGTGTAGGGGAATGCCAGGACAGGGAGGTGGGAGTGTGTTGGTGGGTGGAGAAACTCCCTCATAGAAGCAGGGAGAGGGGGGATGGTATAGTGGGTTACTGGCAGGGGGAGGACCAGGAATGTGGATAACATTTGAAATGTAAATAAGGAAAACATTCAATAAAAGTTAAATAAAAACTTTGATCTAAATATAGAGATTATTTAGTTTTCAGTACTGTAAACATCTCTAATTATTGTTGGATAGTTTAAGAAAAATACTATCAATTATGTGAGTAACAATTCACTAACGATATGGGGTTTTGGGTCAGGAGAGATGTTTCAGTAGATGGTCTTCCAGGGCCCTTTTTTCTTCCTTCCTTCCTTCCTTCCTTCCTTCCTTCCTTCCTTCCTTCCTTCCTTCCTTCCTTCCTTCCTCCCTCCCTCCCTCCCTCCCTCCCTCCCTCCCTCCCTCCCTCCCTCCCTCCCTCCCTCCCTCTTTCTTTCTTTCTTTCTTTCTTTCTTTCTTTCTTTCTTTCTTTCTTTCTTTCTTTCTTTCTTTCTTCCCTTTTCTTTTTTCCCTATAATCACTTGTGAGTTCACAACCTTGTGTAATTCGAGTCAGAGGATCCACCATCCTCTTCTGGTATCCATGAGTAGTGCTGCATGAGTTACAGGTACATTTAGGCAAACACTCTAACATGAAATGCAAATAAATAAAATCTCAAGTTAAAAGAGAGTTTACTGAAGGACTTAATATAAAAATTTTGAATTGTAGAAATCAAAGCATATAAAATTTATGACATTAAGTATGGTATTAATATTCATAAAATCTATTGTTCTTTTTGCCAAATATTCTGTGATAATGAATATCCTAGCTAATTAAACATTTCAGAAAAAAAGCTAATCTATTTAAAACTTTAAAAAATATGACAGGAGAAAATATTGTGATTTATCTCATGATATCACCATAATCGTGATACTACTACCAGACAAATTCATTATAGGAGTGACTTGGAGAGAACCTTCATCATAAAGAGCTTATGCAATAATATTGATGTAAAGTAGAATGCCCCAGTATTCACATAGATTTCTTGTGAAAAGATGAACATCTGTTTATCCAGATCTGGGTGGATGGAGACAGGAGGAACCCTGGAACTCAGTGGTTAGTCAGGCTAAGAGCCCATGACTCAAAAAAATTAACTAAATGACTACAGTAGGGAACCGCTGAGCCTTCCACTTGTGGATATGCATATGAACATAACTATACACATGTAAACACACATGATCCTACAGAAAAATAATTCTGTAGCTTATTGTGTCTTAAAAACCATGATCTGTCTGAGAAACAAAAGTCAGAAAATTTACCTTGGTGTTAAAGTAACTACAGAAAACAACTGATTGTTATGTCCTTCTGGAAGAGGAAAAGGCTTCAATACCAAAAAATCAGTCATGCAATATGGAGCATAGACAAACTAATAAAAAGAAGCACAGAAGTTTCTCAGGTGGTTCTAAAGAAAGAATTAAAATAAAAAAGAAACCACTATTATAAATACGCTCAGAGATCTGAATGTCAAAGGTATTTACCTAGACATTGTAGAAGTCACACACAGAAATAAAGCAAAGCAAAACAGAACACAGGACTCATGCTCAGTGGATTAGTAGTCCAAACAATTTAGTAAGAAACGGTTTTGACTGTCCATCCTTTCTATGGCTGTAAACATCAAGGAATTATTTTGGAGTTAAGAATAATATACTGAGGTAATGGGAGCTGGTGAGAAATCAGTGGGGTGAGAAGTTGCATAGTGCCTGTGTACTGCACTGTGGTACCCCATGTCCCCTAAGGAAACACCAGTACAAGCAAAACAGCACACTCCCCAGAGGATGCTTGTGAGCTGTTTGTACTATCAGAACTTCTTCTGGGACCTATGAGTGGCCTGGGGTGGGGGTGTAGGCAGGGCTGGTCAGTCTCCACCATCCGGCTTGGGCTCCAATGCCACCACCCTACCTCCGTGTTCACACTGTCCTACCAGTGATCAGAAGGACGTCCCATTGGGCTACATAGAAACACAGATAAAAGCCATTTAGATCCACAACTCAGTGTGTTATAATATTGACTTAAGCCATAATTCAATTCAGCCCTCGACTCAACTGGATTTTACTTTTACGTGGGGTCTAAAGTAGCCTTCTACCACACCGAGAGTTGGATAATTGTTTTCTTAACTCAAACAGGATATAATATATTTAAAATCTTTGTTATATTTGAATATTAAATTAAATAAAACTGACTTTAAGTGTTAAAAAAAAGAATAATATACTGTTATATATGTAGCTTTATGAGAACCAGACAGGTTAGAGCAGTGTTGAAGCCTGCCATTTCAAATACAGTGTTCTGTTAGTACCAAGGCTGCACGTCTGAAAACTATCAATTAATGGTTCATGGGATAATTAGTCCCTTATGCTTATTTCATATCCAGAATTTAAAAGCATCCCTTACATTTAGAGTTAAGGGTCTGAGTTTGAGCCTTTTTATCTTTTGCTGCATATTTCATTTTGACATTTTGTGCTCATCTATTAAAGCTGTGGGGACATTTTTCAATCTTAGGTTTGTGTCAGTCACAGATTCACAGACTTAATTAGCTGTGTTACTGATGTTCACTGTCAAGTAAAGTGCTAAAATGCTGAATAAGAAAAGGCTCAAGGATTGCAGGGTTACCATATAATGCAATAATGTAGGTGAGCATGCCTTCAAGTACTGCTTTGTATTCATATATAGCTCTGAATTCTTCTGTCATTACCTATAGCATTTTGAAAACTGACCTTATAGAGAATTACTGCAGTATGTCCTTTATAGATCCATTAACTCACCCATACCCCAATGGCCTCTGCCATGAGAATATTCTTTAACTGAATCACAAGTTTCATTTTAGAACCTATTTTTCTGTGTGAATGATCTTTCCTTTTATGATTCAATATGAGATTTTTTTTGTCTGCACTGAAAACCTTGTAATTTGCATTTTCAAGTTATGTGTAGTAAATATATGTGCTGGATGCCAAAAGGCATATAGTTTTATGCATGTTGTCCTTGGGTCTCAAAATGCTTCCATGACAATAGAATATCTAAAGCACATTGCATACCATTACAAGGTGATTTTTGTCTATGTTATAGGTGAGACAAAGTCATTATATTCATTTTATGCTGAAGCCTAAGTAACTTTGAACTAAAAATCCTCTTGCCTCAACCTTCTCTCTTCCTAGTTCACAGGTAAGTGCTCTCATGTTTAGGGATAATGGAACATTTGAAGTGAGGTATACCCCAACACTGGTAGAGCCCCAGCTAACACATACAAGGCCATTTCATCAAAGAAACATATCCTGCTAATATTTTAATTTTTCCTGTGTGCCTATATATATATATTAATCTACATAAACACATAAAGAGGGTATAGCTAACACACATTTAAATATATGTATATATGCATATTTTAAAATGGTATGTTGGAAGGGCCTCTCACTTCTACAGCTCCAGCTCTTCTCTGGTTTAAATTTGTTTTGAAATACCATGTAACACTTCTAATATATTGTTTGTGCTTCTTTATATTACACAAACCAATGTCAATTTTACATTTAATGGAAAGTGTTCCAAACTTCCAACCCATGGGGTCTTAGGGTATTTGTAACATCATTTCACTTCTATTCCTTTTAATCCATCAGATTTTAAATTTTCTATCAGTTACACAGCAGGGACAGTGTCATATTCAAACACATTGATATCTATCTATCCATGTATCCATGTATCCATCTATCTATCTATCTATCTATCTATCTATCTATCTATCTATCTATCTATCTATCTATCTATCTATCTATCTATCCATCCATCCATCCATCCATCCATCCATCCATCCATCCATCCATCCATCCAGCTATCTATCTATCTATCTATCTATCTATCTATCTATCTATCTATCTATCTATCTATCTATCTATCCATGTATCTATCTATCTATCCATGTATCTATCTATCTATCCATGTATCTATCTATCTATCTATCTATCTATCTATCTATCTATCTATCTATCTATCTATCTATCTATCTATTTATCTATCCATGTATCTATCTATCTATCTATCTATCTATCTATCTATCTATCTATCCATCCATCCATCATCCATCCATCCATCCATCCATCTATCTATCTATCTATCTATCTATCTATCTATCTATCTATCTATCCATGTATCTATCCATCTATCTATCTATCTATCTATCTATCTATCTATCTATCTATCTATCTATCTATCTATCTGCATTAAAGTATTCTACTTTTTAAGTATTTACTTAAGTTTTTATTCATCCTCACATATCATGTTATAATGTATCTGCTATATTTGTTTTGTTTATATATCTATATGCATGTTACCCAACCTGTATAGGAGTCACATAATAAAAAATTAAATAAATTTGTCAATGAAAAAGGCTGCATTTATTTGTTTCAGTAACTGACCAGGTTATGTACACTTTATTTTAGATATGATATGGAAAAGACAAAGTAATGACCTGCAACAATTTTTTTTGTTCTGTAATTTTTTAATTAGGTATTTTCTTCATTTACATTTCCAATGCTATCCCAAAAGTCCCCCATACCCCTCCACTCCTCTCCGCAACCCCACTCCCAATTCTGGGCACTGTCATTCCTTTGTACTGAGGCAAATAAAGTTTGCAAGACCAATGGGTCTCTCTTTCCACTGGTGGCTGAGTAGGCCATCTTCTGATACTTATGCAGCTAGAGACACAAGCTCCGGGGCGGGGGGGGGGGGAGGTAACTGGTTAGTTCATATTGTTGTTCCACCTATAGGGTTGCAGATCCTTTTAGCTCCTTGGGTACTTTCTCTAGCTCCTCCATTGTGGGCCCTGTGATCCATCCAATAGCTGACTGTGAGCATCCACTTCTGTGTTTGCTAGGCCCCGGCATAACCTCACAAGAGACAGATATATCAGGGTCATTTCAAAAAAATCTTGCTAGTGTATGCAATGATGTCAGCGTATGGAGGCTGATTATGGGATGGAAACCTATGTATGGTGGTCTCTAGATGGTCCATCCTTTCGTCTCAGCTCTAAACTTTGTCTCTGTAACTCCTTCCATGGGTGTTTGGTTCCCAATTCTAAAAAGGGGCAAAATTTCTACAGTTTGCTCTTTGTTCTTCTTGAGTTTTATGTGTTTTGCAACTTGTATCTTGGGTATTCTAAGTTTCTGGGCTAATATCCACTTATCAGTGAGTACATATCATGTGAGTTCTTTTGTGATTGGGTTACCTCACTCAGGATGATGCCTTCCAGGTCCATCTATTTGCCTAGGAATTTCATAAATTTATTCTTTTTAATAGCTGAGTAGTACTCCATTGTGTAAATGTACCACATTTTCAGTATCCATTCCTCTGTTGAGGGGCATCTGGGTTCTTTCTAGATTCTGGCTATTGCAAATAAGGGTGCTACGAACATAGTGAAGCATGTGTCCTTCTTACAGGTTGGAACATCTTCTGGATATATGCCCAGGAGAGATATGGCAGGACCCTCCGGTAGTACTATGTCGAATTTTCTGAGGAATCACAAGACTGATTTCCAGAATTGTTGTCCAAGCTTGCAATCCCACCAACAATGGAGGAGTTTTCCTCTTTCTCTATATCTATGACAGCATCTTCTGTCACCTGAATTTTTTATCTTAGCCATTCTGACTGGTGTGAGGTGGAATCTCAGGGTTGTTTTGTTTTGTATTTACCTGATGAGTAAGGATGCTGAACATTTTTTGCAGGTGCTTCTCTGCCATTCAGTATTCCTCAGGTGAGAATTCTTTGTTTAGCTCTGAGCCCCATTTTTTAATGAGGTTATTTGATTTTCTGGAGTCTACCTTCTTTACTTCTTTATGTATATCGGATATTAGTCCCCTATCTGATTTAGGATAGGTAAAGATCCTTTCCCAATCTGTTTGTGTCCATTTTGTCTGATTGATGGTGTCATTGGCTTACAGAAGCTTTGCAATTTTATGAGCTCCCATTTGTTGATTCTCGATCTTACAGCACAAGCCATTGCTGTTCTATTCAGGAATTAATCCCCTGTGCACATATCTTTGAGGGTTTTCCCCACTTTCTCCTCTATAAGTTTCAGTGTCTATGATTTTAAGTGGAGTTCTTTATCCACTTAGATTTGACCTTAGTACAAGGAGATAGGAATGGATCGATATGCATTCTTCTACATGAAAACAACCAGTTGTGCCAGCACCAATTGTTGAAAATGCTGTCTTTCTTCCACTGGATGGTTTTAGCTCCTTTGTCGAAGATCAAGTGACCATAGGTGTGTGGGTTCATTTCTGGGTCTTCAATTCTATTCCATTGGTCTACTTGTCTATCACTATACCAGTACCATGCAGTTTTTATCACAATTGCTCTGTAGTAAAGCTTTAGATCAGGGATGGTGATTCCACCAGAGGTTATTTTATCCTCGAGAAGAGTTTTTGCTATCCTAGGTTTTTTGTTATTCCAGATGAATTTGCAGATTGCTCTTTCTAATTCGTTGAAGAATTGAGTTGGAATTTTGATGGGGATTTCATTGAATCTGTAGATCGCTAATGGCAAGATAGCCATTTTTACAATGTTGATCCTGCCAAACCAAGAGCATGGGAGATCTTTCCATCTTCTGAGATCTTCTTTAATTTCTTTCTTCAGAGACTTGAAGTTCTTATCATACAGATCTATCACTTCCTTAGTTAGAGTCACGCCAAGATATTTTATATTATTTGTGACAATTGAGAAGGGTGTTTTTTTCCCTAATTTCTTTCTCAGCCTGTTTATTCTTTGTGTAGAAAAAGGCCATTGACTTGTTTGAGTTAATTTTGTAACTTGCTACTTCACCGAAGCTGTTTATCAGTTTTCGGAATTCTCTGGTGGAATTTTTAGGGTCACTTATATATACTATCTTATCATCTGCAAAAAGTGATATTTTGACTTCCTCTTTTCCAATTTCTATCCCCTTCATCTCCTTTTGTTGTCTAATTGCTCTGGCTAGGACTTCAAGTACAATGTTGAATAGGTATGGAGAGAGTGGACAACCTTGTCTAGTCCCTGATTTTAGTGGGATTGCTTCAAGCTTCTCACCATTTACTTTGATATTGGCTACTGGTTTGCTGTAGATTGCTTTTATCATGTTTAGGTATGGGCCTTGAATTCCTGATCTTTACAAGACTTTAATCATGAATGGGTGTTGGATCTTGTTGAATGCTTTTTCCGCATCTAACGAGATGATCATGTGGTTTTTGTCTTTGAGTTTGTTTATATAATGGATTACATTGATGGATTTCCATATATTAAACCATCCCTGCATCCCTGGAATAAAACCTACTTGGTCAGGATGGATGATTGCTTTAATGTGTTCTTGGATTCGGTTAGCGAGAATTTTATTGAGGATTTTTGCATCTATATTCATAAGGGAAATTTGTCTGAAGTTATCTATCTTTGTTGGATCTTTCTGTGGTTTAGGTATCAGAGTAATTGTGGCTTTATAGAATGAGTTGGGTAGAGTTCCCTCTACTTCTATTTTGTGGAATAGTTTGTGCAGAACTGGAACTAGATCTTCTTTGAAGGTCTGGTAGAACTCTGCACTAAACCCATCTGGTCCTGGCTTTTTTTTTTTTTTTTTTTTTTGGCTGGGAGACTATTAATGACTGCTTCCATTACTTCAGGGGATATGGGACTGTTTAGATTGTTAAAATGATCCTGATTTAACTTTGGTACCTGGTATCTGTCTAGAAATTTGTCCATTTCGTTCAGGTTTTCCAGTTTTGTTGAGTACAGCCTTTTGTAGAAGGATCTGATGGTATTTTGGATTTCTTCAGGATCTGTTGTTATGTCTCCATTTTAATTTCTGATTTTGTTAATTAGGATGTTGTCCCTGTGCCCTCTAGTGAGTCTAGCTAAGGGTTTATCGCTCTTGTTGATTTTCTCACAGAACCAACTCCTCGTTTGGTTAATTCTTTGAATAATTCTTCTTGTTTCCACTTGGTTGATTTCACCCCAGAGTTTGATTATTTCCTGCAGTCTACTCCTCTTGGGTGAATTTTCTTCCTTTTTTTCTAGAGCTTTTAGATGTGTTGTCAAGCAGCTAGTGTGTGCTTTTTCCAGTTTCTTTTTGGAGGCACTCGGAGCTATGAGTTTCCCTCTTAGAAATGCTTTCATTGTGTCCCATAGGTTTGGGTATGTGGCTTCATTTTCATTAAACTCTAAAAAGTCTTTAATTTCTTTCTTTATTCCTTCCTTGACCAAGGTGTCATTGAGAAGAGTGTTGTTCAGTTTCCACGTGAATTTTGGCTTTCCATTATTTATGTTGTTATTAAAGATCAGCCTTAGTCCATGGTGGTCTGATAGGATGCATGGGACAATTTTAATATTTTTGTATCTGTTGAGGCTGGTTTTGTGACCAATTATATGGTCAATTTTGGAAAAGGTCGCATGAGGTGCTGAGAAGAAGGTAAATCCTTTTGTTTTAGGATAAAATGTTCTGTAGATATCTGTCAGATCCATTTGTTTCATAACTTCTGTTAGTTTCACTGTGTCCCTGTTTAGTTTCTCTTTCCATGATCTGTCCATTGATGAAAGTGGTGTGTTGAAGTCTCACACTATTATTGTGTGAGGTGCAATGTGTGCTTTGAGCTTTACAAATATGTCTTTAATGAATGTGGCTGCCCTTGCATTTGGAGCATAGATATTCAGGATTGAGAGTTCCTCTTGGAAGATTTTACCTTTGATGAGTATGAAGTGCCCCTCCTTGTCTTTTTTGAAAACTTTGGGTTGGAAGTCGATTTTATTCGATATTAGAATGGCTACTCCAACTTGTTTCTTCAGAGTGTTTGCTCAGAAAATTTTTTTCCAGCCTTTCATTCTGAGGTAGTGTCTGTCTTTTTCCCTGAGATGGGTTTCCTGTAAGCAGCAAAAGTTTGGGTGCTTGTTGTGTAGCCAGTCTGTTAGTCTATGTCTTTTTATTGGGGAATTGAGTCCATTGATATTAGGAGATATTGAGGAAAAGTAATTGTTGCTTCCTATTATTTTTGTTCTTAGTGTTTGCATTCTATTCTTGTGTTTGTCTTCTTTTAGGTTTGTTGAAGGATTACTTTCTTGCTTTTTCTAGAATGCGGTTTCCATCATTGTATTGGTTTTTTTGTTTGTTTGTTTGTTTGTTTTGTTTGTTTGTTTGTTTTTTTCTGTTTTCTTTTCTGTTTTTATCCTTTAAAGGGCTGGATTCATGGAAAGATAATGTGTGGATTTGGTTTTGTTTTGGAATACTTTGGTTTCTCTATCTATGGTAATTGAAAGTTTGGCTGTGTATAGTAGCCTGGGCTGGCATTTGTGTTCTCTAAGTGTCCGTATAATATCTGTCCAGAATCTTCTCTCTTTCATAGTTTCTGGTGAAAAATCTGGTGTAAATTCTGATAGGCCTGCCTTTATATGTTACTTGACATTTTCCCTTACTGCTTTTAATATTCTATCTTTATTCAGTGCATTTGTTGTTCTGATTATTATGTGTTTGGAGGAATTTCTTTTCTGGTACGGTGTATTTGGAGTTCTGTAGGCTTCTTGTATGTTCATGGAAATCTCTTTCTTTACGTTTGGGAAGTTTTCTTCTACAATTTTTTGAAGATATTTGCTGGCCTTTTAAGTTGAAAATCTTCATTCTCATCTACTCCTATTATCTGTAGGTTTGGTCTTCTCATTATGTCCTCGATTTCCTGGATGTTTTGAGTTTGGATCTTTTTGCATTTTTCATTTTCTTTGATTGTTGTGTCCATGTTTTTTATGGAATCTTCTACACCTGAGATTCTCTCTTCCATCTCTTGTATTCTGTTGTTGGTTCCAGATTTCTTTCCTAGGTTTTCTATCTCCAGTGTTGCCTCACTTTGGGTTTTCTTTATTGTGTCTACTTCCCGTTTTATGTCTAGTATGGTTTTGTTCATTTCCATCACCTGTTTGGATGTATTTTCCTGTTTTTCTTTAAGGACTTCTACCTGTTTGGTTGTGTTTTCCTGCTTTTCTTTAAGGACTTATAACTCTTTAGCAGTGTTCTGTATTTCTTTAAGTGAATTATTAAAGTCCTTCTTGATGTCCTCTACCATCATCATGAGATATGCTTTTAAATCCAGGTCTAGCTTTTCAGGTGTTTTAGGGTGCCCAGGACTGGCTGAGGTGTGAGTGCTGGGTTCTGATGATGGTGAGTGGACTTGGTTTCTGTTAGTAATATTCTTGTGTTTGCCTTTCGCCATTTGATAATCTCTGGAGTTAGTTGTTATAGTTGTCTCTGGTTAGAGCTTGTTCCTCAGGTGATTCTGTTAGCCTCTATCAGCAGACCTGGGAGATTAGCTCTCTCCTGAGTTTCAGTGGTTAGAGTACTCTCTACAGGCAAGTTCTCCTCTTGCAGGGAAGGTGCACAGATATCTGGTGTTTGGACCTGCCTCCTGGGAGAAGATGAAGGCCAGAAACAGGACCTTTCCCAGAAGCTTTGAGTTTCTGTAGTCCACACTCTCACCTGCCTTGTCCTGCAACTCTTAAATGTCCTTTAATTCTTTTAAATAAAATAATCAAACTGAAGTCTGAAGATGTTGCCCCTTATGATTCTTTGGGTGCTCTCTGAGGTGACCATTAAGCAGATTTTTTTATGCAGTTCAAAACAATATTTCAAAGATTGTCATAGAATCCAAACTTACTTTCTTCTTAAATCCTGTCTATTATAATTAACATAAAAATGAGATGCTCAGAATTTACTTTTGTGCAATGAATATTAATAAGCAAGTGAAACATTCAGTTCCTATTCTTCACATTAAAAATTGATGTATTTCCCATAAATATGTATATGTATTAGAAGTTAGAAGTAAAATTCATAATATAATATACATGCTTTGACATTCTCCTTACATATTTTCCTTGAAATTAATATTACTGTGCTTATGGTTTCTTCATAAGATAATCTCTGTTGTCATTGGAAAAAGGTGATTCTGTGTGGTGAGAGAGAAGAGAAAAGGGATAAAACATAAGAGGGATGTGATAGGGAGATGCAGGTCAGAAAGAGAATGACCTTCTTCACTTCCCCGGGGATAAGATGACTTTAAGTGAAATTAAACTTGAGGGCTAATAATGTGATTTCATAATATTTAGCTTGAAACAAAGTTTATGTCTATGTAGAAAAATAAATGAAACTTTAAGAAGCCTTAACTAATTACCTTTAAAATATAAGGTTATAATTTGCAGCATTTTAAAACTATTTGTTTCTTTTGATTCTGATCACTTGTTCAACATTAGTTATGTGAATCAAAATACTTAACTCAATAGAAATTTTTTGTCCCTTATGTTACATGCATTTGTTTCTTAAATTTACAGATACTATATAGTGTGACAATAGCTTTTACTCCAAATAGCTTACTTTCAGAAACTGATCTTTTGGCAGACTTTGCAAGTTACTGATATACCTTAACATTATTTAAAACTATGTACTCTATGGACTAACCAGGCTAATATTCATCTGGTTTAGATTTTACCTGCCTTTATGAAAACATCACCATTCTTCATATGTTATATACTTCCCATGTAAACAGATTCTTCAAACTGAACATATAGCTCTCTAAAACTATGTACTCTTCTAAGCTCTTAATCCAGAATGAGTGTGTCTTTGTGTGTGTGTGTGTGTGTGTGATATGTGTATGTTGTGTGTTTGTGTGAACGTATAATATGTTAGATAAATACAACACCATCTACTAAGCGGCAACCTATCGATGTAGCCTGATAACATAAGTACACACAATTCTAAGTGCAGTTCAGACTCAATAGGATTCATTGAAGTAGATTCTTCCCTTATAAACTAATTAAAGCATTGATTAAGACAATATTCCTTTTTTCATTCTTTTACCAAAATGTGTGTGTGTGTGTGTGTGTGTGTTTGTGCTGTTCAAAATATCTAGAGCAAAACCTTTTGTTAGGGACATATAAAAGACAAAGACATAGGGATTTCTAATTTGGTCTTACTCTTGCTTTGAAATACTCCAACAGGAAAAACTTTCCCTTTTTCTCCCTTTCATTGTGGCATGTGCACAATGTAGTGCACAGAGATTTCATAATTAAAATCCAATTATGGTGATAGATTTTGTTTCTTCATTAACTTAACACTTACTTTAATAGTGCTTTATGTCTAGCTTTTATTATTTTGGACTACCGTGAAATTTAGTGAATGAATTATGAAACTGATGCTGAGCAGTCATCACCTATTGTGGTCCTCTGATCTCAGTCTTTCAGGTTGTCCAGTAGGTTACTGAGCAAAACCATCACCAAGTTACTCCAAGAGTTGTTCACAGAAAATTAAAAACATAGCAATGTAATTTTTAGGTCACCAAGATTTATGTCTTATTGAACCACTAAACCCTTGCTGTTCAAGGGAAGGGATGATTAGTTGTGCTAATTTTGAGTGTGACATTTACATAAGTGGTGAGGGCTCCAGTAGGGCATTAAATTATTTGTCATATGATCTTGGATGTGGGCTATTATTTGTAAATGCTTTCCAGCAGCTAGTGCTTTTTGCTGTGCTTTTATCCCAATGACACAAGATTATTTCCATTTTTAATCAGTATCTCTAATTTAATTTTAAAGTACCTAGGTTTAGCAGTGTTTATGCTGAGAAAGTATGTTTTAATAATAGTGTTTATGCAAATCTTTATGTTTTTTTTTTTTTGCTTGTGAAACTATTTCAAATGAAATACTTTTCCTTTCTCTCTTCTGACACAGGGTCTTTCTGTATTGCTCTTTAAACTACGACAACTTATTTAGTGCATGCTGGCTGTAAAAACATAGAAACCCTTTTATTTTGCTTTCTCATGAAGTGCTGGTATTTTAAATACAAACAATTATCTGAGGATACACTTTTGGAATTATTAAACCAAACTCTTGTGTTTTGAATAGACCTCTAAAGATAATAGCTATATTATGTAAACTATACCTTTATGATTTTTAAATAAGAATTGAAAGATAGTGGAATGAACGTCTCTCAGTTGGTCTTATTTTTAAACAGCTAAATTGGTTTAACATGTAAAATAAGTAACATGATGAGTAAATGCTCATGGTTTAGTTATGATAAAGGCACTTACCTTTGGGATGGGCATAGAGAAATGACTTCCATGTTAATTATAAGACCTATGTTCTTTGTGCTGGCATCATGATTGTTCAAATTTTGTGAATTTAAAGAAGGAGATAGTAAAGAGTATATCATTGTTGCCCTTAGAGATTGCAAAGATGTCCTTTGCTTTTAATAGATTAAACTTACAAAGTTTTAAGAAAGAAAGCAGTGTCATTGTGTGCCCTCCAAGGAACATTCTCATATTCATGATACCATGACATAAACATTTGTTTCAGCGATGATCAACAATGAGAGTGTGAATTTGGCAGTAAGAGGGACAAGATATGGGAAGACAAGGTTTATAATGATGTAAATATATTTCCACAATTTTTAATTGACTCAGTGTGAATTTCATACCATGAACCCTAATTCTACTCATTTCCAAGTCCTTTCATATCGACCTCCATCCTCCTAACTTTCCTCCTAAAATAAAATAAAATAAAATAAAATAAAATAAAATAAAACATCTGGCCATGGAATCTGAGATGTGTTATGTGGTGACATAGAGTATTCCCCTTTGTTCAAACAATTTTACTTGCAAATATTCATTGCCATGAGCAATTGGTCTGGTTCAAGGCCTCTGAGTTCTGTTACACCATCATTACTGAATCCTCACCAATGCTTTGAGTCATACATAGAGATATTGCAGCTTTGGTTCCCACGGCCTACGTCTACATATGCTCTAGTAGCTCGTAGGTGGGGTAAATGTTGGGGTGAGCCAGCTCAGATACCTGGATCTTGGCCTAAGTGGCATTTGAGTTGGTTAGCCCACCAGCCCTCTCAAACCCATGCTATTAGGACCAGCTCTCCAGAGGCTTCAGCGGTTGAAGGGGCTGGGCTAGCTCAGTTTGAGCTTCTGACATCAGTATGGCTTTAGAAGGCAGCCCAGACCATAGATGCATACATGACCTTTGGTGGTAAACAGGATGGAGTACGGATATTCACATAAACTCCTACTGCAATTAGACCACAGACATAGACACAGTCCTTGGTGGCAGCACATGCCAGTCATCAACATGGCCTCTAGTAGCAGTACAGAAGTCTCACATCAGGCAGTTGTTCACCTCTGTTGAGTCTCCAGCTCTTCCTTTCATAACAGAGTACAAATTGCTCTGCATCTCTTTCTCTTCTGGGCAACACCATTTGACAGCACAGAGACCTTTGCTATGTAAATATATTTTAATTAAATTAAAAGAATAAAAATAAAATGTGAATGAATGGTTTTAACTATTATTTTATGGTGAATCCAGTTTTAGAGCCTCACTGTTATGAATAATAAAACTTGAGTCAGTCTGCTCTTTCAGAGAACTGATGTCTACTTGGTGATGATGTTTTAGATTCAACATAAAGGAAGTGATACTCAGCTTAGAAACATGTGTCCTTTGGTTGGTGGTTTAGTCCAAGGGAGCTCTGGGAGTACTGGTTAGTTCATATTGTTGCTCCTCCTATGGGGCTGAAAACCCCTTCAGCTCCTTGGGTCCCTTCTCTAGCTCCTCCATTGGGGATCCTGTGTTCAGTCCATGGGATGGGAAGGGAGTTTTTTGGAGGGGAAATGAGGAAAGGGGAAAACATTTGAAAACTTGAAATGTAAATAAGGGAAATATGTAATAAAAATAAGAAATATGTGTCCTAATAATTTCTAATGCTTTTAACAAGCTCTCTGAGCTCTTTCATAGTTTATTATTGGTATTCAATATAATTGCTAGAAAGGAACCATATTACTTGAGAATACATGAGTATAATAGGTGTCTAATTTTAAGCCTGTGAAGTAGTCACAGCAACAGCAGCTTGGAATTAAAACTAGGTGATCAGAATTCATTATAAGATATTTAATTTCAGCACACTCTCAAGAAATAATGAAAAACTTTCTATTATAGTGTAGTAAAGTGAGTATCACAAGCACAGACTTAATTAGCTCACTTTAGTACTGCACTGAACTGTATAGGTGAATGAATGTTACTGTAGAATATATGTGAGCTTTGCATTATGACATAGAAACATGTGATGCTATTAACTTAATAATAAAGCTAATGTTTTTACAGATCACATTTTGGCAGTGAAGAATACTTACTGCTTATCTAGAAGAATGGGTTTAGTTCTAGGCACTCACATCACATGATTAACATCTGCCTGTAATTCTATTTCTCAGGGATCTAGCATCTTTCTGTCTCCATTGGGAAATGCACATGGATAGTGCACATAAAATTGCAGTTGAAACCTCAAGCATATAAATAAATCAGACATATCAGACATATAATAAATCATAATCGGTAGCTTCATCTAAAATTGGAGGATATCATTGTTTTAAAACAATGATGAATTTGGAATAATATCTATAGAATTGAACAGCCATATCTTGAGGAAAGAAGGCAGATGTGAGACAGAGAGAGAGAGAGAGAGAGAGAGAGAGAGATGCAGGGCACCCTTGTCGTGCTCTAATAACTGAATAGACTCATCCAGGGCCCTACCTTCTGATAATCCATAGCAGTTTCTGGGTATATAACTGTGGGCATTGACACTTATATATATATATATATATATATATATATATATATATATATATATATTCTGGACAGAATACATTCAAACTAAATGACTAATGACTACCCTTTAATAGTTTAATGGAATCTTTATATAATGCTCTGTAAGGCATCTTATGGAGGAAGCAGGTTCTACATGACAGCATTGTTTTTATTACTGAATATATGACCTTGCAAGGTTGGTTGGATTTTCTGCATGTATTTTATATACTGGTCATAGAAGAATATGCAACAACCTAATACACTTCTTGCAGTGATTATTTGGAAGATATGAGGTAACATGGTTTTTTATCTGTGGCACTTAGTAAATTCTTAATAAAATATGTTGCAAAAAAGAAAATGAGGAGTAGGACACTTCCTGTATTGTACATCCTTTGAGAAAATAGACACTTGTTGCCTTTCAGTAAATACTCCCTGTGGATTAAGATAACAATCTGAAGCATTTGTAGCAGTTGCTACAGAGAAACACTATATGATACAATGACAGAACACAAACTTTATTTTGTTGTAAACCATGTGTTTACTAAAGAAAGCTATGGTCAGAACTTCAGGGACATGGTCAATCAGTGTGGTAAACCTTTTATTTCTAATGTTTATGAATGCATTTACAAACGTATGAAATGTGTGCACATTAAATTTAATATTTAACATAAATTAAGCATTTTGTTCTTGAAGTCCAGACAGGCCTCTGTATTGAAGGCTTTCCTGGCCTTCAATATATAATATAGATTATTGTGTATATTTTAGATTACACCTACAAACATGTAGATATGCTCATTGCTATATCTTATGTTCTGTGTGTGTGTACCTGGTACAAAGCAAGCCATAATTAAAGATGCTGTGAGTTATGAAACTATTGTGTGCTTTATGATCATTTAAGATGCCAATGACTTTGAGAGAAGGACACACCTTCCAATAAATTAAAAGTAGAGTGTTGGCATATTTATTGGAATGAGAACCTATTGCACATTTCCATTAGCAAGCTTTTTATGCAAATAGATTTGAGTGTTAATTAGTGAACATCATAATATGGGTTGGAATTGAACAGGCAATCAACAGCCATAATTTCAATGACTTTAAAATCAGGTTTTGATGCCATTTCTTTGTTCTGCTTGCCTCCTCTGAAGAGCTCCTGTATCCATTCAGCCGGGTATTGAGAAGATATGTAGTAGCTGACAACCTTCTGTCTGACAGCACTCTCAGAACCAGCATTGGAAATGCGTTCACCCTGCCGGTCTTCTGCAGCAGCCAGGCCACGTGCTGACTCCTTCACGGTAGTAAGGAACTCTCCAGGCTTCAGAAGTAAGTTGCACATGTTCAGTTTCATCATTGCCCCTAAGTTTAATGACACTTTTTGCAAGTTAAGTGGAAGTTTTGCAAATTGATAGGCTGAATTAAGTCAGAATTTTTCATTATTGTTTCAAACTTTTGTTCCATTTCTTATCTTTGGGTTCATTCACTATTCTTGGGGATGAAAAGTCTACTTGTTTTTACATTGATACCATAAATCGTTATGAAATGTTCTGGTTTGTTTTCATGCTCATGATTTGCAAGCATTGCAAGATACATTTGCAACCTTGTGGCTTGTGCAAGGTAAAGGCTAAAAGGATAATTTTGTGATTACATGAATAGATACAGAATGGATATGTATTATGCCAAACTTGTTTTAGCTAGTTATGAAAACTGAAGGCTATAGGTAGAGAAATGAGTTGCTCTTATAAAGAATACCTTGCATTATTGGATAGCTTATGAAATGGAACAGTCTGATTTTATTCAGAGTTTATGACAGACTATGAAGATATACATTAGAAAAAATTAAAAAAATGGCAATCACATGTAGGAAAAATGAATCATATATAGAAGGTTTGGAAAAATACAAAACACAATATACTGTATATAACAACCCCCAAAATCTTGCTATTGAGGTTTTGTCTACGATCTTCTTAAGTTCTAGTAAGACAGGTAAGTGTATTGTTTCCTTGACTATGTTTATAGGATTCAGAATTTAGAAATTTTTCTCCTGGAAAAATAAATATTTTATTAATAATTGATTTGGTGTATTTCAAATATTATGGTTTTACTGGAAGTATGTTCTATGTCTTTCAAATACACACACACACCCACACACACACACACATAGACAAATACACACACATCTATCTATGTCTAAGAAAATATGTGTGAACACACACATATGTGTGTATCTTCTATCAGAGACACTTGTGATTGTTTTATCGATTGTAATTGTATCCAATGTACATACTCAGAAAATATCTGTGGGTTTATTTTTATAAACTGCAAAGGTTTGGCTTAAGTTCAACAGCATATTGTTTGTGTTTAGTAAGTGAAATTATCCTTAAGGGAGAAGCTTCATAAGCATAGTTCAATTTAGTAGCCAATGTTAAGAGTGGAGCTTCTTCCACTTCTGTCTCTCTGTCTGTCTGCCTGCCTATCTTTTATTTTTCTTTTCCTTTTTTTTTTCTAGTTTTAAACAGGGAATAATGTTAGGGTGAAAGTCCTGGACTGAAATAATTACCTTGAAAATAACGAAAGTAAATGCCTTCCTAGTTAGAAGCTAATTTCAAACTATTCCTTGGAAAGTCATAGCATATCACTAGTGTTTCTCTTTTGAACAAGTATAATGGTTTGTACTGGATCTTGAGAATAATATAGAAAATGGAGAAATAAAAAAAAATTAAAAAAATAAAAGAAAACTGGAATCCTTCCTCCAACTCAGATGCTTCAGGGAAGCTAAGGTGACTAACCACTATTGTTTTATTTTTCTATATCATTTTAGTTTTTGGCAGGAAAAAGCATACTTTCTTACATTTCACCTCTTTCTAACTTATGTTTTGAAAGAAAAACTGTTCAGGAAACAAAAAGTTATACATAATCATGTCTGAATAGAAAATGTTCTCATATATACACATTGTGTGAGTTCATGCATATGCATGTTAAACTGTCTTGTGAATACATAATAGAAAGAAGATCTCCATAATTTATTGTTCTCTCTAAACATTAAGAATGTTTTAATAACAAATAATATTTAAGTTATCCTGCACAAACTACATATTTAAGATTTATAAATTATTTCTTATAATATGATTGATGCTACTATGCTTATGTGATATATTGTGCTGAATATTTCCTTTTAGTGGAGCTATTTAATAAGAAGTAGCACCGTGCAATGCCTAGTACTTATTAATAGTTAATTAATTTTATACTTTTAAACATTTTTATGAGACTATAAGCAACAAGCTCAACCAGATCAATGTGATTTTTACATTTTATATATTTACATACATGAACTTAGAATATACAATCCATATACACCTATAAAACATGAATCATCAATAGAAGAATAACTTGACTGGGAAAGCTTACCTTACTATAAGAAGCGGGTATAAACTAGATTTAGTAATTCCCAAATGAAGATCAGAGTAAGAACATGCTAAATTATGCATTTCTCAGTACAAAAAGAAGAAATTAAAAAAAAAACTTTGAAAATATTCTCAAATAAAGCCAACCAAAAACATTGTGTTCAGTACATATCTTGAAATCCACCTTCACTAAGACGCAACTGATTACCTAAGTGCTTTGCATTTAATAGGTTTCAGACGAATCTTTGTTACTTTCTAAATAAATCCCTTTTATATCTTTGGCTGCATTTGGAAGGCACTGATGCGATCTTGCTATTAGCAAACATGTCTAGAAATATGGTGTCAAACTCCTGAGGGAAGAGGCGGGTAGACAAGGCCACTCATTAACATAAGGCATCAGCACAGAAGCACCACCAAACTGACAGCAACAGAGAATTCCATTAGGTAAATCATGTTTCCTCTTGTATTTGACAAATGTCTCCTCTCACCTCATCTGCTTAGATTTATCTGCAAAAACAAGACCCTGTTTTTGCTTTTCTGAAGCAGGTACAAAAGAATATAAATCAAAATTCTCATTAAACGACAATCACACACTTGTAGAGGAATAAGGATAACACAGTAGAAAAGGACCTACTGCAGAGTAAAAAGGAATTGAAAAGTAAAAATTGTCATGTGGCTTAAGTGTGTGAAATAGCATCATCTAAGACAATGAAGATAGATTAATTGGAAATTGAATTTGTCTGGCTTTCAGAGATAGATTTCAACCTTATACGGCTGTAAATGAGCTGATGTGTTGTCCTTTTGAGATAAAAATCCCAGAAGCTTGAGTGATGATACAGTCTTCCAAAAGCTCGTAAGGGCTGAGGACAGAAATGCATTTGGCTTAGCTGGCTGATCTTGATGGAAAGTCTGTTGTCTGTGCTTCTGGTTTGTGTTGGCTTGCAGAACTTCTAGTGCAGTATTTCCTACAGAGCAGTGCCCTGTCCAGAGGTCTGCACAGATGCTCTCTGCCTTTGTAGCTAGTGATTACTTTACATATAGAGCTAGGAGAAATTAATGCTCTGTGAGAAGCACTCTCAGCAATGGGCTTTCGGTGAGAATAAGTAATCTGCATTGTTAGGTATTGGCTTGAAAATAAATCAGGACAAGCCAATTTATAGTAATTCAATTTTTTGGCTATCTTGGTTAACCTGATGAGGACCCTTTTCCTGTAGTTAGCCACCATCTATCAGTGAAGGCAACTGTGGAGTGTCGTCAGATTAAAATATTACAGGTAAATGGTTGCATCTCTCATCAACATTAAACAGATTTTGGTGGGCATTACATCAAGAAAAATCTGGGCAGTCTATCTAAAGGCTACTTTTAGTGAAAATCAATGACTTACTGTGGGAAGAAATTCAGAATAAAAGAATATAGTGCTATACCTCCAACAAAACTTCCAGTGATTTCTAAATTAACAGACTAAGTAACAGAATTATCAGCTGAGAAGATTAGGAATATAAGAAAATTTGGACACTTGATTTTGAAGTATGAAGTTAAATTGCATACTTGACTATAGTGATTGAGTTTGGACACAAACATATTTCTAGATTTCTTAAAGTGATGGTAATGAAAGATGATGAAATAAAAGAATGCAGCTGGAAGGCTGACATGTGGGCTATGTTCAGGCTCTTGGCCAGTGATCACCTCCTTTGTCACTGTTGAACACATACTGTCTGGCTCTGACATTGGATGGTGGTAATTGGTATCCATGTCTAATTTATCTCAAGATTGACTTGGCATAAAAATAAGTCTCCATGATGAGCTTGACATCCCCAAGGCAGGAACATTGGCTTAGGCTATAGAGTGAGGACTCTGTTGGTTTCGACTCATCTGTTTCTTGCTAGGTGGTATTTTTCTCCTAATTCCAGGCAAGCTTAAATCTGTGATAAGAACCCAGGTTTTCCTTTGATAATTTGCACATAGATAGAGACTGCTATGATAAGTTTTGAAGCCTTAACATATTGTTTAATATGTAAAACAAATAACATTTTTATATCAACTTACTTATTTATGACTTGAGTATAGAGTTTCATTAAAATAAATGAGCACCTCTTAGTTTATTTCAGTGCTTTCCATGGTAATGATACGAACACAGAAATAATCCACAATTTAAAGGCCTGACTTTATTATTTATGAAGTGAAAGAAAGATAAATATTAACATAACAAGGACTTTCTGTATCAAAAGAGGACTTGTAACAGTATTCACAACTGACGTGTGAAATTTTAATAGAAAGTTTTTGTATTATCAGGTTTATATTGTTAGGTCTCTCCAATATGACTTATATCTATGTTTAAACAAAACAGTAGACTTTTCCAACCCTAACCCATGTTTATTAAAGATTGATTCTGTGTGATATGTACACTTTTTATTTCATTTTATTTATTTATTTTTTTATTACGTATTTTCTTCAATTACACTTCCAATGCTATCCCAAAAGTCCCCCCCCACACTCCCCTACCCACCCATTCCCATTTTTTGGCCCTGGCGTTCCCCTGTACTGGGGCATATAAAGTTTGCCTGATGGGCCTCTCTTTCCAGTGATGGCCGACTAGGTCATCTTTTGATACATATGCAGCTAGAGTGAGTGTGTGCTCTGGCCTTGATAAGCTCTTTATATCATCAGACAGAAATGCTTCCATGAGGAAAATGGAATAAAAGAAAAAGTCATCAGATATAGTGATGCCATCAGGATATCAACAGGCATCTACGTTGTTGCATGGCAGGTTTTGGTTCTCTAGCTATCACAACACATATTTTTATTGAAAGAATAAAGAAATTGTTTAGAATGTTTAGTGTGCTTGAGGAATGCTTTTAGATTGAAAATACTAACTTCTGACTATTGAGGAACAAAATTCAGAAATTCAGTTATACAAGGGTATTTATGTTACATATTTTATAAAGCCTCAGGAAGAAACTGAAGATTGATGAAGGTAATACAGAAGGAAGTGTCATGTAAGAATCATCAACTACATCTTATTTGTTTAATTTGTTCTGATACTTTCATTCTAATTCATTTCAAAACATGATATCCATGATAACTAAGTAGGACTCTCTGTTCTTGTATTTTTTTAAAATCTCAAAAATTGTTTGCTGTGTAAACTCCTATGTTTTGTATAAATAAGAAAATGCAGATTTTTAACCCTAGAAATGATGTTCTTTTCTCTGCCAACTCCATCAATCAGTACATGAAAAACATAGTTATTTTGGTTCATATGAAGGATATGACATTTTTTTTGACAAACCCACAGAAAAGTCACCAAAAGAATCAATATTTAAATAAAATGTAAATATTTAATAGTTTTCAGACAAAATATTGATGAGGAAAACAGCAAATAAATATCAGTTTTACTATAGAAAGTATACCACCCTTCAACAGGTAGATGTACATGGTAGTAGGATACATATTTAAGATGAAATAATAAACTATACAGGAGAAATAATTAAAGCTGCCACTTGAGATACTAAAAAAGAAAGTGATCATCATGTTAAATAAATAGGTTAGGCTGACCAGAGAAAAACAAATACCATGGGATCTCACTGATATTTGGAATCCATGAATTAATAGAAGTCAGAGAAGAGGGAAATTGAATGAGAAAAGCTTGAGGCCAATCATCAAAAGAAGGTAATGCAAATGTTAATCATTACCTGCTAGGTTTCCATTACATAGGAGGAAGTAACTATGGTTTGCTACTACATGACAACTGCACATCAGAAGCTTATTGGCATTTCAGAGACTAGTGTTCTAAGTTTGAAAGTTTTCATTCCAGAGAAATGACAAATACTCATGGCAATTGATGCACACATAATAAATTGAACATTATGAAATCTCTTAGTAGAAACACTATAAGGAATATAATTTATACGTATTTTTTTATGTTTCTATGCATTGGTAAAAACAAATGGTTAGGGTCATGAGATCACTCTCCAGGTAAAGGTACTTAGATTTCAAACCTAGTGACTTAAACCAGATTCCACATTGGAAAGTGGGAGACATATTCTGAAAGCTGTACTCTGATCCTTTGGTGTACCATATGTCTTACGTTCATAAACACATATCATGTACACAATGAGCAAAGATAATAATAATATATTAAATGGTTTTTAAAGGAGAACAATTGTAATGACACAGAATAAGATATAAATAACACATTAATGGAAAACACTGTTCAAAAGGAGAATACTATAGTACTGGAATCTTTATGAGAAACTTTACAGATTTTTATCTTGTTAGTACTAAATCCATTGTTATATAGGCTGTGGACATACAAGCTTTTCACCATAATGTTAATTATAAATTAATCATTTTGGAATTTCTAAATCAACAGATACTTGCTAAAATTTAAAAGTATTTTTAGGTGTAGAAATAGTATTCCCTGTGATTATATGCATATCATATGAACACAAATATTTAAATGACTGCATTTTGTGCTTGAATAGTTGTAAACACTGGAGCTTAAAAGAAAATTCATACAAAAGAAACCTAAAGGCACTATCAGTGCTTCCATAGTTCTACTGTTGAGCTTGGTTTGTTGCACACAGTAAAAACAAACAAACAAACAAACAAACAAAAACAAAAAAAAACCTTTGTAGTATTTGAAATATTATATATATATATATATATATATATACTTTATTAGGTAGAAAACTTTTTGACATTACATTAGTCATCAATTTACTTAACTGTTAGTAATACTGAAATCTTTGTGTGGATTGGTTTTTCTCTCACATTTAATTCTGGGTGCAATTTTGACCTAGTTGTAACATTAGGTTCCTTTTTTTCTTAAGGTATCATGGGAAATTGTTGAAAATATATATTTTTCATTTTAAACTCCTTGTGGATATGGTTGGTCCTAGATATCCTTCTTAATAAATAGCTGCTGTCTTAATTTTAATAATAAACTGTTATTACACACCAAAATCTCATATTTAGAAATTTCCCACACATATCATATATACAAGTTGGTAAGTCACAGGTAACACACAAGACAATTTCACTGCCACCCACTGACACTAGTCACAAAATATATGGTGAGGAGAAAAGGACTACAGGCCATAGATTTTTCCCATCCCACAATGGCTCATACATAGTTTAGGTGGGGTACAGTGGGCCTTGTGACATTGTTTCCTCATGTTACAAATCTCCAGGAATCTTTTGCTATATGGTGATGGGTAACCATGCTCCTCTCCAGTGCTCCAGGTAGTCTGAGATAATGTTGCCCAGTACTCTAGTGCTCTTTATTCATAACTTACTTTTACCAATGTCTGTATCTAACAGTACTCCTGAGTCTTATCTGGTGTAGATATCTGGGCATTTGGCCCAGTAAGCTAGTAAGGCTGTTTACATTTCTCTGCCACTGAGACAACTATCATTTTTGTTTATAGCACTGATATATTATTAATTAATTTTCCATAAGTATTATGAAATATTTTAATGGATAATTCAATGAAATTGGTGGTCCTCTTTGTTATACAGAGTCATTTTCTAAGAGCACCCCATGCTGCAGAAAGATAGCCAAGATTTTTTAAAGTGTCTATTTACTATGGAAAAACTGTCAATTGTGTCTTTTGTGTACTTTGTTTTTAGTGTACGCATGTGTGTGCAAGTGTGTAAAAATGCTTTTGTATGCACACATGATTTTGTGAATTAATTGACCTGACACAGAAAAATGTATTTTGCAAAACAGTGACTATTCTAAACTTTATTTATATCAATTGTATAAAATAGAAGTAAAATTAGATTTACAGTATAGAGCAGATCTATTTTATTGTTAACACTACAGTAACTGGTAGGTTCATATTGTTCTTCGAAGAGTACATTCTTTTCTAATTAAACTGAAATTTATATTCTGACACACACATTTTTCATATATGTTTAAATATATCCTGATTCGTTATTTTATTTCTTTGTTCTTTTTCTTTATCATATAGCGTGCAGCAACTGTAGCAATTTGAGTTGTCATGTAAATTTCAATAGGTTATGAAGTAAAAAAATCAGTACCTACCTTTTGTTCATCTTCAGCATTGTTCAAATAATGCTTCAGTTTGGGAAAGGCTCTTGTATTATTTTTAAAGTAGTAAAGACTTCTATAGTTTTCCACAGGTCTTACAGTAAACCCTATCTCCTGTTATTGACATTCCTTTTGTACTGGGTCATAAGTGAAGATGGTGTTTTCTGACTGGACTTAGAAAACAAAAGTACATTTTGAAACAGTTTCTGACAAGCTATGCTGCCTCTTTGTTGTTATGTCTCCTAAACAGCTCCACCAAGTCATTAGTAGCTCCAATAATTTCTAGCTTAAAAACGGTGAAATCACAAATAATGAAACATCATGTGGTATCCCATTAATGTGTAGAGTCTTACAGTTTATGTTCCAGTTAAAACACATTTAAGTGAAATGTAATTTTATGTGCAATATATATGATAACATTGTTCCATGGAATATCATTATTACCTATTGACTAGGAGCTCTACAAAACTGGTCAACATAAATAAGCTGCCTCGTGATCCAAACCACACATTTTCTATCACTTTCTTTTTTGTTAATAATTCATTAAATTAATTTATTAATTTGAATTTATTATGTAGGTCTACCTGGCCTGGAATTCACTATGAATCCCAAATATATCTAAAACACATTATAATTCTTTATGCCTTGTTTAAATTTTCTAGTTTTGTTTCAATGCTGCAATTGAAACTATGGCTTCCCACCTACTAGGTGCTAACTCTGAACTTCTTCCTGTGACATTAAAAGTATGGCTTCTTGTGTTTTGACATCATTCATTGTTTGTGTAAGTGAACTGTTGCTAAGAATTAATAGTATTCTTACCATTACCCACATTGTCCCCTGAGTCATCTTTTACATAATGAACATTGTAGGGTAACTATTTCAGTTATCAGCTTTCAGTTTTAATGGATCTAATTTTGGAATGCAGCTACCATGAAACTGTTTCTATGTACGTAAAAGCGTACTTCTTTCCAACTTCTTTGCAGCTGATCTTAAACTGGCCTGACAGAAATTCATGAGATGTACTCTTAGGAAAAAATATCATCGGCTGTAAAGTAACTTAGGATATAAAATTTCTCTTAATAGACTTTTTCTCAAATCATGACCCTACTATGTTCTTCAGGAAGGGGATTTTTGGATCAATAAATATGAACTTGTAATAGCTTAAAATAAAATGATCCATTTTCTTTCTAGTCTAAATCTACAAGGAAATAAAAGTTAATTAATTAAATAATTAATTCACTTTACATCCTGTTGGCAACATCCCAGTCCCACTCTCCTATCCTTCTTTTCCCAATAACCCCTCCCCTTCTCCTTAGAGAAGGGGAACCCTGTCCCCTGAGTACCAACCTGCCCTGGTATATCAAGTCTCTTCCGGACTAGGTGCATCCTCCCAGTGAGTGGAAAGGGCTCCAAAGGCAGGCAGCAGATTTTGAGTCAGAGACACCTACGACTCCAATTGTTGGAATATCCAAAGGGAGACCAAGCTGCACATCTGCTATATATGTGTACTGGGTCTAGGTTCAGGCCATGAATGCTCTTTGGTTAGTGGTTCAGTCTCTGTGAGCCTATGGGTCCAGGTTTGTTGGTTCTGTATGCTTTTCGGTGGTGTTCTTGACACCTCTGGCTCCCTTAATCCTTCCCCCCAACTCTTTCAGAAGACAATCCGAGCTTTCCCTAATGTTGGGATGTGCATCTCTGAATCTAGCTCTGTCAGCTTCTGAATGAAGCCTCTCAGGTGACAATCCTGTTAGGCTCCTGTTCGAAACATAGCAGAGTATTAGTAAGTAGTACCTCCTGTGGGATGAGTCCTAATTTAGGCCAGTCATTAAATGACCATTCCTTCAAACTCTGCTCCATCTATATCTCTGTACATATTGCAAACCCCACAGTATTGACATACAAACAGACAAGATGATGAATGAAACGGAATCAAAGACCCAGAAATAAACCCATACAAACATATACTCTTGATTTTTAAAAAAGAAGCAAAATCATACAATGGAAAAAAGAAAGCATCTTCATCAAATGGCGCTGGTCTAAATGGCTGTCTGCATTTAAAAGCATACAAATAGATTCATATTTATCACCATGTAGAAAATTCAAGTCCAAGTGGATCAAAGACCTCAACCTAAAACTGGATATATTATATCTAATAATGAGAAAGTGGGGAATAGCGTTGAAATCATTGGTACAGGTGACAATTTCCCAAACAGAACATCAATAGTTCAGGCATATCAAATCAACAATTAATGAATGAGACCTCATAAACCTGAAAAACTTTCATAAAGCAAAAAGCACTGTCAAGAGGACAAAGGGCAGCCTATAGAATAGGAATATGTAGCCTGTAGTTTACAAAAGGACAATCCACACTAAATCAGCTATGCACCTGTAACAGCAGTCTTTACAACCTCCATGGGGAGCCCCAAGTTGCAGTGTTGTCATGGTTTCCATCACTAGCTGCTGCCAAACCATCAATCTTCCCAGGCCATCCACACCCTGTGTCTAGCCCACAGAAAGCCAGCTACCATTCCCTCAGATCCCCTTACAGGAAGTAGAGGGTGGGAGGGACTTGGCAGGAAGAGAGGACAAGGAGGGGAAAAAGAATGCAGGATCAGGTATGGGAGGAGACAGGGGGTGTATACAGAGGTCCTGGAAATAAAACAGAGGTGTGTGGGGGGGGGGGATGTGGAAAACTGGAGATAGTCACCAGAAAGTGCCAGATGCCAGAAAGGCAAGAGGCTATCAGGACCCAATGGGATGACATATGAAATACCCAACAAAAGGGAGATAAAACCTGTAGAGACCATATCCAGAAGTTAGGAAGGGTCTCCCAGTTGAAGAATGGGGCCAACCACCCATCTCCAAAATTTTAACCCAGAATTGCTCCTGCTAAAGAAAATACAGAGGAAAAGAGAGGAGCAGAGACTGAAGGAAAGGCCATCTAGAGATTTCCCCTCTTGAGGATTCATCCCATATGCAGACACCAAACCCCAGACACTATTGCTGTTGCCAAGAAGTGCTTGCTAGCAGAAGCCTGATACAACTGTCTTCTGAGAGTCTCTGCCAGAACCTGACCAATATAGATGAGGATGCTTACAGCCAACCATGGGGCTGACCGTGGGAACACCAATGAAGAAGTTAGGGGAAGGATGGAAGGATCTGAATGGGTTTGCAACTCCATAGGAAGAACAACAATATCAAATAACCAAACCCCCCACCCCCATAGCCCCCAGGGACTAAACCACCAACAAAAGAACACATGAAGGGATCCATGGCTCCAGTTGCATATGTAGCAGAGGATTGCCAAATGTTCAGTGCTAAGAGGAAAACACATATCTCTGAGTGTCTCCAAAAAGAAACTGGAGATAGCATAGACTAACAGCTTAACAGCACACCTGAAATTTCTAGAACAAAAAGAAGCAAAGGGGAGTAGGGAGCAAGAAATAATCAAACTCAGGGCTGAAATCAACCAAGTAGAAACAAAAAGAACTCTGCAAAGAATCAACAAAGACAGGAGTTGGTTCTTTGAGAAAACCAACAAGAGAGATTAAACCCTTAGTCAAACTAACCAGAGGGCCCAGAGACAGTCTCCAAATTAACAAAATCAGAAATAAAAGGGAGATATAAGAACAGAAATTGAGGAATCCAATATATCATCACATCCTACTACAAAAGTCTATAGTCAACAAAACTGGAAAATCTGGATGAAATGGACAATTTTCTAGACAGATACCAAATACCAAAGTTAAATCAGGATCAGATAAGCCATCTAAACAGTCCCATAACCCCTAAAGAAATAGAAGCAGTCATTAATAGTCTCCCAACCAAATAAATCCCCAAACCAGATGGGTTTAGTGAAGAATTCTATCAGACTTTCAAAGAAAACCTAATACCAATACTCTTCAAACTATTCCAAAATATAGAAACTGAAGGAACGCTACCCAATTCATTTTATGAAGCCACAGTTACACTGATACCAAAGATCCAACAAAGAATGAGAACTTCAGACCAATTCAATCTATGAATATTGATGCAAAAAATACTTATCTGTCATCAATGGGAGGGGAGCCTTTTGGTCCTGTGAAGGCTAGATGCCCCAGCATAGGAAAAATGCTAGGCAGGAGTTGGTGGGTTGCTGGGGGAGCACCCTCATTGAAGCAGGGAGAGTGGGTATGGGATAGGGGGTTTGTGGATGGGAAACCGGAAAAGGGAATAACATTTAAAATATAACCTTTAAACAAATAAAGGAAAAGAAAAAATAGCAACACAACATGCTTGTAATAACCAGCCAGATTTATAATGGTAAAACTCCAATCCCAAAATACCCATGCAAAGAACACAAAACTCAATTAATGTAAATACAAGCTGCATGCCTAGATTGGCAAATGTACCCTATACTCCTTATTGCCCATTTATGAAAACCCTAGCTACTTGCAGCTTCTCCAGACCATGTGCGTCAGCTCCATCTTCTCCATCTAGTTCCATCTTGTCTCTCTCCCTGTCTCCATCTTGTCTCCATTTGTGTCTCTCCCTTTGCCTGCTCTAAAGTTTTCAGCTCTGCCTTCTCTTCTACTGCCTAATCACAGACTCTAGCCTTATCTGCTGATTAAGATTTTACCTGTCCTCACCTGATTGAGGGCACCTTTCTTGAGGGAGCAGAAAAACAAATAGCAATCTACAACAGGAAAATATCTTCACCAACCCTACATCCAACAGAAGACTAATATCCAAAATACATAAAGAACTCAAGAAAGTAGACACCAACAACCATAATGATCAAATTAAAAAATGAGGTATAGAACTAAACAAAGAATTTTCAAGAGGATTATCTACAGAAGTGTTCAATGTTCTTAGTCATCAGGGAAATGAAAATCAAGACTACTATGAGATTACATTTTACACTTGTCAAAATGGCTAAGTTTAAAAAACCCAAGAGATAGCACATGATGGTAAGGATGTGCAGCAAGGGAAGCACTCCATTGCTGAGGATATTTCCTATGTTAATAGGAAATATTTAACGAGCCATTACATATATGAATATACTTCTTCATTGAAAAGACATTCAGGAAAGCATGTGTTTTCCTTAGCAATTAGAAGGTTGGGTGCTAAGAAATGGTGATTCCTATCACTTTTTCTAACTTATGATTCTCCTTGTTGGAATTTATTTTTCTTCACTGCTGTAACTTTCCAAACTTAATACTGTTTCACGTTTCCGTTTTTCTTTTTTTTTTGTATGTAAAATACCTTGTTTCTGTTTCTTTATCTAATTTCTCCATAAATTGTTGTCTATTCCTATAAACAGGTTCTTACTTTTGTTGTTTTTATGCTTTAGAAAATCTGTAAGTGTTCTTTATTGCTATATATAATATATAAATATTTATGAGTTCTTTGTATTTATTGGATATTAGTCCTCTATCAGATTTAGGATTGATAAAGATACTTTCCCAATCTGTTGGTGGTCTTTTTGTCTTATTGACAGTGTCTTTTTCCTTACAGAAACTTTGCAATTTTCTGAGGTCCCATTTGTTGATTCTCAATTTTACAGCACAAGCCATTAATGTTCTGTTCAGGAATTTTCCCCTGTGCCCATATCTTCAAGGCTTTTCCTCACTTTTTCCTCTATAAGTTTCAGTGTCTCTGGTTTTATGTGGAGTTCTTTGAGCCACTTAGATTTGACCTTAATACAAGGAGATAGGAATGGATCAATTCACATTCTCCTACATGATAACAGCCAGTTGTGCCAGCACCATTTGTTGAAAATTTTGTCTTTTTTTCACTGGATGGTTTTAGCTCCTTTGTCAAAGAAAAAGTGACCATAGGTGTGTGGGTTCATTTCTGGGTCTTCAATTCTATTCCGTTGAGCTACCTGTCTGTCATTGTACCAGTACCATGCACTTTTCATCACTCTAGTTGCATATGTAGCAGAGGATGGTCTAGTCGACCATCAATGGGAGGAGAGGCCCTTGGTTTTGCGAAGATTTTATGCTCCAGTACAGGGGAATGCCAGGGCCAGGAAGTGGGAGTGGGTTGGTTGGGGAGCAGGGCAGGAGCAGGGTATCGGGGACTTTCAGAGAGGAAACTAGGAAAGGGGATAGCATTTGAAATGTAAATGAAGAAAATATTCAATAAAAAACTAACTTTGAAAAAAAAGAAAAGGAAAGGAAAAAGAAATAAAAAAAGAAAAGATTTATGAAGATTTTATGTCCATCTTAGAAACTTTAATGTGAACAGATATTCCATCTTTACTCAGTAGTCTCCTGTCATGATGCCTTACTTCAATATTCATTATTATCTTCAATATTCATTATTATCTTCTTTCTCAAAAGTGGAAAGTTTAATAATGGTCCCAAACATACAATAACTTATTTTCTTTTAATTTTACTTCATAAACATACAGTTTTAATGAACCTGATGCATGATGGTCTAATACTTCATATTTTCTTCTGTGTTCATACCAGCTTTTTATGCATGGAATATATTCTACTAAGTGATAGTAAATATAGTTATTTATATAGACTCATTGTCAAACTTGCTAGTATCATGATGAAAATATTGCATATTTACCAAGGAGATCTAATAGTCTACATTTCTGTTTCTTTACATTTGTTTGCTATACCCAAGGTATGTATTTAACAACAATTTATGTCTTGTCGGGTGGTGATGGCGCATGCCTTTAATCCCAGCACTTGTGAGGCAAAAGCAGAAGGATTTCTGAGTTCAAGACCAGCCTGGTCTAGAGAGTGAGTTCCAGGACAGAGAAACCCTGTCTCAAAAAACCAAAAAAACCAAAAAAAAAAAAAAAAAAAAAAAAAACAAAGCCAAAAAAAAAAAAAAAAACCCACAAACAAACAACAACAACAAAAAACAAAAACAAATTATATCTTGATACTCTTCATCTGGATTTAGGAGTAGTTAAGTCTGCCACATACAATGATTTAAAGAAATTTTCATTAATTTACTTTTCTCTTCTGATGAAAGCCTTACTAATATTCTAATTTAATATATGTTTCACGCTCTGGTTTCCTTCATCACTTTCTCTCTTTGGTTACCTATAATTTGAATGTTGTTTTCTATAGGTAATCATTTTTTGTCTGCTTGACAGTCATGATTTGTGAAGATTCCCAAATGTACAGCATCTTTCATTTGATGTTTGCTTTTAAATTAAGAAATATCTCTGTCATATATTTCTTGTTCAGTTCTTTTTATGTAATTTCATTTGCAAAGCATGTACTATCAGTATTGTTTCTTAGTTCTCATATAATCTGTTTAGTTTATTTTTCTTCATCTGATTCATTTATTTCAATAAACTATATCTTCGTATGTTCATGTTTAATAATTATGTCTATGCCTAATTTGATTTGGTTCAATTAACAGCATCCTTTATTTTTTCTTCATAGAGTTTTTAATTCCCGTCTTATATTGCCAACTTCTCCTTCTTGTGTTGTCTTCCTAATTAATTAATTAGAATTAATTATCAAAATTAATTCTATTTATATTGCATGTTCTGCATGATAACTGCACAATTCCAAACTATTTTGTTGTCATTTTTGCTTTGTTACTTCGGATTCTTTATTTTGCCGTTCTATCTATCTATCTATCTATCTATCTATCTATCTATCTATCTATCTATCTATCTATCATCTATCTATCTACCTATCTATCTAGGAATGATACATTATATATTACACATTTTGTGTATAGAAATATTTAAGATGAAGAATTATGTTCAACTAGTAAAATGCAGGATAAATATATATAAAATTTTTAAAATATTTAACTGAAGTGATCAAGGACCAATTTTTTCTCTTGTTTGTTTTTTGCTCACCTTATAATGCTGATTTCTGTGATTTCAATGTGTTTGTATATGTGTGTGTATGTATGTTGTGTGTGTGTATGTGTAGTCTATGCATGTGTAGTGAATATAATATGTGCGTGTGTGCCTGTGTGTGTTTGTGGGGTGTGTGTGTGTGTGTGTGTGTGTGTGTGTGTGTGTGTGTGTGTGTGTGTGTGTGAACAGGTATATGAATTTACATATGGTAACTGGAGGGTACCCTAAGGATCACCATAAGTAATAATGTTCTTCTCCTTTAATACAGAGACTATCACTTGCCTGAAGCTCAGCCATCAGCTTAGACTGGCTGTAAGTCAAGCTTCAGGGATCCTCTTGTCTCTGTCTTTTAAAATGCCCCACTATACCAGCCTTTTTACATTGGTATAAATCCATGCATTTCTTTGCCATTTTTATTTAAAAATATGTAGTCCCTTTGAAATTATGTGTACAGATCTTTTTGACATGCCTCTTCAATATCTTCCTTTTTATGTGGTGCCTGAGAATCAACCATTCCTGTTTTGATCATATATATGTGTGTGTGTGTGTGTGTGTGTGTGTGTGTGTGTGTGTGTGTGTGTAGGAGTATGTAAATTTTTCCGAATTATTCCTGTTATGAAATTATTACTATTATTTTTAACGAAAAAATATTTATGCTATACCTTACTTTTGTTCTTTTTATAAATATTTCACTTAAGGTTTGTTAAACTTCAGTTGTGAATCTTTTGGTGTATGGTTATTTTAAAATTTGTTTTTAGCTACTGAAATCATTATTGCTCCAAGGTCATTTTTGTTCCATCCTCTTGTAGATCTCTTGTGACTAGTTTGGTTCTTTGATGGTTCGACACCACACTGACAAGCATCTTTGATTTTGTTCATTTAAACTCACTGTACTTTTTCTCTATCTTGGATCACTTTAGTTGCTACTCTGCTAGTGTCTTAAATCATTACTTATATCATGTCTGATCTGGATTAAATTTTATCTTGTGTGCTATTCATTCTGATTATACAATATTCAACCATGGAGGTTTCCTTTGGTCACTTCTGTCTTCTTGGTGATCATGCTTGCACCTTTCCTCAAGTCATGTCTGTATGCCAGTTCAATGATCTTGGCTATTTTTAGCAAAAACAAAACAAAACAAAACAAAAAACAAATAAACAAAAAACAAACAACAACAAAAGCCTCAAAACAACCATAATGAATTGAGTCAAAATTAAATTTTGGGAGGTTTTCCTCTGCATGTACTTTCATGGTTCAAACAGAGTTTAAAACTCCAAGCTTCTTATTTTCTATCTATTTTGTTAAGTTTATATATTCTGTATTCTCTCAAAACTACTTTGTCACTTTATGTCATCCTTCTTGTGTTACTTTCATTTCACAAAATGAAAACTTCCTCTAGATATACCTTCAATAATAGTCTATTGCCTGTCTTTATCCCTTGCAGTTTTCTAGTCCATGATATCAATGTATGAAAGTGTTGTATCATATTTTTTAAAATTTTTAGTTGTTAAAAAAGCAAGAAAGGGAATATTGGTTCCTTTTATGCCATAATAACTGGAAGCAGAACACTCTATTTTTGCCTTAATGGCTATTGAAATTATAAGATCATGAATATTTTATTTTTCTCTCATTTAGACTTTTTTTTAGAATACTTACAAAATTGTTTAGTATTAATTTTAGACCACACCCAGCCCCTGTGTATGTGTGATTTTAGACAGTTTATTTCTAAGTAGCCTAACTTAAATTATGTTGCAGTGCTCATGCTTTGGTCTCCAGTGCACTGATATTTCTGGTCTGCATTGCCATGTCTGTATATCTCTCCCAAGTTTAATCATGGAATCTGTCTTAGTCAGGGTTTCTATTCCTGGACAAAATATCATGACCAAGAAGCAAGTTGGGGAGGAATGGGTTTATTTGGCTTACACTTCCATACTGCTGTTCATCACCAAAGGAAGTCAAGATTGGAACTCAAGCAGGTCAGGAAGCAGGAGCTGATGCAGACGCCATGGAGAGATATTCTTTACTGGCTTGCTTCCCTGGCTTGCTCAGCCTGCTCTCTTATAGAACCCAAGACTACCAGCCCAGAGATGGTCTCACCACAAGGCCTTACCCCTTGATCACTATTGAGAAAATGCCTTACAGTTGGATCTTGTGGAGGCATTTCCTCAACTGAAACTCCCTTCTCTATGATAACTCCAGCCTGTGTCAAGTTGACACCCCAAACCAGCCAGTACAGAATCCTATAAATGTTGCTTTTATTTCCTCAGATGAAGTGATATAATGAGAGCTGTACACAGCTTTGCAAAGACACAACTTTGGCTGTCCCTTGGTGCTTCGTTCTCTGTTCTAAATATCCCTAGGCCGAGACTTGAAAGATTCTAGCTTCCATGCAATCTAAACTTCCAAGATGACTAATTCAATCTGTTTCTTCTTGGATGATTTCTCTCTTGCTGCTTTTAAGTAGCAGCTTAAGAGCTGTTCATGTGTGAGTTGGGTGGATCCTGTCTCTAATTCACTCTGTCAAATCTTTGTCTGATTCATCACTTTTTCTGCCACACAATTGGATGTCACTTGCAAACATAGCTGCTTCCTTCTAGAAAGTAACTTTACTTTCATTGTTAGAGATTAAAGATGTGTACTGAGGACATGTTTTTATTCCATGTTGCTGGATTAAAATTCCACTAGAGGATCCCAATCCCAGAGTACAATGGTGTTTAGAGATAAGATATTTGAATCGATGAAGTAATGAGTTTATGGGAACAGGGGCTTTGGGAAATTGATCAATATCCTTATAAGAAGAGAAATCATGATCTCTCTCTCTCTCTCTCTCTCTCTCTCTCTCTCTCTCTCTCTCTCTCTCTCTCTTTCTCTCTCTCTCTCCTTCTCTCTCTCCCTACCTCCCTACCTCCCTCTCTCCCTGTCTCCCTGTCTCCCTTTCTCCCTACCTTCCTCTCTCTCTCTCTCTCTCTCTCTCTCTCTCTCTCTCTCTCTCTCTCTCTCTCTCTCTCTCTCTCTCTCTGCATCCTCAACCAATAAAGGTGTAGAGAACTGACAGTTAGCTACTTGCTAGCAGAGCGGTAAGCAACACCACCCCACCCACACAACCCCCACCCCCCACACACAATTAAATTGGACCCATTTGGAACTTCATCCTTTAGAATAAGAGAAAATACAGCTACTTCATTTAAGCCACTTAGTCAATTGCATTTTATTATGGCTTCCCTAGAAAAACTTCATGTTAAAAAAATTAGTTTGTCAGGGTTAAGAGATGTACTTCTGAAAATTGATTTCCCTGATACATAGAAGGTAATTCTGAGAATCCAGTTATACATAGAATAATTCTGCTCATTATCTCTCATAGTCATCTTAATTTTTGTGTTGTGGTTGAAGGTGATAGATTTTTCTAAATTATTGGAGAACAGAATATCATGCTTCAAAATATCCCTTTGTGAAGAAGTGATTATTTTGACCTTAGGGTAATTGGAATGAAGTTACAAAAAGGCACTCTATCTTCCCTTTACTTGTCTGAAAGCAATATGCAGGCTTCTAAAGAGAAAAGTATTCTCATCTTTCTTGGCTTCCAGAGAAAATGAAAAGTAAGCCCTGAAAAGAACCCTAGATCCTTATTTCTATGGAGAGATACAGCAGAGGCATCTCCATCAGCATCATTTACCATCAGCCTGCCCTCAGCTTGCATCTAGCTTCTCAAAGTCCCTATCCTTGTCTTATCAATTCTCTAATTTTTCATTCATAATTAAAGATATTTAAAAGCTGTCTCTTTGAGAAATATTCAATCCTTGAGCCAGAGCATGTTCAGGCATGCGTGTACAGACATATATCAACATAGACAGACAGACAGACAGACAGACAGACAGACAGACAGACAGACACACACACACACACACACACACACAGAGCAAAATGTACATGTACAAAAAGGGGGAACGTAGGAGGAGTTGAAGAGATAAAATATAATTAAAATCAACATGTTAAACCTTTATGGTTTTAGGTCATCTTTAGGTGTTTGTACTTGATGGTGCTGGGCAAAAACTTTAGGGCTCCGTGCATGTTAGACAAATGTTGTACCATTACAAAATAGTCTTATAATATAGCCCTTGTATCCTATTTAAAACATCTCTTTCAACCTAGAACATGTGAGGTCTCAGGAAAAAGGACTTTTATATATTTACAAAATTTCTAACTTAAGAATAAAAAACGTATCTCCTAAGCTATTAGATTTTAAAATTTAGTTCACAGATATGTGTTCAAAGGTTTGAATGAGAGTTTTCTTCCAAAATACTAAAACATGTTTTAAATTTATAGTTGACATTAATTAAACTTTTTTATTTTTCATGTTTAATAATAGACTCATATATTAAATACATTTTAATTACAACAGAATTATATAACGATTAACATATATTAACATTGTTTTCTTCTTTCCAAGTCCTCCCTTGCATCATCTCAAATTTATAGATGCTATTTTGAATATTATTATACAAATATGTGATTATATATGCATATATTTGTATATGTTTTCATAACTATATAAAACACATCCGGCTGAGTTCATTTTTGTTGTTTGTGTATATATGGATTCAACGATGACCATTTTGTTTAGACTTAGTGCCCATCAAATTTTCTGCCTTTTAAATTAATGTGCATATTGACATATGCCATTATTCCAGTCTTACTTCTGTAGCAATTCCTTTTTCTTGTTTTCTTTTCTTTATTAGATATTTTCTTTATGTACATTTTAAATTTTATCCCCTTTCCTGCCCCCCCCCCCGAAAACCCCGCATCCCATCCCCCTCTCCCTGCTCACCAACCCACCCACTCCCACTTCCCTGTCCTGTTATTCTCCTACACTGGGGCATTGAGCCTTCAGAGGACTAAGGGCCTCTCCTCCAGTTGATGTCTGACAAGGTCATCCTCATCTACATATGCAGCTGGAGCAATGGGTCCCTCCATGTGTACTCTTTGGTTGCTGGTTTAGTCCCTGTGAGCTCTGGGGCTACTGGTTGGTTCATACTGCTGTTCTTCCTATGGGGCTGCAAACACCTTCAGCTCCTTGGGTCCTTTCTCTAGTTCCCCATTGGGGACCCTGTGCTCAGTCCAATGATTGGCTGAGAGCATCCACCTCTGTATTTTTCATGCACTGGCAGAGCCTCTCAGGAGACAGCTATATCAGGCTTCTGTCAGCATGCACTTCTTGGCATCCACAATAGTGTCTGGGCTTGGTGGCTGTATATGGGATATATCACATGTGGGGCAGTCTCTGGCTGGCCTTTCCTTCAGTCTCCCTTCCACACTTAGTATCAGTATCTCCTCCCATGGGTGTTTTGTTACCTCTTCTAAAAATGACTGAAATGTCGAAACTTGGTCTTCCTTCTTGTTGAGCTTCATGTAGTCTGTAAATTGTAACATGGGCATTCCGAGCTTCTGGGCTAATGTCCATTTATCATTGAGTATATACCATGTGTGTTCCTTTGTGATTGGGTTACCTCACTCAGGATGATATTTTCTAGTTCCATCCATTTGCCTAAGAATTTCATGAATTCATTGTTTTTAATAGCTGAGTATTATTCCACTGTGTAAATGTACCACATTCTCAGAATCCATTCCACTTGAGGGACATCTGGTGAGTGGCCTCTTGCATTCTTCCCTCCTCTCTTATGTGATATTCCCTGAACAAATCACAGAGGTTGTGATTTGGATTTGTTCTTTGTGGCTGGGATCCCCACTATATGCTGATCTCTACATTATGACCATTTGTAATTTTTTTGTAAGCTCCATCTGCTATAGGAAAAAAACTTCTTTGTGGAAGCTACACTCATGTCTGAAGATTCCGAGTTAGGAAGAATGGATAAGAGAGAACATGTAGAGGTTGTCTTTCTGTGTCTGGGTTATATCCCTCAATATAATATAATATTTTATTTATTAGAATATAATATTTTCTAATTCAATGGATTTTCCTTCGAACTTCATGATTTCATTTTCTCTTTCACAGCTGAATAGTATTCCATTGTATAAATGCACATTTTCAATATTAATCCATTGGGTAAAGGGTAGTTAGGGTGTTTTCATTTTCTAGCTATCGTGAATAGGGCAGAAATGAAATGTGTTCCTATCTTTGGATCCTTTGGCCATATGCCAGTGTGTAGAGTAGAAACATAAGAGAATAGTTTTGTTTTTAAATTTTAAAATAAGTCTTCATCCATATTTCTATCCTATTCAATTCTTAGAAATTCTTATTTAACTCATATTGTCTTGCTTTGCTCTGGTAGAAACCTTTCAGTGACATTTTAAATTGAAAGACTTACAAATAAATTACCATTTGAAATAGCATCATATATGTATAATGGTTTGTAGCTTGATTTGGTTATTTGATTACTTTATTGTTTCAAAACATATTCGAAGCCATTCTAACTTCCTGAAATTTTGCTTAGATTCTCAATGACATATAAATTATGAAATATATGTACTATCAATCACTTGGAAGTAAGCTGAACTATGCATCAATCATGCATAGATATAATTTTCTTTGGAGCTGGAGATAACAATGAGCTTTTAAATTTTAAGATAAAAGTACTTATCTTATATACTAATAGATTTGTTTGTTTATTTAGTCCTATCCTATGATAAACTTAAATTAAATGGTAATAGGAACATTTCTCATATTATATAACCTGTCAGAGTGACATTTCTTTTATTAAACATTCCCCAAATATTGTTGTCTCAATGTATTAGGTTAAAACACTCCATGACTAAAATAAACATCAATTGTTCCCTTTTGTTACAATCATCTCACATTTGAAACATTTCCTCTCAGTGTTAGAAGATACCTTTCAGGTTTGTTGCTGGTAGATGTCTTTGGCTATATTTTGTTTCAATATAAAGCTAATTTTGCTATACTTCTCAGGCCAGAAAAAATAAGTGATTTTTTTATGTTTGCTTTCTTTATTCAGATTTGATGCTGTCCTGAAAATGTTAGAAAAGGTTTTTGCTTGTCCCTTTCAACCAAGGAACTACTGCTGGTTCTTTACATATGAGGTATCATGAAAACAGTATCTTTTTTTTTTCTTCACCTGCCCAGTAATATAGGAAAATTTGTATTCTTTGGGCAGTAAATGATTAATACGAATGGTCTTAAAATCATGTCAAGTCCATTAAGAGTTATGTTCATGAGCCCATTATCCTCTTTATTGATTACCACTGATGTAGTCTCATAAATAGTTAAAATAACTCATAATATTATAACTGTTAGAATATAAACTAACTAGAAAAATGCACTCTGCAAGTGTTTATATTTTAATGCTGTTTTGGACACATAAACGAATCCAAAAATGTCACTGCTACTATTTACTAGAAATCTTGTATTTGCTTCACAAATACTGTGCAGTTTATTCTTTTTAATTATAATCAGTTCATTAAAGATGACTAAACATTCTATTGGTATTACTATGCTCACATAGTACCTCTAATTTCTGATATATTGGCAGTACAGACTATATATGACCACAGACATTTTATCTGAGAGAAGGCCAATCTTTACTTCTAGATTTTAACTTGAATCAACTATATACAACTGTAATATATAAACATTCTATTCCTAAGTTTCAAGATAGAGACTGACAATTATCTGTTACATTATTACCACACTTTGGGATTTCTAACATCAAAAGTTATTTCAATGGATGATCCTACCAAGCAAAGTGAATAGTTCCCAGGAACATTTAAGTAATTTCAATACCGTTTAAGACATATTTCTTTCTTCTTCTTCTTATCTGTCTGCACTGATCTACTTCTGACACTTTTTTTCATTTATTTATTTTTATTAGATATTTTTTATATACATTTAAAATGGCATCCCAAAAGTTCCCTATACCTTCCCTCCACCCTGCTCCCCTACCCACCCACTTCCACTTCTTGGCCCTGGTATTCCCCTGTATTGGAGCATATAAAGTTTGCAATACCAACGGGCCTCTCTTCCCAGTGATGGCTGACTAGGCCATCTTCTGCTACATATGCAGCTAGAAATTAAATCTCCACTTCCCAGTTTTCCTATTTTCCTCTTCCTGTCACCTGTATCTTGCTTTCTCTGTCTACACAACCACAATGATCTCTTTCGTGTTTTTTACACTTCTGGTTTCTGTGAAAACTCGGGGCTATAGGATCACATATAAATATTGAGAGCTAGGAAACACAGCTAAGAAAGAACATGTAGAGTTTGTCTCTCTGGGTTTAGATTATCTTAACGTAATATTTTCTAGTTCTATCAGTTTACCCACAAATTTATTTTTCTTTCTTTTACAGCTGAATAGTAGGATATCACATACATGTACTACATTCTCGGGATTCACTTGTCAGCTAAAGGATGCTTAGGTTGATACAACTTTCTAGATTCTGGGGAAACCCTGGCAGTAATAAAGTTATTAAGTATGCATGGAGCAGTATGTTGAGTCCTTTAGACATATCCCCAAAATTGATATAGCTGGGTCATATGGTATGTTCACATTTAGCTTCCTGAGAATATTTCATGCTAAATTCAAGTGTGGATGAACTAGTTTGTACTCTTATCAGCAATAAATGATGATTCTTTTATTCCACATATTCATCATCATTTGTCGTCAGATGAATTAAAACCCCATGGTAAAAATAAACCAATAAATAACCCAGGAAAATATGTTCACAACCGAATTCTACCAGACTTTCAAAGAGGACCTACAGTCAATACTTATAAAATCATTCTAAAGAAGCAGAAGTTGTTATCCTTACTTCTCAAACATGAATTATAACGCTGGTATTACTACTATACCAAAACCAGTAAAAGCACAACACCAAAAGGATCAGTAGCAGCCACAACAAGAAAAAGAAAGACCAATATTCCTGATGGACATAGATATAAAAATCCTCTTAAAAACAGCAAGCTGAATACAGGATGCTATCAAAGTCATTCACCACAATCAAGTTACCCAAAGATACAGGGATGGTTCAACATTTATAAGTCAAGAAGTGTAATAAATTATATAAGCAATTTTAAAGACAAAAATCTCATGGTCACCTCTACAGATACAGAACAACCCAACATGCCTTCATGAAACATTCCTAGAGAGACTAGGACTAGAAGGAACATACCTCACAATGGTCATTTTGTCGAGCAGATACCACTACTAGGCATAAGAATAATTTTGTCAAGTGCTTGGCCAGGGAAGTGCAACTGATTCTGAAAACAATGCATGCGATTGCTGTTGAGTTTGTTTTCTTCTCAGAAGTTGAAGGTCAGAATCATACACTTTGGACACAGGACTTACATGATTTCAGTTGGATATATATTGAACCTCTTTCCTACCTTTCTCTAATCTTGGTTTCGTTGTACCAGAAGGTGCTATGCAAGCTGCCAAGGGAGGGAAGCAATCAATAGTTCAATCTAACTGTAATACCTATGAATCACAATAGTGACCAGCATGCCAAGATATTTCTAAACATGATGTAAAGACATCAATTTGTAATCATAGTCTTTAGAGTTTGAGGGGCGGTCTATGAGGCACTTTTGGCCAATTACTCCAAAAGACATAAACTTTACCTGGTATTGGGGATTTTATTTGGTAGCATGCAGTTTTTATTTGAGGTGCTGTGTCTACCAGTATGTGGTAATTCCATTTAAAATTCATTTTATATATGTACATACTTTCGGAAGCCATAAGAGTAGTAGGTTTTCATATAGATTTTTAAAACTAAGTATTTACATATATTTTTGTATGAAACATGCAATAACAAATGTTCCTGAAAGTCATTAATAGGAAAATACATAAAAATTTCTAAAGTAGGCAAAGTACACAATACTCAAGTTTCTACAATGATAACTAACATCATGCTTTGTTCTTAGTTCTAGAGCAACATTAATATTCATTAAGATGTGGAACATTCAGTTGTTATACCCAAATATAAGGGAACAACCTACATGTATCTTAAATAACAGAAATCTTTGATCAGTGTTCTGGTCCTGTGCAACAGACAGGAAGTTCATTGGGAAGGTCTATATGTTACATCTGGATCCTTCCAGCTTGTTTGGCTCATTCTATTTTCTTCTCCATAAAAAAGGTGTCCTTGTATAATTCAGATATTGAGGTATGTGCTCCTTATTGTACATGTTAGGTTCATTGGAAGTATCATACAGAAGGAATTGGTGATGGGGAATATGTTTTACCTGATCCTGCCAGCTTTCAATGAATGATAGTGACTGTATAATTTCCTGCGATGAAACTGAGAGCATTCTTTCAAACAAGCAGAAAGAAAATAGAATATGCAGTAGAATGGGAGGCAAACTGGGGTAGTTAATTTATTTACCCATTCAATGATTTTTCAGCTTTGATGTGCCTGTAAGACATGCATGTGTCAAACAGCATCACAGGAGACCTCACTCAGATGTAGAACACAAAAGGAGGGTGGGCATATCTGAAGTGGGAAAAGTGTGTGGTGAAAAAAATAATAATAAATGAAATAATTCAGATAAAGGCTGGAGAGATGGTTCATGAGGTAATGTTCCTACTGTATAAATATGAGGACTTGATTTGGATCCTGAGTGCTTTAATAAAAGCAAGACACATGTATATAATCCTATCCCGGTGGAGGAAACTTATATGTTCCTGGGCCTAAGGTTAAGTGAGCATATAATCTATCTGAAAGAGTAAAATATGGTGGTGGGTGAGCCTGACCTGAAAGAAATAGTGTGGAGAAGGGACTCTGGTCTCCCTCTCAATTGCTTGTGTGATTGTACTAGCACACATATGCATATATTGAAAACGGAACTAAGAAAAATGTTGGGACAAATCCATATTTTACTAATTTATGCATGCTGCTTTCTGTGGGGCCATGAAAGGCAGCCAGGGCTACCTTTCACAACCCCACAGCTTTCCAATCCATGGAAGTTATTTCTCAGCATGGTTAAGTGCTAGCCCTGTTAATCAACACAAAGGAAAGCCACTGATGGATGGTAACAATACTAAAGACAGACTATAATCAAGGAGTGTTAAAAGAAAGAAAAAGATTCGCTGTTATAGGACCAGGCCTAATGTAATATGTACTGGAGACAAGTGGAGATCTTGCAATAAAGTAGCTGGAAGTTGTGGGAATTGGGTTACAAAATAGCAATGGATGAAGGATTTGGTCACATTGACTTGACCTTATTCTTTTTTAATTAATTAATTAATTTGACTTTACACTCCATATTTTATATCCCCCCCCTGTCCACCCTCCAACTGTTTCACATACCATAGCTCCACCCCATCCCCATGTCTCCATGTGGATGTCCCCAGTCCCTACCCCACCTAACCTCTAAACTCCCTGGGGCCTCCAGTCTCTTGAGGGTTAGGTGCATCATCACTAAATGAACACAGACGGGGAAGTCCTCTACTGTATGTGTGTTGGGGGCCTCATATCAGCTGGTGTATGCTGCCTGTTTGGTGGTCCAGTGTTTGAGAGATCCCAAGGGTCCAGATGGAAACTGTTGGTCCTCTTACAGGATTGCCCTTCTCCTCAGTTTCTTTCAGCATTTCCTAATTCACCAACAGGGATCAGCTGCTCTGTCCATTGGTTGGGTGAAAATATCTGTCTCTCACTCTTTCAGCTGCTTGTTGGGTCTTCCAGAGTGTGGTCATGCTAGGTCACTTTATATGACTGTTCCATAGCCTCGGTAATAATTTCAGACCTTGGGACCTCCCCTTGAGGTGGATCCCACTCTGCACCTTATTTTCCCCCCAGGCTCCTCTCCATTTCCCTCCCTGTAATTCTTTCAGGCAAGAACAATTATTGTTCAGAGTTGTGACTGTGGGATGCCCTCCCACTCTCTCATTTGATGCCCTGTCTTTCTGCTGGTGGTGGGCTCTATAAGTTGCCTCTCCCTACTCTCAGGCATTTCATCTAAGGAGTCTTTCACCTCCCAGGTCTCTGGTATATTCTGGAGGGTTGCCTGTTTCAATTCTTCCTTCTGGTCCTCGGGGCTTCAGACATTATTTTTGTTGTACACAGATTTGAATGGCTTATGAGAAAATGTAGTTAGATGGCTGGTCAACTATATAGGATGGACAGATGTTGATGGCAAGTGACACTTGCTAAGTTGCCAAAGTAGAGTTCTTCATAAGCTAAGCAGAAAAAAAAAAAAAAAAAAAAAAAAGAACAAAGCAGCCCAAAAGTTTGCATAGTTGGGGAAAAATCCAGAAGGGTCTACATAAAATTTATCAAAGGGTGAGCCTTTATTACCAAAATGAAATTTAAGTGGATGGCATCTATTTTTTTTTCAGTCTTAAGATTTATGGTCCTTAGATATTTCAAGAATTAAAACTTTTGCCAACAATTAGGCAATATCTAGAATAAAATAATGGATAAAATTAGGGTTCGCAGCACTTTGATTTTTTTTTCTGTCTGTTTTTTAGTTTGAAAATAATGTTTGCTCAGTATTTATGTTTCACAGAGTGCGTGCTTGGGGTTAAATGTGTCAGAGAAAAGTCAAATGATTAATTACATGTAAAACGGACAAAAATACTAAAGAGGAACATATTGGCGGTTAATAGAGATATTCTAACACCATTTTATCATAGTTTTATTCTGTTTCTTTTCTTTGGGATACCAAACTTCACTTACAATTATTTCATGTTCAAGCTGGAGAGATGGCTCAGTGGTTAAGAACACTGACTACTCTTCCAGAGGTCCCGAGTTCAAATCCCAGCAACCACATGGTGGCTCACAACCACCCGTGATGAGATATGACGTCCTCTTCTGGTGTGTCCGAAGAAAGCAACGGTTTATGTGTATAAAATAAATAAATAAATAAAATTAAGAAGATGAAAAAAAATTTCATGTTCTACTTTATGTGTCTTACTGTTGAACTCAGAATAATGTAAAGCTATAGTTATAGATTCTCAATTAAGTATAATAACAAATACAGTAAAAAAGTAAGAGAATAAATCATTTGTATCCACGCAGCCTTCAATTCTTCATATTAGAAATCAGTCACCTTAAGAAATTAATTTTAATAAAATGAGTTGCTAGCAAAGAAAATCACATAATGATACTTTTATTGATTTTTTTGGTAGGCAATATACATGTACAATTTATTTTATACATGCTTTATACAGAAAGCAATAATCAGAAAATATAATCTTACAGGAAGGAAACAGTAGATGCATGCATATATAATGTTGTTATTTATATTCTTGCTTTATGTTCCATTTTTACGAAGATATTTTTAGAAGAGTACAAGAACATGGGAGTTCTCAAAATATATTTGTTAAATGAATGAATTGCTGTTTTAGTTTCTGTTTTTAAGTTTTTTTTTTTTTTTTTTTTCTTAACTTTATTTTTAGGTATTTAGCTCATTTACATTTCCAATGCTATACCAAAAGTCCCCCTTACCCACCCACCCCCACTCCCCTACCCACCCACTCCCCCCCCTTTGGCCCTGGCGTTCCCCTGTACCGGGGCACACAAAGTCTGCGTGTCCAATGGGCCTCTCTTTCCAGTGATGGCCGACTAGGCCATCTTTTGATACATATGCAGCTAGAGTCAAGAGCTCAGGGGTACTGGTTAGTTCATAATGTTGTTCCACCTATAGGGTTGAAGATCCCTTTAGCTCCTTGGGTACTTTCTCTAGCTCCTCCATTGGGAGCCCTGTGATCCATCCATTAGCTGACTGTGAGCATCCACTTCTGTGTTTGCTAGGCCCCGGCATAGTCTCACAAGAGACAGCTACATCTGGGTCCTTTCGATAAAATCTTGCTAGTATATGCAATGGTGTCAGCGTTTGGATGCTGATTATGGGGTGGATCCCTGGATATGGCAGTCTCTACATGGTCCATCCTTTCATCTCAGCTCCAAACTTTGTTTCTGTAACTCCTTCCATGGGTGTTTTGTTCCCACTTCTAAGGAGGGGCATAGTGTCCACACTTCAGTCTTCATTTTTCTTGAGTTTCATGTGTTTAGGAAATTGTATCATATATCGTGGGTATCCTAGGTTTTGGGCTAGTATCCACTTATCAGTGAGTACATATTGTGTGAGTTCCTTTGTGATTGTGTTACCTCACTCAGGATGATGCTCTCCAGGTCCATCCATTTGGCTAGGAATTTCATAAATTCATTCTTTTTAATAGCTGAGTAGTACTCCATTGTGTAGATGTACCACATTTTCTGTATCCATTCCTCTGTTGAGGGGCATCTGGGTTCTTTCCAGTTTCTGGCTATTATAAATAAGGCTGCTATGAACATAGTGGAGCATGTGTCCTTCTTACCAGTTGGGGCTTCTTCTGGATATATGCCCAGGAGAGGTATTGCTGGATCCTCCGGTAGTACTATGTCCAATTTTCTGAGGAACCGCCAGACTGATTTCCAGAGTGGTTGTACAAGCCTGCAATCCCACCAACAATGGAGGAGTGTTCCTCTTTCTCCACATCCTCGCCAGCATCTGCTGTCACCTGAATTTTTGATCTTAGCCATTCTCACTGGTGTGAGGTGGAATCTCAGGGTTGTTTTGATTTGCATTTCCCTGATGATTAAGGATGTTGAACATTTTTTCAGGTGCTTCTCTGCCATTCGGTATTCCTCAGGTGAGAATTCTTTGTTCAGTTCTGAGCCCCATTTTTTAAGGGGGTTATTTGATTTTCTGAGGTCCACCTTCTTGAGTTCTTTATATATGTTGGATATTAGTCCCCTATCTGATTTAGGATAGGTAAAGATCCTTTCCCAGTCTGTTGGTGGTCTTTTTGTCTTATAGACAGTGTCTTTTGCCTTGCAGAAGCTTTGGAGTTTCATTAGGTCCCATTTGTCAATTCTCGATCTTACAGCACAAGCCATTGCTGTTCTGTTCAGGAATTTTTCCCCTGTGCCCATATCTTCAAGGCTTTTCCCCACTTTCTCCTCTATAAGTTTCAGTGTCTCTGGTTTTATGTGAAGTTCCTTGATCCACTTAGATTTGACCTTAGTACAAGGAGATAAGTATGGATCGATTCGCATTCTTCTACATGATAACAACCAGTTGTGCCAGCACCAATTGTTGAAAATGCTGTCTTTCTTCCACTGGATGGTTTTGGCTCCCTTGTCGAAGATCAAGTGACCATAGGTGTGTGGGTTCATTTCTGGGTCTTCAATTCTATTCCATTGGTCCACTTGTCTGTCTCTATACCAGTACCATGCAGTTTTTATCACAATTGCTCTGTAGTAAAGCTTTAGGTCAGGCATGGTGATTCCACCAGAGGTTCTTTTATCCTTGAGAAGAGTTTTTGCTATCCTCGGTTTTTTGTTATTCCAGATGAATTTGCAAATTGCTCCTTCTAATTCGTTGAAGAATTGAGTTGGAATTTTAATGGGGATTGCATTGAATCTGTAGATTGCTTTTGGCAAGATAGCCATTTTTACAATGTTGGTCCTGCCAATCCATGAGCATGGGAGATCTTTCCATCTTCTGAGATCTTCTTTAATTTCTTTCTTCAGGGACTTGAAGTTTTTATCATACAGATCTTTCACTTCCTTCGTTAGAGTCACGCCGAGATATTTTATATTATTTGTGGCTATTGAGAAGGGTGTTGTTTCCCTAATTTCTTTCTCAGCCTGTTTATTCTTTGTGTAGAGAAAGGCCATTGACTTGTTTGAGTTAATTTTATATCCAGCTACTTCACCGAAGCTGTTTATCAGGTTTAGGAGTTCTCTGTTGGAATTTTTAGGGTCACTTATATATACTATCATATCATCTGCAAAAAGTGATATTTTGACTTCCTCTTTTCCAATTTGTATCCCCTTGATCTCCTTTTGTTGTCGAATTGCTCTGGCTAATACTTCAAGTACTATGTTGAAAAGGTAGGGAGAAAGTGGGCAGCCTTGTCTAGTCCCTGATTTTAGTGGGATTGCTTCCAGCTTCTCTCCATTTACTTTGATGTTGGCTACTGGTTTGCTGTAGATTGCTTTTATCATGTTTAGGTATTGGCCTTGAATTCCTGATCTTTCCAAAACTTTTATCATGAATGGGTGTTGGATCTTGTCAAATGCTTTTTCTGCATCTAACGAGATGATCATGTGGTTTTTGTCTTTGAGTTTGTTTATATAATGGATTACATTGATGGATTTTCGTATATTAAACCATCCCTGCATCCCTGAAATAAAACCTACTTGGTCAGGATGGATGATTGCTTTAATGTGTTCTTGGATTCGGTTAGCGAGAATTTTATTAAGGATTTTTGCATCGATGTTCATAAGAGAAATTGGTCTGAAGTTCTCTATCTTTGTTGGATCTTTCTGTGGTTTAGGTATCAGAGTAATAGTGGCTTCATAAAATGAGTTGGGTAGAATACCTTCTACTTCTATCTTGTGAAAAAGTTTGTGCAGAACTGGAGTTAGATCTTCTTTGAAGGTCTGATAGAACTCTGCACTAAACCCGTCTGGTCCTGGGCTTTTTTTGGCTGGGAGACTATTAATAACTGCTTCTATTTCTTTAGGGGATATGGGACTGTTTAGAAGGTCAACTTGATCCTGATTCAACTTTGGTACCTGGTATCTGTCCAGAAATTTGTCCATTTCGTCCAGGTTTTCCAGTTTTGTTGAGTATAGCCTTTTGTAGAAGGATCTGATGGTGTTTTGGATTTCTTCAGGATCTGTTGTTATGTCTCCCTTTTCATTTCTGATTTTGTTAATTAGGATTTTGTCCCTGTGCCCTTTAGTGAGTCTAGCTAAGGGTTTATCTATCTTGTTGATTTTCTCAAAGAACCAACTCCTCGTTTGGTTAATTCTTTGAATAGTTCTTCTTGTTTCCACTTGGTTGATTTCACCCCTGAGTTTGATTATTTCCTGCCGTCTACTCCTCTTGGGTGAATTTGCTTCCTTTTTTTCTAGAGCTTTTAGATGTGTTGTCAAGCTGCTAGTATGTGCTCTCTCCCGTTTTTTCTTGAAGGCACTCATAGCTATGAGTTTCCCTCTTAGAAATGCTTTCATTGTGTCCCAAAGGTTTGGGTACGTTGTGGCTTCATTTTCATTAAACTCTAAAAAGTCTTTAATTTCTTTCTTTATTCCTTCCTTGACCAAGGTATCATTGAGAAGAGTGTTGTTCAGTTTCCATGTGAATGTTGGCTTTCTGTTATTTATTTTGTTATTGAAGATCAGCCTTAGTGCATGGTGATCTGATAGGATACATGGGACAATTTCAATATTTTTGAATCTGTTGAGGCCTGATTTGTGACCTATTATGTGGTCAATTTTGGAGAAGGTCCCATGAGGTGCTGAGAAGAAGGTATATCCTTTTGTTTTAGGGAAAAATGTTCTGTAGATATCTGTCAGATCCATTTGTTTCATCACTTCTGTTAGTTTCAGTGTGTCCCTGTTTAGTTTCTGTTTCCATGATCTGTCCATTGGTGAAAGTGGTGTGTTGAAGTCTCCCACTATTATTGTGTGAGGCGCAATGTGTGCTTTGAGCTTTACTAAAGTTTCTTTAGTGAATGTGGCTGCTCTTGTATTTGGAGCATAGATATTCAGAATTGAGAGTTCCTCTTGGAGGATTTTACCTTTGATGAGAATGAAGTGTCCCTCCTTGTCTTTTTTGATGACTTTGGGTTGGAAGTCAATCTTATCAGATATTAGGATGGCTACTCCTGCTTGTTTCTTCATACCATTTGCTTGGAAAATTGTTTTCCAGCCTTTCATTCTGAGGTAGTGTCTATCTTTTTCTCTGAGATGAGTTTCCTGTAAGCAGCAAAATGTTGGGTCTTGTTTGTGTAGCCAGTTTGTTAGTCTATGTCTTTTTATTGGCGAGTTGAGACCATTGATGTTAAGAGATATTAAGGAAAAGTAATTGTTGCTTCCTGTTAGTTTAGTTGTTAAAGGTGGCATTCTGTTCTTGTGGCTGTCTTCTTTTAGGTTTGTTGAGGGATTACCTTCTTGTTTTTTCTAGGGCGTTGTTCCCGTTCTTGTATTGGTTTTTTTCTGTTATTATCCTTTGAAGGGCTGGATTCGTGGAGAGATAATGCGTGAATTTGGTTTTGTCGTGGAATACTTTGGTTTCTCCCTCTATGATAATTGAGAGTTTGGCTGGGTATAGTAGCCTGGGCTGCAGTTTGTGTTCTCTTAGTGTCTGTATAACATCTGTCCAGGCTCTTCTGGCTTTCATAGTCTCTGGTGAAAAATCTGGTGTAATTCTGATAGGCTTGCCTTTATATGTTACTTGACCTTTTTCCCTTACTGCTTTTAGTATTCTATCTTTATTTAGTGCATTTGATGTTCTGATTATTATGTGTCGGGAGGAATTTCTTTTCTGGTCCAGTCTATTTGGAGTTCTGTAGGCTTCTTGTATGTTCATATGCATCTCATTCTTTAGATTTGGGAAGTTTTCTTCAATAATTTTGTTGAAGATGTTTGCTGGACCTTTGAGTTGAAAATCTTCATTCTCATCCACTCCTATTATCCGTACGTTTGGTCTTCTTATTGTGTCCTGGATTTCCTGGATATTTTGAGTTAGGATCTTTTTGCATTTTCCATTTTCTTTGATTGTTGTGCCGATGTTCTCTATGGAATCTTCTGCACCTGAGATTCTCTCTTCCATCTCTTGTATTCTGTTGCTGATGCTCAAATCTATGGTTCCAGATTTCTTTCCTAGGGTTTCTATCTCTAGTGTTGCCTCGCTTTGAGTTTTCTTTATTGTGTCTACTTCCCTTTTTAGGTCTAGTATGGTTTTGTTCATTTCCATCACCTGTTTGTATGTTTTTTCCTCTTTTTCTGTAAGGACTTCTACCTGTTTGATTGTGTTTTCCTGTTTTTCTTTAAGGACTTGTAACTCTTTAGCAGTGTTCTCCTGTATTTCTTTAAGTGATTTATTAAAGTCCTTCTTGATGTCCTCTACCATCATCATGAGATATGCTTTTAAATCTAGGTCTAGGTTCTCAGGTGTGTTGGGGTTCCCTGGACTGGGCGAAGTGGGTGTGCTGGGTTCTGGTGATGGTGAGTGGTCTTGGTTCCTGTTAGTAAGATTCCTCCGTTTACCTTTCGCCATCTGGTAATCTCTGGAGTTAGTAGTTATAGTTGACTCTGTTTAGAGATTGTTCTTCTGGTGATTCTGTTACCGTCTATCAGCAGACCTGGGAGACAGATTCTCTCCTCTGAGTTTCAGTGCTCAGAGCACTCTCTGCTGGCAAGCTCTCTTACAGGGAAGGTGCGCAGATATCTTGTATTTGGACCTCCTCCTGGCCGAAGAAGAAGGCCCAAAACAGGACCTTTCTCAGACACTGTGTTGCTTTGGCAGTTCCCAGGTGGTACAGACTCTCACCTAAGCAGACTAAATTCCTAAGTTCCTTGGAGTCCCGGGACCAAGATGGCGACCGCTGCTGCTGTGGCTTAGGTCGCCTCCCCAGCCGGGCGGGCACCTGTCCTCTGGTCCGGAAGGTGGCCGGCTGTCCCCGGCCCACACAGGGTGCTGCCTCAGCGCCTCTGTGCTTCTGCCTGTTCCAGAAGCTGTCAGGTTCTCTGGCGCACCCTCTCACCTGTTCAGACTAATTTCCTAAGTTCGGCGGGTCCCGGACCAAGATGGCAACTGCTGCTGCTGTGGCTTAGGCCGCCTCCCCAGCCGGGTGGGCACCTGTCCTCTGGTCCGGAAGGTGGCCGGCTGTCCCCGGCCCACGCAGGGTGCTGCCTCAGCACCTCTGTGCTTCTGCCTGTTCCAGAAGCTGTCAGGTTCTCTGGCGCACCCTCTCACCTGTTCAGACTAATTTCCTAAGTTCGGCGGGTCCCGGACCAAGATGGCGACCGCTGCTGCTGTGGCTTAGGTCGCCTCCCCAGCCGGGCGGGCACCTGTCCTCCGGCCCGGAAGGTGGCCGGCTGTCCCCGGCCCACACAGGGTGCTGCCTCAGCCCCTCTGTGCTTCTGCCTGTTCCAGAGGCTGTCAGGTTCTCTGGTGCACCCTCTCACCTGTTCAGACTAATTTCCTAAGTTCGGCGGGTCTCGGACCAAGATGGCGACCGCTGCTGCTGTCCTGTTTTTAAGTTTTAATTGTCTTACAATGATTTGAAAATGAAAATGATACTTGAAATCATAGCAACAACCAAGAGCAGTGCTATGCATATCTTTTTGGAAATGTCAAATCACTAATTCTACAAATCAACAGAGTAATAGCTATTATAAATATCTTTAGGCTGTTAATGCTGGTAATGGTTTCAATGAAGAAGGTGGGAGGAATTGAAATCAGTGTGAGCCATGAAATAGTTAGAGAATAGTATTTCTAAGATTAGCTACAGAAGAAAAATACAATAAATGGCGTCTGTATTTTTAATTTAAACAAAAATTAGATTACAGCATGGTTGTTTGCCTGCTTTGTTTCTAAAGGAGGACTTTGTATGTCACTGAATGTTTCAGATTATTTTTAAATTACTATCAGGAGAAAAGTTGGTTAGAGTTACCATTATAAATGAAAAGAAAGTATATAGATTACTAGATTTTAAATTTTAGGTCATAACTTTTGTATAATAAGCACAGGTTAAAATGTATTTACTCATGCATATCACTTCAATGTATGTCAGAACAGAGTTCCATGGGCTTTCTTAAAATATAGTGTGCACAAACCAGAATGAAGATAGTAGAGAAAATCAAGACCTGGTATGTGTCGCCTTAAGGTATCCTGAGAAAATTTATAAAAATGTTACATATGTGTATGTTTGTCTGAGTATGCATCTGCATGTACATGTGTTTATACATGTCTGTGTATCTGTGTATGTATATGTATATGGCTGCATGCATATGCATATTCATATGTGTGCACAGGTTTGTCACTAGGTAGTGAAACTGTTTAAGAAGGATTAAGAGGAATGACATTGTAGGAATGTATGTGGTATTGTTGGGGGAAGAACTGATGATTGCCTTTGAACAATGGTTTCAAACTCTTGGCCTTGTGAACCCTTTGAGGGATTCATATAGCAGATATCTTGTATATCAGATATTTACATTCATAACCATAGAAAACTTATAGTGATGAAGTAGCAATGGCATAATTTTATGGTTGTGGCGGTCACTACAACATGAGGAACTAAATTAGAAGGTCACAGCATTAGTAAGGTTGAGAATTACTGTCTTTGAGGAATCAAAAGACTGTACAGGTCCAGTGCCTCCCCCTGCTTTCTCTTCTCTCTGTTTCTCTTTTTTCTTTTTCTGTCTTTGTGTCTGCTGCCTTACAATCAGACTATAAAGTTCTCAGTCACTGCTCCAGAGCAATGACTGTATGCTTCCCACTATGGTGATCATGGACTAGTGCTCCAAAGCTATGAGTAATCCCCCAACTAAGTAATTTCTCATCTATAAATTGCCTTAGCTCTGCTATCTTCTCACAGCAATAAAACATTAAGACAATGTATATGCATTTGTGGATGTGAACATGTGCATGCATATGGATACTATAGCACATTGGATGTCCTATTTATAATTTGGTTATATTTTATTTAGACCAACATGGAACTCAGTGAACACGGAACTCATTTATATATAGCCTTTGACCCCACAATATCTTCTTAACTTCATTCCTTTTCCAGAACGGGGTTACAAGTATATGATCTATACATCTATTTTTTACATGCATGCTGCAGCATGAATGTAAGTCTTCATGCATGTGCAACAAATCCCACATATGAGAATTTGTCTAAAAGAAAAGCCATAAATAGTATGGCTATTGAGAAATACATATTATCCAATAGGTCAAAAGGTCATTCAATCCAAGATTGCTGCATATCCCTTCATATACAAGTGACATTAAGCAGAAGGAAAATATAGTATGTAAGACTCATAGGCAACAGGATAGTGGTGGGGTGGGGAAAGGAGAATGAAGACAAAAGGCAGTATAGATGGCATATGGCTAAATACAAGATACATTTGAAAAATATTTGAAAAAAATCTCATGATTACATAACAAGGGATATATGAAAAACAGCACTTTTGCTAAAGAACCAACATAAAAATTGAAACAAGATATATTTATAGAATAAGTCAGTGACATTAACTTAAAAGAACCATTGGCAATTTTACATAGTATTAAGAAGGGCATTTTCAACAAATGGTGCTGGCACAACTGGCTGTTATCATGTAGAAGAATGCGAATAGACCCATTCCTATGTCCTTGTACTAAGGTCAAATCTAAGTGGATCAAGGAACTCTACATAAAACCAGAGACACTGAAACTTATAGAGGAGAAAGTGGGGAAAAGCCTCGAAGAGATGGGCACAGGGAAAAGAATCCTGAATAGAACAGCAATGGATTGTGCTGTAAGATCTAGAATTGAAAAATGGGACCTTATAAAGTTGCAAAGTTTCTGTAAGGCAAAAGACACCGTCAATAAGACAAAAAGGCCACAAACAGATTGGGAAAGGATCTTTACCTATCCTAAATCAGATAGGGGACTAATATCCAATATACATAAAAAACTCAAGACGGTGGACTCCAGAAAATCAAATAACTCTATTGAAAAATGAGGATCAGAGCTAAACAAAGAATTCTCAGCTGAGGAATACTTAATGGCTGAGAAGTACCTGAAAAAATGTTCAACATCCTTAATCATCAGGGAAATTCAAATCAAAACAACCCTGAGATTCCACCTCACATCAGCCAGAATGGCTAAGATCAAAAATTCAGGTGACAGCAGATGCTGGCATGGATGTGGAGAAAGAGGAACACTCCTCCATTGTTGGTGGGATTGCAAGCTTGTACAACCACTCTGGAAATCAGTCTGGTGGTTCCTAGGAAATTGGACATAGTACTACTGGAGGATCCAGCAATAGCTCTCCTGGGCATATATCCAGAAGATGTTCCACCTGGTAAGAAGGAAACATGCTCCATTATGTTCAAAGCAGCCTTGTTTATAATAGCCAGAAGCTGGAAAGAACCCAGATGCCCCTCAACAGAGGAATGGATACTGAAAATGTGGTACATTTACACAATGGAGTACTACTCAGATATTAAAAAGAATGAATTTATGAAATTCCTAGGCAAATAGATGGACCTGGAGGGCATCATTCTGAGTGAGGTAACCCAATCACAAAAGAACTGACATGATATGTACTCACTGATAAGTGGATATTAGCCCAGAAACTTAGAATACCCAAGATACAAGATGCAATATGAAAAACACATGAAACTTAAGAAGAACAAAGACCAAAATGCGGACACTTTGCCTTTTCTTAGAATTGGGAACAAAACACCCATGGAAGAAGTTACAGAGACAACGTTTGGAGCTTACACGAAAGGATGGACCATCTAGAGACTGCCATACCTGGGGATCCATCCCATAATCAGCCTCCAAACGCTGACACCATTGCATACACTAGCAAGACTTTGCTAAAAGGACCCAGATATAGCTGTCTCTTGTGAGGCTATGCAGGAGCCTAGCAAACACAGAAGTGGATGCTCACAATCAGCTATTTGATGGATCACAGGGCCCCCCACTGGAGGAGCTAGAGAAAGTACCCAAGGAGCTAAAGGGATCTGCAACCCTATAGGTGGAACAATGATATGAACTAACCAGTACTCCCAGAGCTCTTGTCTCTAGCTGCATATTTATCATAAGATAGCCTAGTCAGCCAACATTGGGAAGAGAGTCCCATTGGTCTTGCAAACTTTATATGCCTCATTACAGGGGAACACCAGGGCCAAGAAGTGGGAGTGTGGGGGGAGGGGAGTGGAGGGAGGGTATGGGTGACTTTTGGGATAGCGTTGGAAATGTAAATGATGAAAATACCTAATAAAAAATATAACAGTGCTAAAAAGAAAAGGGGGAAGGAATTTTTCCCTTGTGCCCATGTGTTCGAGGTTCTTCCCCACTTTCTCCTCTATAAGTTTCTGTGTATCTGGTTTTATGTGGGGGTCCTTGATCTACTTGGACTTGAGCTTTGTACAAGAAGATAAGAATGGGTGGATTTGTATTTTTCTAACTGCTAACCTCCAGTTGAATCATCACCATTTGTTAAAAATGCTGTCTTTTTGAAGGAATAACCATCCATAGACTGCCCCACTTGGGCATCCATCCCATATACAACCACCAACCTCAGACACTATTGTGGATGAAAACAAGAGCTTGCTGACAGGAGCCTGGTATAGCTGTTTCCTGAGAGGCTCTGCCAGTGCCTGACAAATACAGAAGTAGATGCTCACAGCCATCCATTGGACTGAGCACAGGGTCTCCAATGAAGTAAATATAGAAAGTAAATATAGAAAGAAAGTAAATATAGAAAGTAAATATAGAAAGAAAGAGAACGAAGACCAAAGTGTGGACACTTTGTCCCTTCTTAGAATAGGAAACAAAACACCAATGGAAGGAGTTACAGAGACAAAATTTGGAAGTGTGACTAAAGGATGGACCATCTAGTGATTGCCATATCCAGAGATCCATCCCATGATCAGCTTACAAATGCTGACACCATTGCATACACTAGCAAGATTTTGCTGAAAGGACCCAGATATATCTGTCTCTTGTGAGACTATGCCAGGGCCTAGCAAACACAGAAGTGGATGATCACAGTCAGCTATTGGATGGAACACAGGGCCCCCAATGGAGGAACTAGAGAAAGCACCCAAGGAACTAAAGGGAACTGCAACCCTATAGGTGGAACAACAATATGAACTAAGCAGTACCCCAGAGCTCTTGTCTCTAGCTGCATATGTATCAAAAGATGGCCTAGTTGGCCATCACTGCAAAGAGAGGCCCATTGGACTTGCAAACTTTATATGCCCCAGTACAGGGGAACGCCAGGGCCAAAAAGGGGGAGTGAGTGGTTAGGGGAGTGGGGGTGGGTGGGTAGGGGGGACTTTTGGTATAGCATTGGAAATGTAAATGAGCTAATAAAAAATGGAAAAAAAAATAGAAAGTACCCAAGGAGCTGGAGGGGTTTGCAGCCTCAAATAGGAACAACAATAGGAACTAACCAGTACCCCCCAGAACTCCTTGGGACTAAAGCACAACAGCTCCACCAAAAAAAAAAAAATATGGTGGGACTCATGGCTCTAACTATGTATGTAGCAGAGGATGGCTTACGTGGTCATCAACGGGAGGAGAGGCCCTTGGTCCTGTGAAGATTCCATGACCCAGTATAGGGGAATGTCAGGGTCAGGAAGAAGGAATGGTTAGCAATGGGTTGGTGAGCAGGGGGAGAGGGGACAGGCTAGGGGGTTTTCAGAGGGGAAACAAGGAAAGGGTATAACATTCGAAATATAAATAAAGAAAACATCTAATAAAAAAAAAGAAAAAAAGAAAGAAAACAAAAGAATGCTGTCTTTTTGCCACTGGGTGGTTTTAGCTCCTTTGTCAAGATCAACAGACCATAGGTATATGGGTTCATTTCTTGGTCTTCAATTCTTTTCTATTGATCTTCCTTCCTGTCTCTGTACCAATACCACTCAGTTTTTGTCACTATTACTCTGTAATACAGCCTGAGGTCAGGGTTGGTAATTCTCCCATAAGTTCTTTTATTGTTAAGGATAGTTTTCACTATCCTGGTCTTTTTGTTATTCCAGATGAATTTGCAAATTGTTGTTCCTACCTCTAAGGAGGAGAATTGAGTTAGAATATCCACCATCAAGACCTCCCTGGAACTCCCAGAGACTAAGCAATTAACAAAGGAGTACACATGGCTCCAACTGCATATGTAGCAGATGATGGCCTTGTCATGTATCAATGGGCAGAGAGGTCCTTGGTCCTATGAAGGCTTGATAGATGCCCCAGTGTAGAGGAATTGAGGACAGGGAAGTGGAAGTAGATGAGTGGGTGGAGGAACACCCTCATAGAATAGAAGCAGGGGACGGGAGGATGTGATAGGGTGTTTCTGTGAGGGAGGGAAACTGGAAAAGGGGATAACATTTGAAGTGTAAATAAACAGCTGATGGCTCAGAGATATACCTCCCTGTGGCCCCAGGGTTTCACTGCCTGGGACAAGGGCTCCAGAACCGACCTCTGTAGCCATCCACGGTCAGAAAGGCTAAAGTCTTTATGCTGAAATATAAATAAAGAAAATATAAAAAGAAGTCACAGTTCTTGATTATTACACATTATAAATTATAATCAAGTGCGGTCTGTGAACATGTTCTTGCTTTCAACTTACATTTTAATATAATAATTCAAAGTGATTGACTTTTCAAGTGCTTATCTCTAGGACTCTTAGAAGTCTAGTTTTTTCCTTAATGATTGATTATAATACTGAAAGTGAATCTATTCCTGGTTGCACACAAAGCCTAGCTATTGTATACATATAAGATAATAAGATACAGCCTATGTACTTAAATTCATGTTGTTTTGATTAAAATAGGGAAAATATGATGATACTTGTGAAGAAAAAAGAAAGAATTGAAATGAGAGATGGGAATGACTGATGGAGAGGAAAATAGAAAGGGTGGAAAGGACAAAGCTATATTGGTGGCATTAGTTTAAGAACAGTGTTACTAATTCTTTTTCCAGGCATAATCACCATTTTTAAAATAGAAATCAGAAGTCATGCTCTCTCCTCATTTTTTGTTTATGATTTAGACCTTAGTATACAGTAATACATTTTACTGCTATGATATGAATAACTTCATGTGACTCCAGACACTCAGGACAACTGTAACTGATTATGGAGGCACAGAAAGTTCACCTCAGCTTCTTTTTATATTGAACCACCTTGTGTCTGAGTATTATAATGTGTCTTAATAAATAGGCTTCTGCCCTAATCAGATTTAACTGTCAGCTTGACCTGGCCTAGAGTCATCTTAGAAATGATTCCAAGTTGGGAGTCTGAGAGCCCATATCACACTGTTAGATGGTTTGTCTATGGGGACATTGTCTTGGTCATTAATTGATGCCCCTATGGGCAGCAACATTTCCTAAGTAGGTAGTCTTGGGCTACATATGATAGCTAGTTAAACATGAGCGAGAAAGAAGCTTTACTCCAAGATTTCTGCTTCAAGTTCCTTCAAGTAATTCATTGATGGAATAATTCAAGCATTCAGAAATGGACTGGTACCTGGCAGTAGAAGCCAAATAATCCTTTAATAGTCCAAGCTGCTTTGGTCCTGGTGTTTGGAATAGAAACAGAAAAGAATCTTAAAATAACTTCTAAAGCCCCATAATTGATCATTTGCTCAGTGAAAAAATGATGTACTAAGTTTATCTAGCACTGTAACCAGCACAGTGGTTCTCAACCTGGAGGTCCTAACTCATTCAGGAATGTGACCCTTTGTCGGTAGAACAACCCTTTTACAGGTACTAAATTGAGTTATGATCATCAGAAAACATAGGTATTTCACTATGATTCATAACAGTAGTGAATTTACACTTATAAAATAGCATTCAAAAAATGTATAGTTCAGAGTTACCACAACATGAGGAACTGTATTAAAGGGTCAAGAGTATTAGGGAGGTTGAATACCACTATTTTAATAGAATATCTATCTATAGATATGGATATGGATATGGATATGGATATGGATATGGATATGGATATGGATATGGATATAGATATAGATATAGATATAGATATAGATATAGATATAGATATAGATATAGATATAGATATAGATATAGATATAGGATATATATGTACTGAATAAATATATATATATAAATTTTATGGAAAACAAGGAATTTTTTTTTTCTTCAACTCTTTGATAACTTTCAAAAATGATTATCCAAACTTCGTGCAGTCTCTTTGGCTTTATATTACGTCTATAGGTGTTCATCACTGTAAGCGGTGATGAACATAGAGGCTAGGAAGAGCCTTAGATTCCCTAGAATTGGATTAACAGATGTTTGTGCAATACAATGTGTGGAGGGAATTAAACCCTGTGTACCCTGAGAAAGAAACCAATACTCTTAATTTCTGAACCATCTCTCCAGCCCCCGTGAACCATTTTTACATTTTTTAAAAAAAATTCTCTGTGTTTTGAGCTCTTTTCATACTCTGAATATTAGTTATCCCTCAGAAATATGTTTAAAAAGTTATTTTTCCCTCTGTGTAGAAGTAATTTCCCTCATCACTTGGCTGTCTTTTTTCCTTCCCATGAATAGTTTTTTTAACTTTATTAGTTCCTAGTTGTCAATTGCTGGTTTTAATTATTAGTGAATGGAGTTCTATTCAGAAAATTATTTCATAAATTGGTATCTTATAGGGTATTAGTTTTTGCCCCCTAGAAGTTTCTATGTTTCAGAAATCATATTGAAGTCTTTGATACATCTGCTGTTGATTTTTTTCTGAGTTATAGATACAGGTCTAATTTCATTTTGTAATTATTTCTCTTTTATTTGATATTTTCTCTATATTTCGAATGTTATCCCCTTTCTGGTCTCCCCTCCAGAAACCCTCATCACATCACAACCCCTCCCTGTGACTCTATGAGGGTGCCGCATATTTTATCTTATAATTTGATGCACATGTTTGTTTTTGTACCAGCTCCATGACATTTTTAGTAATATAGTCCTAATACACCTTGAGATTTGGTATCCTAATCTTTGCAGCAATGTGTGTGTGTGTGTGTGTGTGTGTGTGTGTGTGTGTGTGTGTGTGTGTGTGTGTGTATGTGTGTGTGTGTATGTGTGTGTATGTGTGCATGTTCAGGATTATGTCAGGTATCCAGGGTCTCTGTCTGCCATTGGAATTTTTGGACTGCCTTCCTCTGTGTGAGGAATTACAAATAAGGTTGCTAAGAACATAGTGAAACACTTGTCCCTGGGTTGTGGTGTTATGGGTATATGCCCAAGAGAGATACCTGGGTGTTCATGAAGATCTATTTCCAATTTTCTGGGTAACCTCCAGATGGATTTCCAGATTGCCTGTACATGTTTGCAATCCCACCAGCAATGGAGGAGTGTTCTTCTTTCTCTACATCCTGGCCAACATGTGCTGTCACATGAGTTTTTTATCTTAGCCATTCTGAAATGTGTATGGTGGAAAGTCAGTGTTGTTTTTGATTTGCATTTCCCTAATGACTAAGGATTTTGAACATTTCTTTAAGTGCTTCTTGAGCATTTGAGATTCCTCTGCTGTAAATTCTCTGTTTAACTCTTTACCTCAATTTTTTGATTGGTTTGTTTGATTTTTTGGAGGTTAGCTTCTGAGGTTTTTTTTTTTTTAATGCAATTTGAATATTAGCCCTATATCAGATGTAGAGTTAGTGAAGTTTTTTCCCAATCTGTATGTTTCTGGTTTGTCCTATTGATGGTGTCTTTTGCCTTACAGAAGCTTTTCAGTTTTTGTGAGGTCCCATTTATCAATTCTTTATCTTAGAGCCTGAACCATTAGAGTTCTGTTTGGTTAACTTCCCCTTGTGCCAATGAGTTCAAGGCTCTTTCCCACTTTCTCTTCTTTTAGATTCAGTGTATGTGGTTTTAGATTGAGGTCCTTGATCCAGTTGAACTTTATATATGGTGAACTTTATATATGGTTTATATATGGTGACAAATATGGATCTATTTTCATTCTTCTACAGAGTACTAGTTAGACCTGCACCATTTATTGAAGATGCTTTCTTTTTGCCATTGTATATATCGGCTTCTTTGTCAAAGATCAAGTGTCCTTGAGTATGTGGGTTTATTTCTTGGTTTTCAATTCTATTCCACTAATTGACTTGTCTCATTAGCAAAATTATGCAGTTTTAATCACTATTGCTTTGGAGTATAGTTTGAGGTCAGGGATGATGATTCCTTCAGAAATTTCTCTATTGCTAAGAATTGTTTTGGCTATCCTGGGTTTATTGTTTTTCATATGAATTCAAGAATTGTTCTTTCCATGTCTGTAAACAATTGTGTTGGAATTTTGATAGGGAACGCATTGAACCTGTAGATTGCTTTTGGTAAGATGGCCATTTCTACTATGTTAATCCTAAAAATCCATGATCATGGGAGATCGCTCCATTTTCTATGGTCTTTGATTTTGTCCTTGAGAAACATGTAGACCTTGTCATATAGATCTTTAACTTGTTTGCTTATAGTTACTCCAAGATATTGTGTATTCATTGTTACTATTGTGAGGGGTGTTGTTCCCTATTTTCTTTCTCAGCCCATTTATCATTTGTAACATGAAAGCTACTGATTTGTTTCAGTTAATTTTATATCCAGCACCACTGCTGAAGTTGTTTACCAGCTGTAGTAGTTCTCTGGCAGAATTTTTTTGGGTCACTTATGTATACTTTGTATACTATCATTTTATATGCAAATAGTGATACCTTGAATTCTTCTTTGCCAGTTTGTATCCCTCTATTTTCCTTTTGTTGTCTTATAGCTATGGCTGTAATTTAAGTACTATATTGAATAGATAAAAGGAGCATGGGTAGCACTTGCTTTTCCCTCATTTTAGTGGAATTGCTCTAAATATCTTTCCATTTAATTTGATATTGGCTGTTGGTTTGTTGTATATTGTTTTTATTATGTTTAAGTATGGGCTTTTAATACTGATCTCTGCAATAATGAAGGGGTATTGTATTTTGTCAAATGCTTTTTCAGCATCTAGTGATATGATCATATGATTTTTTTTCTTTTAGTTTGTTTATATAGTGGATTAAGTTAATGAATTTTCATATATTGAACCAACCTTGCCTCCCTGGGATGAAACTTACTTGATCTTGGTGAATGATGGTTTTGATGTATTTTCAGATTCAGTTTGCTAGAATTTTATTGAACATTTTTGCATCGATATTCATAAGAAAATTGGTCTGAAGATCTCTTTCTTGTCTTTGTGTGGTTTTGGTATCAGAGTAACTGTGGTTTCATAGAATGAATTAGGTAGTGTTCCTTCTGTTTCTACTTTATGGAATAATTTGAGGAGTGTTGATTTTAGCTCTTTGAAGGTCTGATAGAATTCCACATTCTACACTAAAAACATCATCTGGCCTTTTTGTTTTTTTTGTTTTGTTTTGTTTTTTTTTTTTTTTTTTTTTTTTTTTTTTTTTTTTTTTTTTTTTTTTTTTTTGGTTGAGAGGTTTGTAATGACTTCCTCTATTTCCTTAGGGATTATGAGACTCTTTAGATAGTTTTTGGTTTATTGTTGGTAAGTGCTGTCTGTCTAGAAAATCATCCATTTTATCTAGACTTTCCAGTTTTGTTGTATAAAGGCTTTTATAGTAGGATCTGATTTTCTTTCTTAATTTCTTCAATTTCTGATGTTATGTCGCTGTTTTCATTTCAGATTTTTATAATTTGGATACTATACCCTTGTCCTTTAGTTAGGTTGGCCTAGGGTTTATCTATAGAGTTGTTTTTCACACAGAGCAAGCTTTTGGTTTTGCTGATTCTTTGTATTATTTTCTTTATTTCTATTTGGTTGATTTTGGCCCTGAGCTTTGACTATTTCATGCTGTCTACCCCTGTGGGGTGTGTTTGCTTCTTTTTGTTCTAGGGTTTTTAGGTGTGCTGTTAAGTTGCTAGTATGGGACCTCTCCAGGGTTTTTGTTTGTTTGTTTGATTGATGTTTGTTTTTGTTTTGTTTTGTTTTTTTCAAGAGCACTTACTGCTATGAATGTTTCTTTTAGCACTGCTTCCATTGTGTCTCATAAGTTTGGATATGCTGTGTCACAATTTGCATTGAATTCTAGGAAGTCTTTAATTTCTATATTTCTTCAGCTACCAAGTTGTCATTTAGTAGAGAATTGTTCAATTTCCATGAATGTGAGTTTCTGTCGTTTTTGATGTTATTGAAGTCTAGCCTTAGTCCTTGGTGATCTGATAGGGTGCATTGGATTATGTAAATGCTTTTGAATCTGTTGAGGTTTTTTCTGATCACAATTGCTGTGTCTTACAGCTTGAGGTCAGGGATGGTGATTCTACCAGAGGTTCTTTTATTGTTGAGAATAGTTTTTGCTATCCTAGGCTTTTTGTTATTCCAGATGAATTTGCAAATTTTCCTTTCTTTCTCTGTGAAGGATTAAGTTGGAATTTTGATGGAGATTGCATTGAATCTGTAGATTGCTTTCAGAAAAATAGCCATTTTTACTATATCAATCTTGCCAATTCATGAGCATAGAAGATCTTTTCATCTTCTGAGATCTTTGATTTCTTTTTTCATAGACTTGAAGTTCTTTTCATACGTATCTTTCACTCCCTTAGTTAGTGTCACACCAAGGTATTTTTATATTATTTGTGACTATGGTGAAAGGTATTGTTTCCCTAATTTCATTCTCATCCTGTTTATCCTTTGTGTAGAGAAAGGCCACTGATGTGTTTGAATTAATTTTATATCCAGTTTTACCACTGAAGTTGATTATCAGGTTTCAGAGTTCCTTGGTGGAATTTTTGGGGTCACTTATATATTCTATCATATCATCTGCAAATAGTGATAATTTGACTTCTTCCTTTGCAATTTATTTAACTTTGATCTCCTTTTGTTATCTAATTGCTGTGGCTAGGACTTTGAGGACTATATTGACTAGGTAGGGAGATAGTGGGCAGCCTTGTCTAGTCCCTGATTTTAGTGGGATTGCTTCAAGTTTGATGTTGGCTATTCATTTGCTGTATATTGCTTTTATTATGCTTAGGTATGGGCCTTGAATTCCTGATCTTTCCAAGACTTTTATCATGAATGGGTGTTGGTTTTTGTCAAATGCTTTCTCAGCATCTAATGAGATGATCATGTGGTTTTGCCTTTGAGTTTGTTTATAAGTGCATTATGTTGATGGATTTCTATATATCGAACCATGCCTGCATCCCTAGGATGACGCCTACTTGATCATGTTGGATGATCATTTTGATGTGTTCTTGGATATGGTTTGAGAGAATTTTATTGAGTATTTTTGCAACTATATTCATAAGGGAAGTTGGTCTAAAATGTTTATTTCATTATTGGATCTTTGTGTGGTTTAGGTATCACAGTAATTGTGGCTTCATAGAACGACAGTTTCTTTTTTCTTTAGGCGATATGGTAATGTTTAGATCATTAATCTGATCTTGAGTTAACTTTGGTACCTGGTATCTCTCTAGAAAATTGTCCACTTCATCCAGGTTTTCCAGTTTTGTTGAGTATATCCTTTTGTAGTAGGATCTGATGATTTTCTGTATTTCCTCAGATTCTATTTTTATTTCTTCCTTTTCATTTCTGATTCTTTTATTTTGGATACAGTGTTCCCACCCCCACCCCCCCCCCCCCCTAGTTAATCTAGTTAATCTGGCTAAGGGTTTATTTATCTTGTTGATTTTCTCAAAGAACCAGCTCCTGGTTTAGTTGATTCTTTCTATAGTTCTTTTTGTTTTGACTTGATTGATTTCACCCCTGAGTTTAATTATTTCCTGCAGTCTACTCCTCTTGAGCGAATTTGCTTGTTCTAGAGCTTTCAAATGTGCTGTCAGGCTGCTACTGTATGCTCTCTCCAGTTTCTTTTTGGAGGCACTCAGAGCTATGAGTTTTCCTCTTAGGACTGCTTTCTTTGTGTCCCGTAAATTAGGATATGCTGTGGCTTCATTTTCATTAAACTCTAAAACGTCTTTAATTTTGTTTTTTATTTCTTCTTGACCAAGTTATCATTGAGTATAGTGTTGCTCAGCTTCTACAGGTATGCGGGCTTTCTATTATTTATGTTGTTTTTGAAGATCAGCCTTAGTCCATGGTGATCTGATAGGATTCATGAGATTATTTAAATACTTTTGTTTTGTAGCAGATTATATGGTTAATTTTGGAGAAGGTACCATAAGTTGCCCAGAAGAAGGTATATTCTTTTGTTTTAGGATGAAATCTTCTATAGATATCTTTTAATTTAATTTGTTTCATAAGTTCTGCTAGTTTCACTGTGTCTCTGTTTAGTTTCTGTTTCCAGGATCTGTTCATTAATGACAGAGAGGTGTTGAAGTCTTCCATTATTAATGTGTATGGTGCAATGTGTGTTTTGAGCTTTACTAAAGTTTCTTTAATGAAAGTGAATGCCCTTGCATTTGGCGCACAGATATTCAGAGTTGAGAGTTGATCTTGGTAGATTTTTACCTTTCATGTATATGAAGTGCCCCTCCGTGTCTTTTTTGATAACTTCAGGTTAAAAGTAGATTTTATTCGATATTAGGATGGCTACTCCAATTTGTTTCTTGGGAACATTGCTTGGAAAATTGTTTTCAATCCTTATATCTTTTTATTGAGGAATTGAGCCCATTGATATTAAGAGATATTAACAAAAAGTAATTGCTACTTTCTGTTATTTTTGTTTTTAGAGGTGGAATTCTGCTCTTGTGGCTATCTTCTTTTAGGTTTGTTGAAAGATTACTGTCTATACAAAGAATAAACAGGCTGAGAAAGAAATTAGGGAAACAACACCCTTCTTAATAGTCACAAATAATATAAAATATCTTGGCGTGACTCTAACTAAGGAAGTGAAAGAGCTGTATGATTAAAAACTTCAAATCTCTGAAGAAAGAAATTAAAGAAGATCTCAGAAGATGGAAAAATCTCCCATGCTCATGGACTGGCAGGATCAACATTGTAAAAATGGCTATCTTGCCAAAAGCAATCTACAGATTCAATGAAATCCCTATCAAAATTCCAACTCAATTCTTCAACGAATTAGAAGGAGAAATTTGCAAATTCATCTGGAATAACAAAAAACCTAGGATAGCAAAAAGTCTTCTCAAGGATAAAAGAACCTCTGGTGGAATCACCATGCCTGACCTAAATCTTTACTACAGAGCAATTGTGATAAAAACTGCATGGTACTGGTATAGAGACAGACAAGTAGACCAATGGAATAGAATTGAAGACCCAGAAATGAACCCACACACCTATGGTCACTTGATCTTCGACAAGAGAGCTAAAACCATCCAGTGGAAGAAAGACAGCATTTTCAACAATTGGTGCTGGTACAACTGGTTGTTATTGTGTAGAAGAATGCAAATCGATCCATACTTATCTCCTTGTACTAAAGTTAAATCTAAGTGGATCAAGGAACTTCACATAAAACCAGAGACACTGAAACTTATAGAGGAGAAAGTGGGGAAAAGCCTTGAAGATATGGGCACAGGGGAAAAATTCCTGAACAGAACAGCAATGGCTTGTACTGTAAGATCGAGAATTGACAAATGGGACCTAATGAAACTCCAAAGTTTCTGCAAGGCAAAAGACACCGTCAATAAGACAAAAAGACCACCAACAGATTGGGAAAGGATCTTTACCTATCCTAAATCAGATAGGGGACTAATATCCAACATATATAAAGAACTCAAGAAGGTGGACTTCAGAAAATCAAATAACCCCATTAAAAAATGGGGCTCAGAACTGAACAAAGAATTCTCACCTGAGGAATACCGAATGGCAGAGAAGCACCTGAAAAAATGTTCAACATCCTTAATCATCAGGGAAATGCAAATCAAAACAACCCTGAGATTCCACCTCACACCAGTCAGAATGACTAAGATAAAAAATTCAGGTGACAGCAGATGCTGGCGTGGATGTGGAGAAAGAGGAACACTCCTTCATTGTTGGTGGGATTGCAGGCTTGTACAACCACTCTGGAAATCAGTCTGGCGGTTCCTCAGAAAATTGGACATAGTACTACCGGAGGATCCAGCAATACCTCTCCTGGGCATATATCCAGAAGATGCCCCAACTGGTAAGAAGGACACATGCTCCACTATGTTCATAGCAGCCTTATTTATAATACCCAGAAGCTGGAAAGAACCCAGATGCCCCTCAACAGAAGAATGGATACAGAAAATGTGGTACGTCTACACAATGGAGTACTACTCAGCTATTAAAAAGAATGAATTTATGAAATTCCTAGCCAAATGGATGGACCTGGAGGGCATCATCCTGAGTGAGGTAACACATTCACAAAGGAACTCACACAATATGTACTCACTGATAAGTGGATATTAGCCCCAAACCTAGGATACCCAAGATATAAGATACAATTTGCTAAACACATGAAACTCAAGAAGAATGAAGAGTGAAGTGTGGACACTATGCCCCTCCTTAGAATTGGGAACAAAACACCCATGGAAGGAGTTACAGAGACAAAGTTTGGAGCTGAGATGAAAGGATGGACCATGTAGAGTCTGCCATATCCAGGGATCCACCCCATAATCAGCATCCAAACGCTGACACCATTGCATACACTAGCAAGATTTTATTGAAAGGACCCAGATGTAGCTGTCTCTTGTGAGACTATGCCGGGGCCTAGCAAACACAGAAGTGGATGCTCACAGTCAGCTAATGGATGGATCACAGGGCTCCCAATGGAGGAGCTAGAGAAAGTAGCCAAGGAGCTAAAGGGATCTGCAACCCTATAGGTGGAACAACATTATGAACTAACCAGTACCCCGGAGCTCTTGACTCTAGCTTCATATGTATCCAAAGATGGCCTAGTCGGCCATCACTGGAAAGAAAGGCCCATTGGACTTGCAAATTTTATATGCCCCAGTACAGGAGAATGCCAGGGCCAAAAAGGGGGAGTGGGTGGGTAGGGGAGTGGGGGTGGGTGGGTATGGGGGACTTTTGGTATAGCATTGGAAATGTAAATGAGCTAAATACCTAATAAAAAATGGAAAAAAAAAAAGAAAGATTACTGTCTTGCTTTTTCTAGGGTATAGATTCCTTCCTTGTGTTGAAGTTTTTCCTTTATTATCCTTTGAAGGGCTGGATTTGTGGAAAGATATTGTGTTAATTTGATTTTGCCATGGAATGCTTTGGTTTCTCCATCTATGTTAATTGAGAGTTTTGCTGAGTTTAGTAGCCTTAGCTGGCAGTTTTGTTCTCTCATGTTCTGTATGACATCTCTTTAGGCTTTCGTAGTCTCTGGTGAGAAGTCTGGTGTAATTCTAATAGGTCTGCATTTATATCTTACTTGACATTTTTCTCTTACTGGTTTTACTATTCTATCTTTGTTTAGTGTATTTGGTGTTTTAATTATTATGTGTCAGGAAGAATTTCTTTTCTGGTACAGTCTATTTGGAATTCTGTAGGCTTCTTATATGTTCATGGGCATCTCTTTTTTTAGGTTAGGGAAGTTTTCTTCTATAATTTTGTTGAAGATATTTATTAGCCTTTTAAGTTGAAAATCTTCATTCTCATCTATACCTATTATCTTTAGGTTTGGTCTTCTCATTGTGTCCTGTAGTTCCTGGATATTTTGAGATAGGATTTTTTTTTTTTTTTTTTTTGCATTTTGCATTTTGCACTTTCTTTGCTTGTTGTGTCCATGTTTTCTATGGAATCTTCTGCATTTGAGATCTCTTGTATATTTTGTAATCTGCTTGTGATACTTGCATCTATGGCTCCTGATATTTTTCCTAGAATTTCTACATCCAGAGTTGTCTCCCTTTTTGATTTCTTTATTGTTTCTACTTCCATTTTTGGATCATGAATGTTTTTTATTTTTTTTACTTTTTTTTTAAATTTATTCACCTTTTTTATTGTGTTCTCCTGTAATTCTTTAAGGGATTTTTGTGTTTCATCTTTAAGGACTTCTGTTTATCTGTGTTCTCCTGTATTTCTTTATGGGAGTTATTAATGTCCTTCTTAAAATCCTCTACCAACATCATGAGATATGATTCTAAATCTGAATCTTGCTTTATCCGGTGTGTTGGGGCATCCATGACTAACTGTGATGGGAGTACTGGGTTGTGATGATGCCAAGTAGTCTTATTTTCTGTTGGTAAATTATTAAACTTGCCTTTCTTCATCTGGTAATCTCTGGTGTTAGATGTTCTAGCTGTCTGTGGCTGGAGCTTGTTCCTCTGTGAGTCTGTAAGCCTGTGTCAACACTCCTGGGAGACCAGCTCCCTCCTGGCAAGAACACTGCACAGAGGTCTGTGGAACAGCTCCACCTCCTGGCTGCAGATGTAGGCCTATAGGACCCTGTTTCAGAAGCTCTCTTGCTTCTGTGTCCTTGCTCTCCTGAGTGCTTTAGAGAGATGCAGGAGGAAATGGTGATCTCTCCTAAGTCCTGGGGGGTCAGAGCACTCCCTGGAGGCAAGGTCTCCTCTGTCAGGCTAATTCCACTGAGGACTGGAGATCACAACTCTTTATTGCAGATGTAAGCTCATAAGAACCTGTTATAGAAGCTCTGTTGCTTCTGAGGCCTGTGCTCTTCTGAGAGGACCACCTTATAGAAATACCTTTGATTGGGTATCTTTTAAAATGCTTTTAAAAGCATTACTCCTCTATAAAGATTTTAGTGTGTTCCTGTGGCCTACCATGCAGACCACAAGAGCAGCACAACCAACACAGTTTTAGAGATGCACTTCTGATTTTTAACCCTGGATTTAGCATGAAAGATACATCTTGTGACCTAATGTAAAAGCAGTTCCTGGTATAAGAACTGTACAAAGCAATGGTGAAACCTCCAGAGAACTCATGCAAACTCCCAACTTTAATTGGCATAAACACAATTAACTGCTATAATACATTTTATTACAACCATAGTACACTGAATATATGTTAGGTAAGTTAAACTCCTATTAATGGACATCACTAAGAAAGCAAAAGGCTTATGTTGTCATAAGAAAATTTTCTTGAGAATTAGAGCCCAATTTCTTCATGTAATCCTGACTGTTAATGAAGCAAAGTCAGATTCCACTGATGGGAATAAAGCTGAGTGTAAACCAGCAAGTGTTAGAAAAATTTTAACTTACATTTAATAAAAAATAAAAATACCAACCTGCAAATTCATTTGATGACTTTTCTTCATATTTTTGATTAATCTAATGCCTTCATTTTATTTTATGCATTAATTATCTACCTTTTTATGTTTGATCAGTTCTACTGATAAGTCTTTTTCCTGAACATTTTCTAATTGGTTATTGAGATTTTTTCATTCAATTTTCACTTCAATTTATACTATCTTAAGTATTTCTATATTTTTATTGAATTCAAATTTTAAGCCCAAAACTCTTCCCATCTTTTTATTCAGTCATATATTGTTGGGTTTTTTTTCTTCATTCTGGATTTATTTCTATATTCTTTGTGTTTCTAGAGCTTTTTATGAAATGGCTTCTTTAAAGTCTTTGAATTCTTTAGTACGTCTGTAATTGTTCTTTCAAATATTGTGCTTGGTTTGATCTAGATAATTATTATTGAAGAATATTTCTATACTACTAGGGGCTTGTGGGGAGCATGCTCTCTTGGCTTTTCATAATGTTTGTGTTTTTGAAGTGTTTTGAAGTACATATGAACTTCTTTTCTGTGTCATGTGTCTGATATGTGATTACAGTTGCTTCCACCTAGTGGAACTTTGTTTCTCTACCTGTTGTTGCCTGAGCTTGGTTGATTTCAGATCAAGGATGAACAGTAAATGGGTCATTCCTTCAGTACATTTTGGACAGGAATGTTTTTAATTGCATTGCAGCCATGATAGTAAATGTGGGTGACTCCCATATAGGTTTGCATAAACTTACTTATATGTGTTTGACCTCAGAGTCTGAGGACAGAGCAGATCAGGGCATTCTGTGGACTGGGCTAGTGAATGAGCTTCATGACCCAAGCTAAGCCTGAAAGTATAAGGATTGCAAGGAGAGGTGGAGGTCTTGGTCACTAGACAGACTGTGAGACTTGAGCTAGAACTTCTGGGAGAATAGACAGGATGCAGTCAGATAGGTTCCTAGGGAACTATTCATGCTTAGCTGAAGCACATGCCCTAAAAGCCCAGCCAATTCTGAGAGTTTGGTCTGACTAAGATCGGTGAGAATCTTCATTTTGTTTGTCATACCTTCTGGAGGTACAGCATTCAAACAGGTATAAAAGTACACACATACATGGCAACTGTCTTTCTATAATTTTAGTCATATATTTAATGGTGACAGGTATGTATGTCTGTATGTATGTTTTCATGAATACAAGTATGCTCATATATATTCATCCAATATTAAAATAACCCTATTCTCTCCCTCTTCCTCCCTCTCTCTCTCTGTGAATTCATAAGGACAAGAGATAGCATAAAAGTTCATTATTATTCACCTCTTCCTCAACAGATCATAATTCCCAAACATTCTGAAAGGTGCCATGTTAATGTTACATTTTCAAGATGACTGTCTGGTTAGCAGGACTGGGCAGGCTTCAATACCTGCACACACTATATTTGATTCTGTCAGAGTGTACGATGTCAGACAGAGTCAGAGTAATACTGCAAGTTTGAGCACTTTAAGATTTGAACTTAATTGTGCTTAGCAGTAAAGCCTAAACTAAACTAAAATCAGCAGACTTAGGAACAAAAATAACCTTTTATACAATAAACAAACAAATAAGCAAATGGTAACCGAGGAGGAAAATATAATCAATGAAGAATATTTCTGTTCTTATTTTGTTTCCCATTAAAATCTATTAACAAATTGCCTCCGCACATATGGCACACAAGAGAGTGTAATTTACCACATAGGAAAAAAAAAAATCCTCTTGGACTTCGCATTACAAATCCTGGCATTAAAAGCATATAGCTTTCAGACTTGAAACAGTGGCTTATTTATTTATTCTTCTAATGAGGGAATCAGCAAGTTGATGAGTGGATCCCAGTCTCTATTCATTGTTTATCAAAAAACAATATCCTTCGTTTTGTTTTCCTCGAGTCATTCCTATTTTATCCTACTATTTTTCTTCCAAGATACAGTGTTGTGACTCACCTACAATAAAATTAGATGCCTCTGCACTTTATATATTGTTTGTTTAACTGAATTTTATAACTTATGTTGTCTTAGTACTTACTAGAGAACAAAGTGATTTTTCTATAATGGTAGCCAACAAAATTGTTAAATAAAGTTAATGTAATGAAACTATTTTTTAGGTAATTACATTCAGAGCCTTTCTCCATTTTGTACAGATCACCTGAACAATGGAGTAGTAATGGAGAAATTCATTAAGGATATGAGCCTAATCTAGGAATGAGGAGGGAATTAAACAAATGAGACCTACTGCCTACAGTATTAAAAAGCATGTGTCCAATACCTATAGACTATGAGAATTGAGAGCAAACTCAATACTCAATATTCAAACTCTGAAAATAAAATGAAAACAGAAAACTTATTTGCTATTCTTAAAAGTGGCTATATTCCTAGTACTAACATGTTTATAATATTTGAAAGTGACTAGATAAGTAAAAGCTACTGTTACTATGCAGTGTCTACAAATATATCTTCAAATTACCTTCAAATCCCTCTATTAGAAACCTTAACCCTTTGTATTAAAATGAAACTTACACAGCCAATGATGCATGCATAGTTCCTTCCTTTTTAAATTAATTATTTACATCTCAAATGATGCCCCCTCCTGACCCCACTCTGAGAGTTCTTTACCACTTCCCCTTTACCTTTGAGAGGGTGCTTTACTGCCGACCTTCTTCTGATATCCCTCTTCCCTGGGACATCAAGTTTGTACAGGATTAGGTGCATTATCTTCTACTGAGGCCAGACAAGGCAGTCTTACAATCCATATGTGTCTGGGGCCTCAGATCAACCCCTGTATGCTTTTTGGTTGGAGGCTTAGTCTCTGGGAGCTCCTAGAATTCCAGGTGAGTTCACAATGTTGGTTTTTCTATGGGATTGCCATCCCCTTCATCTCCATAGATCATTCCTCTAAATCTTCCATGGGGGCCTTGACCTCCGTGGGTGTGACCTTAGACAAAATACCTAATAGTGGGGAGATGAAACCTGCAGAGACCACCTGCAATAGTGAGACAGGACCCCCAGTGGAGTCATGGGAACATCAATCCACCTTCAAAATGTTTGAACCAGAGTTGTTCCTGTCTAAAAGAAATGCAGGGATGAAAATGGTGTAAAGACTTAAGGAAAGGACTACCAGTAATAGGCTCAACTTGGGATCCATCCCAAGGGTGGGCTTCAAACCCTGACACTATTACTGAAACCATGTTATGCTTGTAGCCAGGATCCTAGCATGGCTGTCCTCTGAAATGCTCTACCAGCAGTTAACTGAGACAGATGCAGATACTTGTAGCCAACGTTTGGACTGAGGTCGGGGACACACATGGAAGAGTTAGGAGGGAAAGGATTGTAAGAGCAAGAACAGTTTCTAATGATTTCTTACAGTGATTCCCTTAGTCTTTTTCAGAAAATGCTACTTTTTCATGTAAAACCTTTCTATCGAAAATCAATAAGCATTAATTGAGTGTTAGTTTTAAATTAAGTAGTAGAAAGATCAACACAGTCTTTTCTCTAAAAATAATGTTTGATGTAATTGGAGAGATAAGAAATGCACATAGGGAAGCCTGTATGGGGTATTTATAGAATCTACTTAACTGGAAAACTCAGTTCTGTAAACTAAATGCACTTAAGGAAGTTGTCAGCAGGGGAATGGATCAATGGATTTGCAAACAGAACAGCAAAGCAGTCTTGCTATGAAGGAAGTGCTGTGCATCTTTCTTGATCCTAAAGTCAACCCCCCCCCAATAGCCTAGAAGCTGCATTCTTCCCATCTCAGAATGATGCCATTAGCACGCAAAAATCAATAATGCTCAAGTAGTTCATGGCAGAATTGTCTGAGACTAGACTTTCTGACTCTACATTTTAAAGAGCTATGTTTTGACAGTTTATTTTAATAATTTAAAGACAATGGAATGATTTTGTCATTCAAAATTTAGAGTAGGAATGTGATTTTTCACAGAGAAGAAAAGGTATACCTTCTGGTACCAACTTAAAGATAATTTTCTTGGTTTTAGTTTCTTTGATCATTTATTTCATAATGACCACTTCTACGTTGTCCAGCAGTTTCCATGTTTGAATTATTGGATTCTTGCCCAGCTTTAGCCATAAACTTGGTCATGCACTAGATTCTAAACATAGAGCAAACAATTTGATTAACAAAAGCGTAACAAGACACAATGGAAATAAAATATCTGGATTTAATCTTCTTTGTTCAGGATTCCAAAATTGGAGGCCTATTTGGTTTCATTCTACTTCTGAATGGATAGAGTCATGGACTTGACTCTGGAAGGATTACATTGACCTTTGATCCATATTACCTGTCTTTCCTGAGTGGTGACATTTCAGGTGTGTGCTGCCACACTACACAGTGCTAGGAATCCAATCAAAGATATCATAACTGCCAGATAGACACCAAGAGATCTAGCTCATCTTATACAAACTTAAGGGAACTAACCAGTATTCAAGAAATTGTATGTTTTTTTGTTTTGTTTTGTTTTTTGGTTTTGTTTTGTTTTTTTTTTTTGTTTTTTGTTTTTTTTTTGTATCTGAAACCACATGAGAGAACACATTTAATATCATTTGTCCATTAAGCAAGAAAGAAAATAAAAGATTTTTTTCTCTTTATATCTAAATACCGAGTATTAGCTCAACTGTAGATTCTCCTAGATTCAACTTGGAGTTAGATAATCTCAATTTCCTGGCTTACACAGATGGCAAGTGTTTTTACTCTAGTAGCCCCAACTAGAATATTGAAGGTGCTCATTTTCTTTCTTTAATTCTAAAATTCATAATAGCCAGGCTAAAAAAGATAGTAGAGTTGTTAAAGGTACTGGCTGCTAAGACAAGTCACCTGGGTTCAATCCCCAGTATCCATATGAGGAAGAGAAATGAAATAAACTTCCATTAAACATCAATATACATGCTGTGGCATTTGCATACCCTTTACTCATACAATATAAACAAATGTTGGGAAAAGGTCACAAAAATCTATTTGACTTTAAAGAATACATCATTTTATACTAGTAATATATTATTATGCTGTGTCTTAGGAATTCATCTTGGCCTTTTAATGTTATGAGGGACAGGTAAGAAGTTGTGCTTTTAATTGCCTCTTCACATGATTTATAATTTATTTCATAGCCACCTTCCTTAATCAGAATGCATATATAGCCAGCACCAAAACATTCACTTTTTATTCTTAAGCATATATTTAAAAAATGTGTGACTTAGCACAATTTATAGTGCTTGATATTATATCTTGTGATGGCTAATCTTGTCTGTCAACTTGACCTCACTGCAATCGACCAAAACTCATGGCACTAGTTATTTATCCTTCTGAGAAATCCTTGATTTGAATACATGAATCAGAAATACCTACCCAAATCTTGTCAGAACCTTCTGGAGACAACCTAGATAAATGCATGGGGAAGAAGGAAACTGCTTTTTGACTTTCTTGTTCTCACTCTTGCATGAAAGTTTTTCTATTATGGTGACATTAGAATCAACTTCTTTAGGGTTCAAATGTAGAATGAGGACCAGCATCTCTTGAAGAATTCTTAAGGTCCCCAGAGCCAGATTGGTACTGCTGAGATATATAATCTCATGTACTGAGAGCTATCACATTCTCAGTCTCTCCAGCAAGAGTCCACCTATTATTGAACTGCTTGACCTGCATCCTGTGGGCTAATATAATAAATCCAATATTTCATTTTAAAGTTTTTCAAAGGGGGTCCTGGATGAGAATCTTTTCAGTTGCCACTATAGAACTCAAGTTGGCTAAATATCAAATCCAAGAAGTTGATCTCTGTAAGATAGGCTGCTCTACAATGAAAAGTCAAATTCCAGTTTGAAGGATGTCTGCATTTAAACAAAACAAATTGGATGGGAAAGCATGAGATCCTGTACCTTGGGAGGCCTTGGAACATCTTAATTAGACAGGATATTCAGCTTCTCAAGGGTTTATCTCACTTAAGAAAGTAGTCTTGGGACATTTAGAGGAAGGTTTCAATAATAAATAGACAGAATGTCCATGGACACTTATCATCTTTCTCCAGCTATCTGCCAATGGAAAAAAAAAAGTCAGTGGACATTGGTGTCAGAGTTGGAGATTATTCATGAGCTCAAAAACATGAACTTTCACTTACCAATATTGAACTGGCTGTAGGTGCTTCTTAGTGACAAATTTTCCTGTAGTAGAAGCCATCAGTGAACTCTGATTATGACATAGTACTTGGCCAGTGATTCTAAAGAAAGCTCACTACATTTAACCTCTTCTTTCATGGAAAGGGTAAATACTCTGTCCTTTCTGGTTATGGAGTTGCCTTTTCTGAACATCCTTCTTATTCCACCAGTGAAGTTTCTTACCTACTCTTATGGTACTCCTCATAACATTGCTTTAGACCAAGGAACTCAATTTACAGTGTAGGCTGTGATTTTTTAAAAATCTACTTTTTAAATGAGGGTCCTTAAACATGTTACTACCCTCTGCTAGCCCACTGTCGAAAAATAGGGGGAAATTATGGCAAATAAGACAAGGGAATGTGGACCCGTTTAGAAGTAGTTCCTTGGGGGTGATTCCAACTTTCCAATCTCCATTTGTTAGGATACTAGCAGTCCAGTTCAGTAATGTCAGGATACCAAACAAAAAACAGGAGCAGTGGTATGATCTAGCAGAAACAGCCAGAATTCTGCCAAATTGATATGAGTCAGCAGGAACAACCAGAATCAGTCTAGATGTCAGGAGTTCTCGGCAGTGCCTCTCTCAACAAAGCAAAGGTCAGTGAAGACAGGAGGCCAACAAAGCTAGCAAAGCTAGCTATGAAAGCATGCCTTCACCATTGCGTCCTATTTATAACTCTCCAAACATCAGGTGTCCTCCCATGGGTCTTGCAAAAAAGCACCATGTGAGTCTGTCTCAGCAAAATAATACTTGAGTCTGTATCACATGACCTCTCCAGAAAGTTCCACTTTATCACAGTCTGAGAATCACAACCTTGGGCACAAACTTGCGGAATGTACTGTCTTACCTTGTTCTCTACCATCTCAAAACAGCTGTCCTGATAGAAAAATATAATGGTCTTTTCGAGGCATAATTGCACCACCAGTTACTTGGCTTCAGGTTGTAGAACTGGAGAAGTGCTCTCCAAAGGGTCATATATGCTGTAAATCATATATGCTGTAAATCATATATGCTGTAAATCATATATGCTGTAAATCATATATGCTGCAAATCATATATGCTGCAAATCAGCATCAGATGTATTGTCTTTCCTATAGAGTCATAAGTCTAAGAATCAAGGGATGGAAGTGATAGTGATTCTACTATCATTTCTTGTGAACTACTAGCAAATGTTGTACTACTGGATTCCATGATCTTATGCTTTGATGGCCTAGGACCTCTTGTTCCAGAGGGTAAGGCACATGTGCAAAGATGTGGAACAAATATTTCATCGATATAGAAGTAAAAAAATTCCCCTGGCCACTTTGTAATCTGATGCTCTTAAATCAATAATCTTAGAAATGAATACCATTGTTAGGAGGAATGATTGGTTCAGACTGCCTAGTGGAAATTGAATGACTTTTCAAAATGGAAGACAAGGAAAAGTTATGTCTGAAGTTCAGGGGGTTCTTTAAGTCATGTCTTATTACTATGTCCTGTGATTAAAAAGTAAGAAATTACAGCCTAATCTACGCAGGATAGCAATGGACAAAACAAATATACTTGGGTTTTGAACATTTGGTTTTTAATTGGTGACACTATTTAGAGAAGCTTAGGAGGTAAATAGTCTGGAGAACATTATGTCACTGGGGACAGGTTTAGGATTATATAGCCTCATCCTACTTTCAGTTTTCTTTCTGATACATGTTTATATTTGAAGATGTGACTGATTAGATGTTTCCTCCTGCCACGGTGCCTGCTGCTTATATCAGTTTCTTCCTGCCTCTGTGAACACTATCTCTCTGAAACAACAAGCCTAAATAAACTCTTACTTTTCTAAGTTGCTTATATGAATGATGTTTTATTGGAGAATCAGAAAAGCTACCAATACAAGGGGAGAATTAAGTAGATGGAACAATAACAATGAAATAATGGTCCACAGACACTTTGGAAGATGGAAAAGAAACCTTTAACAGGTCAGTGGAGTTGGAGACTTTGGTCATTAGTTACATTGGCCCCAAAAGCAGTTATGGAAAATGGAACTGTTGCATTTTATTCTTTCAACCTGATATTGTGCCCCAGACCTTCCAGGCCTATGTTAATGTACTGGTATAGTATAGGTTGACACCAGAGGAGGAGGATGGTCATAAACCAAAATCTCCAAAATTGGAAGCTAAATAGGCATCAGTCTGCATAAAAGATTATCTCAGGTAACTTATTACTGTAACAGAAAACTAGCTGGCACTGTGACTTTCTTTATGTCTTCCAGCTTTTTTTTTTTTGCATTTTTTGCTACGGTTTATACTATTTTATGTTTTTCTATTTTCTTTATTGACAGTGTCAAATTTATCATTACTGAAAGTTTAAATTTATCATTCCTGAAAGTTCATTTTTTTATATTTATATCAGTCATGAACTGCACCATCACAAAATAATCCTCATTCTCATATCCTGTTTCTTTTCCCATAGATGATATCATTATATATATATATATATATATATATATATATATATATATATATATATATATATATTTTGTTTCCTTGTGTTGTTCATGTCAGTGTTTATTTTATTTGAGTTTCATCTTTGAAAGAATCTTATTCAAATACTTGAAGCATGAAAATTTTGTTTTAGCTATGCCTAGTCTACTTGGTATTTAATACTGTTGCTTTCTGCTAATATTGTTCAGCTGTCCTTTCATGGTTTCTTTTTTTATCTAATAGAGACTAACATAATAATTAGAGGGTGTTTTTTTTTTTTTTTCATCTAATTCTGACCTTTGATTCTATCCAACTTGTAATTTGTATTTACTTCCTGTTCTGGATCTTTGAAATTTCTGCTTGAAAATTGTTCATAAAGCTCTTAATGAAATTATATGTTGTGGGGAAATCTAAGCAGACCTTCAAAAACAGGGCATTACATTTTGAGGAGCAGATACCATCTCCATTGCTGTGAATATTCATCAATGTATTGTGATGCCAAACCTCTACACTATGGATTCCACACAGAGTACTTCTCCCCTGACCAATCATGCAGGTGCCAAGAATACGTCATTGCAATGGATTTTGCTTCCATCAGGTCAATTTTTCTGAAAAACTACAATAATTTTGGGTTTGTTAAAAATTTTAGTAAAAAGAATAGAATAATTCAAGTTCATTTTTTAAATTCTAGTCTTTCTTAATGTGTAATGATAAGCTCTCTGAACCCACTGTGCCTTCAAAGATATTTCTCACTCTTGTTTTCTGGATATAATCCTTCAGGCAGATTTATAGAACCAGAACCAAAAGAGGAAGTTCTAACCACAGCTACCACATAAGTGCTTTGGAATTGTGTGTGTGTGTGTGTACATGTGTATGCTTTGTATATCTGCATCTGTATGCATGTACTACAGCATGTCAGAAAGCACCTCGTGATCATGAGTTAGTTAATTTCTTCCATGCGGGTTCTAGGGATCAAAATCCAGTTGTCAACCTTAACAGCAAGTTCCTGTTCCCACGGAGTCATTTCATCAACACGTAAATGCTTTTATTTTGTGTATTACTTATGCAACCCTTCACAGGTGTCTATTTTAACAATTAAGAAAATAAATTAGGGGAAAAGAGATCATTCATCAGTTGAGAGCACTGGTTATTCTTGAAATAAAAATAAAAATTTATTATACAAAAGTATTATTTTTCTCTCCCTATTCATGACCACGATAATATATGTGTGCATGTATTATGTTTGTGTGTGTGTGTGTGTATATATATATATATATATATATATATATATATATATATGCATACATACACATACATAGATACACACACACACATATATATATATATGTATATATATATGTGTGTGTGTGTGTGTGTGTGTGTGTGTGTGTGTGTGTGTGTATACATGCATACCCATACACACACAAGCACTCTGATCACACCCACACACAATTCTTTATGAAAGGCAGGATGAGCCAGAATAGAAGCTTTCATAATTGGGGGATCAAAATTTCCTCTTAGTGGACATACAGTCTCAGGTGTTACTAGAACACTGGCAAACACTATTGCTCTACATAGATAGTTTTCAAAAACTTCAGAAATCCACAGTATATGACATTCAATGTTATTATTTTTTTGATTATGGGACATATCTGTTCCTGAAAGCATCCCTTTCTTGTTTCACATAAGATTCTGAGCATCTTCACCTCCAGTCAAGGTTGTATATTATGGAAAGTTAGCCACTGGGCAGAAATTGCCTATTTTATCTGCAGACAAATACTGTCCAGGAAAAGGCCACATTATGCAGAATAGTTAACTATTGCATTTGCCAAGACAGGGGTCTTAATAATTCTGCTTTGCAAATGTCTGTCAGATAGATGATCCTGGACCAGAAAGTCAAAGACAGACCCTCTAAGATTTTGAGGAATCAAGAGCTGTCTACCTGGACAGCCTATTTTCTCATTGCTATTTGAATCCAACTCTGGAAAACTGAAGATATGATGTTGACTTTTGTGTCTTCACATATTTACTTGTTCATATTGAGTGTCAACTGAAAACCTTTTTTATTCTTGACTAGAATTCAAAATCCAGTGTTATTTTAAGTTGGAAACAAATAACATGGTGTCTCTAAATCATCTTCATATATTCTTAGACTGTAACATAATCTTCTTAATTGATTACCCTTTTTTGAAAATTATTTATTCTTTTTCTAAGTTTTTTTTCTATTTGTTCACTTTACATCCTGGTTGCAGCCTCCCTCCTCCTCACCGTGGAGAAAATACACTAGGCTCCTTATGTCACCACAGGGCTACTTACATTTTCCCCCCAGTTGAGGCCAGACAAGACACTTCAATGAGGGGAATAGGATCTACAAGCAGGCAACAGATTCAGGGAACCGCTTTTGGGACCCACATGAAGAACAAGCTGCATGGTTGCTGCATATGTGCTGAGAGTCAACCCTTGTATGATTCTGGTTGGTGGTTCAGTCTCTATGGGCTCCCAAGGGTCCAAGACTATATTAGTCTTCTTGTGGAGTCCTTATTCCCTATGGGATTTCCATTCTTCCCTGAACTTGCATATGACTGCTAACATAGCATAGTATCATTAATAGTGTGAGGGATTGGTTCTTGCCCGTGGGATGGATGTCAAGTTGAGCCAGTCATTGTTTTCTTCCTCTATGCTTCTATTCTTTACATCATTATGCCATATTATCTACTGAAGGGTCATTTGAACTTTCTTGTTCTTCCTTTGTAGATTATTGTTTCATTGTTATTTTACATATGTTTTGTTTTATCTGATATTCAATTCAACTACTCTTGTGTCTTTTCACACATTTTAGGATTAACTATATTAGTTTTAATCTCTATTAATTTGCTTCCAATTTAATATTTAATATGAAGTTCAAACATGATTAAAGAATCAGTATATACAAGTAAAAGAATCCCCAAGCCTACGATAATGAAAGAGGTTTTCCTAAGTCCTTTGTTGAGTAAGAAGAAAGACTTTGAGAATCTCTTTATGTTTAAGAGTCTAATAAGTAAAACTTTTGTTTTATGATTTTTTGACCTTACAAATGATATGTGCCAACCTATGAGAAATGTTCTTCAATCTCTGGGTATAGTCATTACTTACATTCTTTCCTTCTTTGCTGTCAATTGTGACAACGTATATTAGTCAACATCTAATATGCAAAATATTTGGACTTCTATTACTCTCTTCAAAATTATTGTTGTAATTCGGGTTAATTCTTTTCTTCATCTGCTGATATGACATGATATATGAAGAGAACAAAATATGTTGTAGCTCATGTCACTGCCCAGTTTTACAGCACTGTTAAGATTATGCATCTATCTCAAAAGTTGTTTATTTTTGTGATTCCTTAACCATTCTAGATGTGTTCATATCCTCCTCTCTCTCTCTCTCTCTCTCTCTCTCTCTCTCTCTCTCTCTCTCTCTCTCTCTCTGTGTGTGTGTGTGTGTGTGTGTGTGTGTGAAATGTTCTAGCGTCATATCTTATCATGGGTACTTTTTCTTCGACATATCTTTCATTCAACTTTCATCATAACTTTCATTCAATCAGAGATGTCTTTAACAGTCAATACCCTATCTGAAACACCACCTACTAGTGTACATTTAGATAATACTCAATTTGACTGTCCAGAGGACCATTGTATAGTCACCAACAGGAAATAAATATTTGCTTGGTCGTTGACTGGATATAACACTTCCATGTGTTTACAGATGTCATAGAGGTCATAAAATCCTATGGTGTGATAAATATAAGCATTAAATTGTGGGCCTTATTTCTTGTGTTTACATCCTGGCTCAATAAATGCATATCATATCATCTTGTACATATCTTGTAACTAAGTATGCAGGTCTCTTCATTCATAATTGTGAAAATTATAAGATATAAATACTGATGATTGTAACCATTAGATTAGTAAATATACTTAACACACCTATATATTTCATCTTACTAGAATTGTTTTTGTTTTAAAAGGAAATGATGTTTAATTTATAATGAGTTTTTAAATATCTTATCCAACTATGAAAGGTTGAATTTCTATTATCTTACAAATAGTTATGGAAAACCAATTAGCCTAATCTAATTCAAAATGTTCCAAGCCAAATAATCAGAAAACAATGATATCTATGTAAAACACAAGAAATAACTAACATAATGCATATTGTTGTTGCATAGGAGTGTGTTTCTGGTCTAGCTTATAAAGCTCAGGCTCTTTTTGAAGGTTTCAACCTAGGTTATTATATCAGTACTTCCTGTAACAGAATTGAGATTTTAGGATATTGGCACATAAGGGCAATTTTATTTCTCTACCTCACAAATGAAATCTTTAAAATCTATTTCTATTTTTTAAGAAGTAAATAACACACAATGTGATATAATAATATTCATTGAAATGAAGAAGAGTTAAGATAGAATATCTCTTCCAAATTATTGCCTTTATGATTCAGAAGCATGTATATCTAGTGCGCATATATTTACATGAGACAGAGAATATCTAGCTGGATATCCTGGAAAAAAAAGAAAAAAGCAGCAGTAAAATGTATCAGATAAACTTATCTGGGGAAAAACAAACAGCAAATGCAAACCTGACTGGCACATTCATTGAATGGCCTTTGATATCCCAGGGATAGTCTGCTTCTACATTTTTCTTCAGATAAATTTCTAAAACTCTGATTGCAAAATGGTAGCCTACCTCTTTTTACAGTTTAACACTTATATAGCTATATTTTAGTGACCCCATGCTACCCCCATTTCTTAAATTTAGAGCCCTGTCCTTTGACAATATTTATTTGTTCATGATTATTTTCTGAAATAGCAACACATTTTTATAGCTTTCTACATTTCTAAGTATAGGAGCTAGTTCTATATTTTGTCTTTATTTTCTCCACAGTAAAAGGAAACATAAGACCTGTCCATGCCTGCTAGCCAAGTGTGCTTTCATCCTAAGTTTCAACTATTGCCCTTCAGAGTTGCCCTGGCTTCAAGGTTGTGCTTCATGTCGAGAATTGGTTCATACCACAGGGGAACTATATCTGTTCACAGCAAAAAGAAGTACTGTTTTATCATGAACCCAAAGTAAGCCAAAGGAAAATATGTAGGTCAGCCTCCTAAGCCACAAACTGTTAGAAAAGGTGATAGATTTTAGATATAGAAAAATAGTTTAAACTGAAATTCAATTTTGTTGGTTTACTTTTGTCAACTCTATACTTTCTGCTTTGCATTCTTCTGTTATTGTAGAATATTAATTAATCTATTTAGCTGTGTTTCCTTAAATAAAGTAAGACAATTTATGATTTAAAATTTTGACAAGTGTTGTTTTTGTTGATATCAGAGATGGAGTTAGTGATAAAGGAATCAGGGTTATTTTTTATTCTCTATAATTTCTGACTCAAAGCATAAAATTAGGTAGTGGAAGAGAAACGTTGCACTCAGAGTTCAGGATGCATATGATTTTTTTTTTTTTAAAACTGAGGTAGAAACTATGACTACATTGGTTCAACCACTATGTCTTTTTTTTTTTTTTAACTCATTCCTCTACAGATAATGATTCTGCAGGACATAGGCCTGAGTCTCTAAAATCATATATCATTGAGACCCTGGCAACCTGTTCTTCTCCAAACCGCATTGACACAATCATAATATGAAAAGCTCTTGCCATTTGTTCTTCTCCCTTCATCCAGCTTCTAACCCAGAGAGTTCAGTCATTCCTGAACAAGCACACACAAAACTGTTATGGCTAGTTCCGAACTCATAGCTTTGTTTTGGAAACCCCCTCCTTATTTCTCTTAGGGGTTTCTCATGACATAACACTAAGGTAATCAGTCATAGCCTCCTGTGTGTGTTTGCAATAGGATTTACAGTCAGTGGGCTCTACTGAAGCTTTTTCATAATTCACAAATCTGTCCTCTATTTTAAGCTTCCTTTTCATTGCTGTAAATGTGATAACACTTTCACTATGACAAAAAAGTACCATACCTTTATGTGAAATTAAATTAATGGAAGTATCATTTTTCTTATGTTTCAATTTGCTTACTGTTTATGTCATTTATGACTTCCCTAGATGATATTCATATACATTTCTTATGCAAAAATATTCTGTACATGATTTCATGACTTTTTTTTTCTTTCTTTTTGGTTTTTCGAGACAGAGTTTCTCTGCATACCCCTGGCTGTCCTGAAACTCACTTTGTAGACCAGGCTGGCCTTGAACTCAGAAATCTGCCGGCCTCTTCCTCCCAAGTGCTGAGAATAAAGGTGTGCACCACCACTACCCAGCCCGTGACACTTTTTAAATTACCCCCAAACTAAATGTCTCCTTAAATATTTTTACATAATGGTTGTTCTTATACATAATATACTTCCCCTATTCATTATCTATTCTTGATACACATTTGGGAGTTAATTTTACACATTCATTTTCTTGTTTTACAACTTGAGACAAGTTTATTCTTAGGTATCCATGTTTCCTTATCTTAATGCATTTTGCAATATTTCTCTTGTGTTAATGATTTGCATAATTACCTCATAATATTTTACTGTTATTTAGTACTATCTATTATCATTATGTATTTGCTACTAATTATTACTACTGTATATTATATCCATTGAAGGTAGACATTGAGATTTTGATCCCAGACTCATTTTGCTATAATTCCTTTTGAGCTACTATAAGAATAAAACAATACCAAATTCAGTCTTACAAAGGAAATCAGTTTTCAATATTAACTAACTAAATATATTCACATTGATAAAGTAGACCTAACATCTTTTTTGATTATAATATATCTTATGTAATACAAGTAATTTTATTCTATGATTGAAATATTTAAACAATAATTAAAGAAAATTATGTGTTTTGTTCTCCATCACAATCAGATTTCTTCATCCTTACTTATTCCTACCTACATCAAAATTTTGCTTTGTGTTCTATACTGTAAGGTTAAATATTACAATATATATCATATATACTTCATATTGTGTTACCTTGACTTTCAATAATCTTTGGAATTACTGAGTTTCTCTTTATTTTGAAAACAATAATACCATTTCTGCTAGGTTTCTATGAAAATTCTCTGAACAAACATCCAAGATTCCTCATTGTTCTCTATTCACATCTCTTTATGTTTTCTTTGGGCTTTAATTGTCTCCACAATAAACATTTCAATAATAATTTTCTTTGATTCAAAATTCTATGTTTAATATTGGACACAATTTTTAAAATGTTACTTATTTTTCTACTTGTATGTTTCAAAGGAAATTGAATGTCCCTCTATTCAATATGTTACTCATGCCCAACTCAACTGCCTCTCTTCTTGGTTTCTCTTAAGCCATCAAACTATGAAGATATGTCCTCTCCTTTGGTTTATCTTAGAGAACCATCACAATATTTTGTTCAAAACTACTTGCCTGAAATATCTTCTCCATTGTCATTCATGAGTACTTACAAATAATTTAACATATCTCATATAAATGTCTTTTTTCATCTCATATAAGATATTTTTGAGGAGAAAAAATGAAAACTTGACTTATCAACATCTCTCTATATATCTCAAACTATAACACTCCATTTTAAAATAAAATATTTTATTTACATTCCAAATATTGCACCCCTCCATGTTCCCCTTCCCAGATTTCTTCCCCCAATTCTACCTTCCCTTCACCTCTGAAAGGGTGTCTTCTTATATCCCCGACCCTGGGGCATCCAGTCCCTAAAGAATTAGGTGCATCCTCTCCCATTGAGGCAGACATGGTCGCCCTCCGCTACATGTTACAGTGTCTGCTAAACCAGCCATTGTATGCTCTTTGGTTGGTGGCTAAGTCTCTAGGTCCTCCCAGCGGTGCAGTTTAGTTGACACTATTGGTCTTACTATGGAGTTTCCATCTTTGTCAGCACCATCAATCCTTCCCATAACTCTTTCATAGGGGTCTTCAAATTTTGTCCAATGCCTGAGTATCTGCATCTGTCTCAATCAGCTGCTGGTAGAGTCTCTCAGATGACAGCCACACTAGTCTCCTGTCGACATATTCAGCATAGTTTCAGTAACACTGTCAGGAATTGGTGCCCACCCATGGGATGGATCCCAAATTAGGTCAGTCATTGCTCAGCCATTTCTTCAGCTTCTGCTCTGGTTGTTGTTGTTGTTGTTGTTGTTGTTGTTGTTGTTGTTGTTGTTTCTCTACATTTCTTTTAGACAGGAACAAATTTGGGCTGAAAGTTTTGTAAGTGCGTTCCTGTCTCCATCCCTCCACTACGGGTTCTATATAACTACTGGCGGTGGTCTCTTCACGTTCCATATCCCCACTGTTGAGCATTTCGGCTAAGGTCAAACAAATTGAGTCCTGGGAACTACCTCCATCTTAGGTATTTGGGATTCTCCAGAAGTAACCCCCCCCCAACTCCTATAGCTGCATATTTGTGTTCATCTTCCTGGCCCTCAGCCTCTCTCTTGTCTCCCCCATACCTGATCCTGGCTCCCTTTACCCCTCTGCCCCCCTTTCCCACCCAACTTCCTTCCTCCTTCTGCCTGCCATAATTATTTTGTTCCCACCTTACAGGTGGGATTTAAGCATCCTCAATTGGACCTTCCTCTTGTTTAGCTATTTAGGGTCTTTAAGTTGTATCATTGGCATTCTGTACATTTTTGCTAATATCCATGTGTCAGGGAGCACATACCATGCATGCCTTTTTCGATCTGAGTTAACTTACTCAGGATGAGGTTTCCTAGTTCCATCCACATGCCTGAAAAATTTATGATGTTATTGCCTTAATAGCTGAATAGTACTCCATTGTGTACATGAAGCACATTTTCTGTTTTCATTCTTCAGTTGAGAGACATCTGGGTTGCTTGCAGTTTCTGGCTATTATGAATAAGGCAGTTATTAACATAGCAGAGCACATGTCCTTATGATATTGTAGATCATGTTTTGTGTATGTCCATGAGCCCTACAGCTGGGTCTTCAGGTATAAATATCGCCATTTTTTTTCTTTTGAGGAACTGGCAGATTAATTTTCAGAGTGATTATACCAGTTTTCAATCACACCACCAATAGCAGAGTACTCTACTTTCTCTACATCTTCGCCAGTGAGTATTATTTCTTGAGTTTTTGATCTTAGCCATTCTGGTTGGTGTAAGGTGGAAGCTCAGGATCATTTTGTTTTTAATTACTCTGATGAGTAAGGATACTGAATATTTCCTTAAGTGTCCCTCGACCATTTGATATTGCTTTGTTGAGAATTCTTGGTTAGCTCTTTACCCCATTTTTTAAAAATTAGGTTATCTGTTTTTGTTTCTATTTTTTGGAGGGGGATATAACTTCTTTATTTCTGTATATATTTTAGATATTGGCCCTCTATCAGATATAGGTTAGTGAAAACTTTTTCACAATCTGTAGGCTGTCATTTTGTCCTGTTGACAGCGCCCTTTGCCTTACAAGGGCTTTGCCGTTTCAACAGGTTCCATTTATCAATTGTTGATCTTAGAGCCTGAGCCATTGGTGTTCTCTTCAGCAAAATTTTTCATGTATTTAAGGGAATTTTCCACTTTCTCTTCTATTAGATTCATTGTATCTGGTTTCTGTTCAGGTCCTTGATCCACTTGGACTTGTGCTTTGTACAAGGTGAAAAATGTAGGTTTATTTTCATTCTTCTACATGCAGGCAGTCAGTTATTTCAGCATCATTTGTTGAAGATGCTTTTTTTTTTCACTCTATGGTTTTGGTTTCTTTGTCATAGATCAAGTGTCCATAGGTATTTATGATTATTTCTAGGTCTTCAATTCTATTTCATTGATTAATCTGCCTATAGCATGTAGTTTTATAAAACCCATGCTGGTTCAGGCTACATGCCTGCAACAGGCATCTCGCCCATCACTCATGGCTAGCTTGGTGCCATTCTCCTCTGTCTGCCCTGGTCTGGTGGTGATACCTGTCTGTTCCTAGTCCAGTGCAATGGCCTGAGACTGTGACTGCAGCTCTCATGTTTCTCTTAGCCAATGCCTCTCCCACAAATGCTGGCTCTGCATCTACAGGGCTCTAATATTGCTCTCTTGCCAGTCTCCCACTCTGGAGTCCCCCACCCTGTTGCCAGCTGCATGCATGTTCTTGCCAGCCTGAGATCGACCCTGTTATTTCTTTATCCTAGCTAGCAATGCCAAGACAGAGCTCTGGTCTGGCTCAGCTCTGCTAAACTTCCCATCTGAATCGTTGTAAGTGGAAAACACCAAACAATCTTAATTTTAAATTTAACCAGAATGACACAAATGCTGTGCACAGATTCTATGTAAGAAATTCTTCCAGGGGCAGGAGACACCACCAGGTCTGACAATTCCCCGGCATATACCCTGCATACTTCTTGCTCTCAGCCTCTCTGACAAAAAGGGCCGTCCTTTCTCCTGTGTCCCTCTTTCCTCTTTCAGACCTAGAAAACCTGCCTCCTCCTCTTTGCCCAGAGATTGGCTTCTTGTCATCTTTATTAGTCAATCAGATAATTAGGGGAAATTCCCCTACACCTGTCTGTCTCTGTACAAATACTATGTGGTCTTTAAAACTATTGCTCTTGTAATACAGCTTGAGGTCAGGGATGGTAATTCGTCCATAAGTTCTTTCATTGTTCAGAGTGGTTTTGGTTATCCTGGGTTTTTTTTTTTTATTCCCATATGAATTTTAAATATTGCTCTTTTAATGCATGTAAAAAATTCAATTGGAATTTTAATTGGGAATTGCATTGACTGTGTAGATTGCTTTTGGGTAGACAGCAATTTTCACTGTGTTTATCCTATGGACCCCTGAAGCTTGAGAGATCTTTCCATCTTCTGAGTTCTGCTTTGATTTTTTTTTCCTTCTGGGACTTGCAATTCTTGTCTTATAAACCTTCCACTTTCTTAGTTACAGTCACACCAAGATATTTTCTATAATTTGTGTCTATTATGAAGGGTGTTGTTTCCCTGATTTCTTTCTCAGCCTGTATATCATTTGTATAAAGGAAGGTTACTGATTTATTTGAGTTAATTTTATGTCCAATCACTTTGCTGAAGTTGTTTATCTCTAGTAGAACTTTGGGGGTCATTTCTGTATACGATCACATCATCAGTGAATATGCTTTGACTTCTTTTTTAATTTTTATTCCTTTGATCCTCATTTGTTGTCTTATTGCTCTAGCTAGAAGTAGGAGAGAGAGGTCAGCCATCTTCTCCCTAATTTTTGTGGGATTATGTCAAATTTCTGTCTAATTTGATGCTGGCTATTGGATTGGTATATGTTGCTTTTATTATATTTGGGTATGTGACTTGAATTCTTGATCTCTTATAAACGTTAACATAAAAAGTTGTTAGATTTTGTCAAAGGCATTTTGACCATCTGAGATGGTCATGTAATTTTTTTGGGGGGTGTGTTTATACAGTTGATTACATTCATGGATTTTTGTATTCTGAACACTTCCTGCCTCTCTGGGAAGAAGCCTACTTAACCATGGTAAATGAAGATTTTGATGTGTTCTTGGATTAAGTTTGCAAGAATTTTATTGAGTATTTTTGCATCAATATTCATAAGTTAAATTGGTCTGAAGTTCTCTTTCTTTTCTGGTTCTTTGTGTGGTTTTATGTATCACAGTAACTGTGGCCTCATAGAATGAATTAGGGAGTGTTCCTTCTGTTAGAGGGGTATTGGTATTACTCTTCTTTGAAGATCTGCACTAAAACAAGGAAAGCTAGGCATTTTTTGGTTGGGAGGTTTTTAATTGACTCCTTCTATCTCCTTAGCAGTTATGAGACTATTTAGAAAGTTTACCTGATCTTGATTTAACTTCAGTACATGGTATCTAACATTATTCCCCTCCCAGTCATAGGCTTCTTTCAGCTTTTCTATAATTCAACTACAGGGTTCACCTGCTTCTGTCCAGTGGATGGGTGTAAGTATCTGCATCTGACTCAGCTGCTTGTTGGGCCTCTTGGAGAGCAGTCAGTCAAGCTAGGCTTTTGTCTGTAAGCACACCATAGCATCAGTTATAGAATCAGGCCTTGGAGTCTCCCCTTGAGCTGGATCCCAATTTGGGCGTGTCACTGGAGCACCTTTTCCTCAAGCTCTTCTCCATGTTTGTTCCTATAGGTCTTTTAGATATGAACAATTCTGGGTCAGAGGTTTTGACTGTGGGTTGGCAACCCAATCCCACTACATGATGCTCTATCTTTCTACTGCAGGTGGATTCTACAAGTTTCCTCTCCTCACTGCTGGGCATTTCATATAAGGTCCTTTTGAGTCCTGAGAGTCTCTTACCTCCCAGATCTCTGGTACATTCTAGATCCCCCTCCCTGCTACCCACCTCTTATCTCCCGAGGTTGTATGTTTCCATTCTTTCTGCTGGTCGACAGGATTTTAGTCTTGTCCTACCCCCAATATCCGTCATTCATTTTGTAGATTCTTTGTATTGTTTTCTTTGTTTCTAATTGGTTGTTTTAAGCCTTATGTTTGACTCTCTTGGGCATATTTGCTTGTTTTTTCTCTAAAGATTTCACGTGTACTCTAAAGTTATTAGTACAGGATCTCCCCAATTTCTTTAATAAGGCATTTTGAGCTATGAACTTTCTTCTTAACACTGCTTTCATTGTGTCCCATAAGTTTGGGTACATTTTGTTTTTATTGCCATTGAATTCTAGAGAGTCTTTAAATACTTAATTTCTTCAATGATTAAATTATCATTGAGTAGAGAGCTGTTTAGTTTCTCTCAGCTTGTGGTATTTCTCTTGTTTCTCTTGTTGTTGAAGTCCAGTGCTATTCTGTGGTGATCTGATGATAGAATTCAAGGAATTATTTCAATCTTCTTGTATCTTTTGAGGTTTGTTTTGTGTCTAATTATATGGTCAACAATGGAAAAGGTTCCATGTGGTGCTGAGAAGTAGGTGTATACCTTTGCTTTGGGGTTAATTGTTCTATAGATATCTGTTAAATCCATTTGGCTACTAATTTTAGTTAATTTTATTATGTCATTATTCAGTTTCTGTTTAGATGACCAGTCCCTTGGTGAGAACGCGGTGTTGAAGTCGACCCCTTTTTTGTGTGGGGTTCAATGGGTATTTTAAGGTTTTGAATGTTTCTTTTGTGACTGTGTGTCTTTTAATGTGGGGCATAGATGTTCCAAATATATGGTAGCTTTTTTCCTTTGATGAGTATGAAATGTCCTTTTCCATTTCTTTTCATTACTTTTGACTGCAAGTCTATGTTATTTGTTATTAGAATGGTAACTCCCACTTATTTCTTGGGACCATTTTCTTGGAAAACTTTTTACAGTCTTTAATCTGAAGTCGTATCTATCTTTGTTGCTGAGGTTTGTTGATTCATCAACAGAATGATGGATCCTGTTTATATATCTAGTCTGTAAACATGTATCTTTTTATGGGATAATTGAGTCCATTGCCATTGACAGATATTAATGACCAATAGTCCTTAGTTCCTTTAATTTTTTTGGAAGGTGACCCTATGTATGTATGATTCTCCTTGGTTTGTTGTGAGATGCTTAATTTCTTGTTTTTTCTTGGATGTAATTTCCCTCCTTGTGTTAGTTTTCCTTCTAATATCCTCTGCAATGCTACATTAGTATAAAGCTATTGTATAAATTTTGTTTTGTCAAAGAATATCTTGATTTATCCATCTAGGGTGATTAAGAGTTTTAGTGGGTACAATAGTCTAGGGTTACATCTGTTGTCCCTTAGGGTCTACAAGAATTTGTCCAGTATTCTCTGGATTTTAGAGTCTCTGTTGACAAGTCCAGTATAATTCTGATAGGTCTGTCTTTATATTTTACTTGCACTTTTCCCTTAAAACTTTTAGTATTCTTTCTTCATTTTGTACATTTAATGTTTTAATTATTATGTGGTGGGAGAATTTTCTTTTCTGGAAAAATCAATATGATGGTCCGTACATTTATAGACTTTTCTTTTTTATATTAGGAAAGTTTTCCTCTATGATTTTGTTGAAGATTATTTCTGACCCTTTGAACTGGGAATCTTCACTGTCTTCTATTTCTATTATTCTTAGGTTTCATCTTTTTCATTGTGTCCCAGATTTCCTAAGAGTTTTGGTTAAGAACTTTTTATGCTTGGCATTTTCTTCAACTGATGTATCAATATCTTTTATGGTATCTTTTATGCCTGAGATTTTCATTCTATCTCTTGTATTCTGTGGCGATGCTTGTGTTTGTAGTTCCTGTTTTCTTCCTAGGTTTTCCATCTCCAAGGTTGCCTCCATTTTTGATTTCTAATATATTATTTCTCATCATCTTTCCATTGTTCATTTCAGTACTTTTACTTTATATAAAGATTCTTATGAATGTTTATTTATATTGTACATTTTTTAACTAAGAAATACAACTGGTCTATGTCCTTCAATATTTGACCAGGAAAGCAGGGTTTCTGTTTGTATTAAGTAATAAAGGGCATATCAGTGGTGGTTGGATGAATGGTTAGCACTGGCAAGTCAAAAATAGTCTCCATCTAGTAGCCTGCAATTTTAGTACTGATAAGTAACCCTGAGCATGATAAGGTACATGGTGAATGTCTTCCAAGGAAAGCCAGAGATGCAGGTCAACATGTGTAAAAAGGCTATCACTATCCCATTTGATATGGTATATTGGACAGCAGCAACAGCAGTTGGGAAGGACTGAATATAATTTGAAGGAAGTGAAAACGAGATGATCCTTTGTGGGTTAAAGTGTCCACATCCACTCGGGGCTCTGGCCTCTTGGGATATGGGAAGCAGAAGTTGCAACTGCACTTACACCATGCTGGCACTGGGCAATCATCGGACTATGGAACGCTGTGGGACCCTGCTCCAGGGGTGGGGGGAGCACAGTCTGAGGTCCATGGGGATTGCCAGCATCTGCTCAGGAGTCTGTGGGCTTGCAAGGAGACCAGCACAGTCAGGTTCACAGACCCCTGGGCACCCAGACACCACTGGGAACATGGAAGAACTGAGAACAGAGTGGGGGCCTGCAGGCTGGATCTAGCTGGGGGCCAAAGGGGCAAAGATGGGAGCACTCTAGCTGGGTCCCTTGGGGAAAAGAGTCCTTGGCTTGTCCAGTGAGCAGTTTGGCTTGGTGGGAGTCATGGCTGGAAGAGTTGAGAGGCCTTCTGAGGGAGATTAGCAGTCAGCTCTCTGGAAGAAGGCCTGTTCCATTGCTCCCTATGGCAGATTCCGATGAAAAGAGACAGTCCATCATTTTAAGGAATTTATCGCCATGGCAGAGAGTGATGATGAATAAAACTGTACCCCACATTCTCAGGGTGGGCCTGGGTTAGTTACCTTTTACAGGCAGTAATGTCTGGGAAGAAGAGCTTAATTAGCTAAGCCCTTCAGACCTTTTGGTAGCTCATTAAAATGGAGATCTGTCTCAAGGTTATGTGACCAGTTTTCTACTTGTGGAGGGGCTTGGGGCATTGCCCTTATGTGACTGCTGGCCACAGACCTATGGAGAGCTGAGGCCTCATGTCAGGGCCTGGTGTCCAAGAGCATGGCAAAATTCCTACCATCCCTTGCAGGGTTACCTACAGGGTCACTGGGGTTTCAAACCTAGCTCAGCCAGAAAGCAGGCTACCTTTCACAGTCCCACAGTCCTCAACAGGACATCTAAATTCTTTCTCCTTTAATTATACTATGAGCACATTCACTCTTTTTTTTTAAAAAAATATAATCATAATTGTCTCTATGGAACCCACAGCTTAATAGTATCAAGTAAGACATGAGTTTTTAATACATTAATTTGGGTGAGCAACAAAATAAAGCCTATACTAATGCTTAAAATATCATTGGGCTACTGCTTAGTTAGTTACTCATAATTTAATTCTCAGTCAAATGTGATTTTTCTTCCTGGACTTTCTGTCATACAGCTACTTTTGTCTGTATTGAGTTGCTGCAGTTTTCCCATGTCTCATCATAGAACATAAAAGTAGGGTGTGCAAGTAGGATTGTGTAAGTATCCTTCCTCTCTACAAATGAAACTTTTAAGTCTGCTGTGCTGTTAATTCACTTTCTCTAATGATGAAGATAATCAGCCCTTTGTGCGCATGGTAGTTCCCTAGCATGAGATGCTCAAAGTGACCAGAAAGTACTTTTCATTTTCCACTTTAATAAAATCATTGCTGTGTCCCGAGGTGGAAATTGTCTTCTCTATCACACTAAGATTCTTGGAATAGCAGAGTCAGAGCTTCAATAATGAGAAGCAGAATTTCCACTGGAGGATCATTAGATGCAGTAATGGAGAGGGCGCTTCACCTTTGCTCAAAACGACTCTTGGATCTGTTAATGCTGTTTATGTGAGGAGCAGCTCTGTGCTTCCTCCACCATTTAATACTTTCCCAGGACTGTCCTATTCTAGAAGACATTGCCCCAGACATACAATGTATTACCATAACAATCATATTGTAATTAGGTGTTCAAAATGCCATTCCTTGGGTACATTTTCTGGCTCCTTCATTAAGGACCCTGTGTTCCATCCAGTGGATAGCTGTGATTATCCACTTCTGTATTTGTCAGGCACTGGCAGAGCCTCTCAGGACAGAGCTTCTGTCAGCAAGCTCTTGTTGGCATCTGCAATAGTGTCTGGGTTTTGTGGTTGTTTATGGGATGGATCCCCAGTTGGGGCAGTTTCTGGATTGTCATTCCTTCAGTCTCTGCTTCACACATTGTCTCTGTAACTTCTTCCATGGGTATTTTGTTCCCCCTTCTAAGAAGGATCGAAATATCCACACTTTGGTTTTCCTTCTTGAGTTTCCTGTGTTTTGCAGAGCTGAAGGGGTTTTCAAGCCCCATAGGAGGAACAATAATATGAACTAACTTATACCCCCCCAGAGTTCCCTGGGACTAAACCACCAACCAAAGAAAACATGGTGGGACTTATGGCTCTAGCTGCATATGTAGCCAAGGATGGCCTAGTTGGTCATCAATGGAAGGGGAGGCCCTTGGGCCTGTGAAGGTTCTATGCCCCAGTATAGGGGAATGCCAGGGACAGGAAGCAGGAGTGGATGAGTTGGTGAGCAGGGGGAGGGGGAGGGTATAGGGGGGTTTTGAAGGAGAAGCGAGAAAAGGGTATAACATTTGAAATATAAATGAAGAAAATGTCTAATAAAAGAAAATGCCATTCCATCTTCTACCATTGCCACTGACTGATTCAAAGGGCTGCCAACCATAATAATACAAGCAAATTCAAAAGTGAATTTGTTTTTGCCATCAACTTTATTAGTATAATATTTTTTGAATTTACTATTGTTTTTAATGAGCTACAAACTAGCAGGTTTCTCTTCAGCACTTGTACATGTACTTAGTGTTGATGAATTTCTTATTACCTCAATTTCCATATATCCTTCTGCTCTTGTTCCCTGTCTGGACTGAACCCCTTACTATTTTCCTTTATACTTTCACATCTCATGTGTTACATAATAATTCTTGAATCTCTTTGGGAGCTTAGTTCCTTCTATTTCAATGGCTGCTTTATAGTTTCCAGGTCTCAGGTAAAAATTTAGGTATAAGGTAATTTAGGTCTCAGGTTAAAAAAAAATGTTCTAAGTAAACTTCATGAACATAGATTGTCAACAAATCGGCAGGAGGAATTTCTATTACTATGATACCAATAAGGTGCTAGTTCTGTTTCATTGGCTGATCAACACAGACAGCCCAGGAAACAAGCTCTTCCCATTCACAGAACTGTCCTGTGTCAGTGGTCATCTGTTGAACTATTCCTGATGTCTCTGTATAGTTATTCTATAGCTAAATTTTTATAGCGTAAACATGAAATGGATCATGCTCTAGACTATTAGTTATTATTTTCATTCTTATATTATGATCTATATGTAATTTGTATTGGGCATTTTCTCTTTTTATGATTTTTAAAAATATTTTTATTAGGTATTTTTCTCATTTACATTTCCAATGCTATCCCAAAAGTCCCCCATACCCTACCCCCCAACTCCCCTACCCACCCACTCCCACTTTTTGGCCCTGGCATTCCCCTGTACTGGGGCATATAAAGTTTGCAAGTCCAATGGGCCTCTCTTTCCACTGATGGCCGACTAGGCCATCTTTTGATACATATGCAGCTAGAGTCAAGAATTAAGAGACATTTTTCATCAATATGTTCTGAGTATGGTTCTCTCCCCGCTACGCCTTCCAGATCATTCCAAATTTCCTACTCACCCAAATCCATACATTTCCTTTTCTCTACCATTAGGAAGTAATTAGACATCCAAAAATAAAAGAGAAAAGAAAATGAAAGAAAAAAAAGAGGCAATAAAAAGCCTCAAACTCCATACAACCACAGAGATACACTTTTACAAATACAGAAATTCCATAGAGACATAAACAAAAATCAAAACACATAACATATAAACAAAAGACATGTAAAAATTAAATGCACTGACAAACCATTATGAGACAATAAAAAACAAAAAAACAAAAATAACAACAACAGAAAGTACCATTTAGTTTGTTTTGTGTTGGCTGTCTGTTGCTGACCATAAGGTCAGTCCTTACGTATACAATGGATAACCAATGGAACTCATTGGAAGAAACTGATTTTTCCTTTGTGAGTGGTTATAATTTGGAGATTGCTTCAGACATAGGACTGAGGGCTTGTGTCCACTTACTGTCTAAGCACTGGAATCTCATCTGACTAAAACCTGTGTAGGTACTGAGCATGCTATCAGTTTCTCTTGTGAAAGAAACTGAAAGCATGTGCTCTCTGAACACACTAGGAAACATATGATCATATGCTCTCTGAACATACTAAAAAAACATATGATCATGCAACACATTTACTGGTTATCTTGTCATCAGGTTATCTATCCAGGAGCTTATCAGCTAAACTCATGAATTAGAGAAAATTATTTTCTCTATCATATTTAAAGAAAGTCTAGAAAGGATATACTGCTCAAAGTCCTGACTTTGAGCAATGTATCTCTGGGGATTTCCCTTGATCACTATCATAATCATAGCTTACTTGTTAATACATTTTAAAATTTGCATATTATTTGGAGATAGTCTCATTCTGTACGAATAGCTTGGACTTTATCTGCTATGCCAGAACGGCATCAAATTTGCTTCACTGTCTTAAATTCTGGAGTCATAGACATTAGCTATCATGCCCAAACTCTTCAGAAGTCAAATTTGAATTATTGTTACTTTCTTTTTTGGAATTATTAACTGTATAGTAGAACAGTATAAAGTTATACCAGTATTTCATTATTATTGTGAAATTGAAATTTGAATTGATTTTTGTTTTACAATTAATGTTATAACCAATACACAAGGTGACGCTAACAATGTCTGTGTTATTGGCAAGATTTCCTCCTGACATAAACCACTTTTGTTTCCAAATCCACATAGTGAGCTGACATTATTAGTACAGTTGTTTTCCTTTTTATACTAAAAAGAGTTACATTGAATGAAAATGTCTCTGAAACTTTCATACATGTGTTCAATCTGTCTTGATATATCAACCCTCCACATTCTCTCAGAACTCACCCACCACATTTTTCTTCCATCTTTGTGAGGTGCAATATGAATGTATATATGCATGTATTATTTACTCATTGAGTTCCATTAGTGTTGCTAATTCATACATAAGCATGAGTCATCTGCTGGGAAATTGGCAACCATCTGATGGCTATACTCCTAAAGAAATACATAGTAAATTATTTTTGTATTCAGAGAACCTCATTATACTTAGGTCTCTGGTATTTCATGACATAATATATAGATGAAAGTCTTATATATATATTTTGCAAACTTAGCAGTAGTTTTGTAAGGTTTTTTTTTTTTTTAATTTTACCCATACACACTGGTTTCTTCAAGTTTTTTATCTTCATTTGTCACATCCTTTGATAATTCAGATTTCAAAGACTTAAATTTAAGGGTGTAAAATAGCATATTTAAAGAGATCTACTTTTGAACCAACATAAAATTATAACATACAATGTTGTTATCTTTGACCTGTCCTCATAATTAGACAAAATTCTCTTTAGGGAATCAAACTGAACTTACCTCTATTACTTGACCTTGTATTTGATAGGTCTATCTTCTCAATCTACAACTAATTATTCATTATGCATTTTCAGTAGACTAAAATGCCCATATCTGAATGCTTATCTACAGTGTATTTTGAAATATAGTTTTAACAATTAAATAAAATAAACTGAAGTTCAACATTTTATATATACATATATATGTCTCTGTGTATGTACAAATATATATAACCTAAATACATTTAAATATAGATTATTGATTTGAGAAACAATGTGTATGACAGCTGCATTTTTCAAATGTTGCATTGAAAAGGAACAGAAACCAGGCTGTAGTTTTTAAATAAATGGGCTACTATCTTCTTGAGCAAGTATGATGATGATGCTGAATAATATTCATTGTTATATCTAACTGTAGATAATAAGATAAATGTCTCTATTTTATTTAAAGATACAATAAAGAGCACCATGTAGGCTTCAAATAATCCCGAGGTCTGGGCATTTTAAGCAGTTGCTTCCTTTGGAAATAGAACACCTGTCAAGTGATTTGAAGTCAAATAGTCTTCACGACTTTAAATAGGGTTAAAAGTAGCCAAGGGAGCATTAAAGCCTAATGGGTGAATAAATGAGATGGAGAAAAAAGATCTGGAAACTCTAGATGAAAATCTTTGGAGTTCATATTAAAGTAATGATTCTAGATGAAAGTAATAATTCATTTGCTCAGCGTGTAGCACAAAAATCATTCTAATCCAGTAAAGAAAGACATTTTTTAACTTGAAATGGTAGCTTTTATTTGAGCTTAGAATTTACTGTAATGAAAATACAATAATATGTTTACCTTGTAAGGAGAGTTATCTCAAGACAGATTAGCTGAGAAATTAGATAACTTTTTTTTTAAAGGAAAAAAGTTGCAGGTTCTAGAAAAGGTTCCTAGGAATAAGCTCTGTTCACTTACAGCCAAGGAAAAGGAGATTTGTGCACAATCTCACTAAGTATACTTTTGATTGTTTCTATGCATTGGATACAAATCATGAATCCCTGTGTTCCATCATTCCAAGCATCTATATGTCTATGGACAAAGCAGTTTTGTTTGTCAATAGTTTCTAAAATACTCTCCTGACAAAGAGATAATTTTCCTTTGGAAATACCAACTTATAAAGTTACTTTTAAGTGGGTAAATGCAAACATAGTTAAAATTAAAAACACATTGTTGATGCACATATGCATACTTACATAAATGCATTTGTACATTTAGTTTAATGTATAGAATGTATGCGCTAGAGATTATTTTGTGTACATGGACATATTTGTCACAATTTATGCATGAGTATATTTTATAGCATATTAAAGTAAAACCTTTGCTAATGTATCATAAATAAATTTATTTTATCATTATGATTTTATGATTTTATGCTTTGCAAATTTTTACCCCTCTCAGTGTCCCCAAAATCTCTTCACCTATCCAGATCCATTCTCTTTCTGTATCTCCTTAGAAAAAATACAGGTTTCTAAAGGATAATATTAAAATAAAATATAATGATGTAAAATACAAACTAGCACACTGTAATTTGGTGAAATTGAAGGAAAAGAGCTCAAAAGAAAGTACAATATTGATAGACTCACTCATTAACAAACCCAGGATTCCATTTAAGAACACTAAAAGTGAAGCCATAGGACCTGGTACAAACCTTGAAGATCTTGTATATGCTGCCTCTGTCTCTGTGGGTTTATATAAACCTTGATCATATGGATAGAGGATTACTATTGTCCTTTATCACCTCAGAATTTCTTATTCGTTTTGTCTTTACTTCCTCAGGATTCCAGGAATCCTGAGGGGAAGAATTTTATGGAAATATTATGCTAGGTCTAGGTGTTGAAAAATCTCACCTTCTACATATTGTTTGGGTGCTCTAAAGTCTCTGCCCTTCTCCTTATTGTTTGGCTGGGAATCTTGGTATTTGTTTCCACGTGCTGTAGGGGGAAGTTTCTGTGATGATGATTGAGCAAACCACTGATCTATAGTAATAGCAGAATATCATTATGAGGCATTGAAAATAACTTCTTCTTTTAAAAATATCTTTTATTAGATATTTTTTCTTTATTTACGTTTCAAATGTTATCACCTTTCCTACTTTCTCTTCCAAAACTTCCCTATACACTCCCCCCTTCTCCAGCTCCCCAACCTACCCACTCCCATTCTCGGTCCTGACATTTACCTATACTGGGGTATAGAATCTTCACAGGACCTAGACCCTCTCCTCCCACTGATGACTGACTAGGCCATTCTCTGCTACATATACAGCTAGAGCCACAAGTTCTACCATGTGTTTTCTTTGATCGGTGTGTTAGTTCCAAGGAGCTCTGGGGATACTGGTCAGTTCATATGTTCTGCCTATGGGGCTTCAGACCCCTTCAGCTACTTGGGAACTTTTTCTAGCTCCCTCATTGGTATTCCTGAGTTGACAATTCTTTGTTTAGCTCTGTACACCATTTTTTATCAGGGATGTTTGGTTTTCAGGTATCTAACTTTTTGAGTTCTTTGGATATATTGGATATTAGCCCCCCATTGGCTTTAAGATTGGTAAAGATCGTTTCCAAATCTGTTGGTGGCCCTTTGGTCTTAGTGACAGTGTCCTTTGCCATACAGAATCTTTGAAATTTTATGAGGTCCTATTTGTCAAGGTTTGATCTTACAGCACAAGTCATTGCTGTTCTGTTCAGGAATCTTTCACCTGTGCCCATATTTCAAGGCACTTCCCCTTTCTCCTCTATAAGTTTCAGTGTCTCTAGTTTTATATGGAGTTCTTTGATCCACTTAGACTTGAGCTTTGTACAAGAGATAGGAATGGATCAATTCTCATTTTTATACATGCTAACCACCAATTGAGCCAGCACCATTTGTTGAAGATGCTTTCTTCCTTCTACTGGATGCTTTTAGCTACTTTGTCAAAGATCAAGTGACCATAGGTGTGTGGGTTCATTTCTGGGTCTTCAATTCTGTGCTATTGATCTACCTGTCTGTCCCTATACCAGTACCATGAAGTTTTTATCACCATTGCACTGTAGTACAGCTTGAGTTCAGACATGGTGATTCCACCAGAGGTTCATTTATTTTTGAGATTAGTTTATGCTTTCCTAGTTTTTTTGTTATTCAAGGTGAATTTGCAAATTGTCCTTTCTAACTCAGTGAAGAATTGAGTTGGGATTTTGATGGGGATTGCACTGAATCTGTAGATTGCTTTTAGCAAGATACCCATTTTGTCTATATTAATCTTGCCAATCCATGAGCATGGGAGATCTTTCCATCTCCTGAGATCTTCTTTGATTTATTTCCCCAGAGACTTGAAGTTCTTATCATACAGATTGTTCACTTCCTTAGTTAGAGTTACACCAAGGTATTTTATATTATTTGTGACTATTTTGAAGGGTGTTGTTTCCCTAATTTCTTTCTCAGCCTGTTTATCCTTTGTGTAGAGAAAGGCCACTTATTTGTTTGAGTTAATTTTACATCCAGCTACTTCACTGAAGTTGGTTAGGAGTTCTCTGGTGGAATTTTTTTTTTTTTTTTTTTTTTTTTTTTTTTTTTTTTTTTTTAAGGAAGGAAAGCTTTATTTTAGCTTGCAGTTCCAGGGGGAGGGCCCACGATAGCAAAGAAAGCATGGCTGTAAAACAGAAATCAGAAAGATCACATTCCATCTATACACAGGAAGCAGAGAGAATGAGCACAGGAAGTGAGGCAGGACTTTAAAATCTCAAGTCTGCTCCTGTGACTTTCTTCCATGAAGGCTTTACCTCCAAAAGGTTCCACAACCTCCCCAAAATGGTGCCCACAATTGCGGGTGAAGTGTTTTTTTTTTTTTTTTTTTTTTTCCATTTTTTATTAGGTATTTTGCTCATTTACATTTGCAATGCTATACCAAAAGTCCCCCATAGCCACCCACCCCCTCTCCCCTACCCACCCACTCCCCTTTTATGGCCCTGGCGTTCCCCTGTACTGGGGCATATAAAGTTTGCGTGTCCAATGGGCCTCTCTTTCCAGTGATGGCCGACTAGGCCATCTTTTGATGCATATGCAGCTAGAGTCAAGAGCTCCGGGATACTGGTTAGTTCATAATGTTGTTCCACCTATAGGGTTGCAGATCCCTTTAGCTTCTTTGGTACTTTCTCTAGCTCCTTCATTGGGGGCCATGTGATCCATCCAATAGCCGACTGTGAGCATCCACTTCTATGTTTGCTAGGCCCAGGCATACTCTGACAAGAGACAGCTATATCAGGGTCCTTTCAGCATAATCTTGCTAGTGTATGCAATGGTGTCAGCATTTGGAAGCTGATTATGGGATGGATCCCCGGATATGGTAGTGTCTACATGGTCCATCCTTTTATCTCAACTCCAAACTTTGTCTCTGTAACTCCTTCCAAGGGTGTTTTGCTCCCACTTCTAAGGAGGGGCATAGTGTTCACACTTCAGTCTTCATTTTTCTTGAGTTTCATGTGTTTAGGAAATTGTATCTTATATCTTGGGTATCTTAGGTTTTGGGCTAATATCCACTTATCAGTGAGTACATATTGTGTGAGTTCCTTTGTGAATGTGTTACCTCACTCAGGATGATGCCCTCCAGGTCCATCCATTTGGCCAGGAATTTCATAAATTCATTCTTTTTAATAGCTGAGTAGTACTCCATTGTGTAGATGTACCACATCTTCTGTATCCATTCCTCTGTTGAGGGGCATCTGGGTTCCTTCCAGCTTCTGGCTATTATAAATAAGGCTGCTATGAACATAGTGGAGCATGTGTCCTTCTTACCAGTTGGGGCATCTTCTGGATATATGCCCAGGAGAGGTATTGCTGGATCCTCCGGTAGTACTATATCCAGTTTTCTGAGGAACCGCCAGACTGATCTCCAGAGTGGTTGTACAAGCCTGCAATCCCACCAACAATGGAGGAGTGTTCCTCTTTCTCCACATCCACGCCAGCATCTGCTGTCACCTGAATATTTGATCTTAGCCATTCTGACTGGTGTGAGGTGGAATCTCAGGGTTGTTTTGATTTGCATTTCCCTGATGATTAAGGATGTTGAGCATTTTTTCAGGTGCTTCTCTGCCATTCGGTATTCCTCAGGTGAGAATTCTTTGTTCAGTTCTGAGCCCCATTTTTTAATGGGGTTATTTGATTTTCTGAAGTCCACCTTCTTGAGTTCTTTATATATGTTGGATATTAGTCCCCTATCTGATTTAGGATAGGTAAAGATCCTTTCCCAATCTGTTGGTGGTCTTTTTGTCCTATTGACGGTGTCTTTTGCCTTGCAGAAACTTTGGAGTTTCATTAGGTCCCATTTGTCAATTCTCGATCTTACAGAGCAAGCCATTGCTGTTCTGTTCAGGAATCTTTCCCCTGTACCCATATCTTCAAGGCTTTTCCCCACTTTCTCCTCTATAAGTTTCAGTGTCTCTGGTTTTATGTGAAGTTCCTTGATCCACTTAGATTTGACCTTAGTGCAAGGAGATAAGTATGGATCGATTCGCATTCTTCTACATGATAACAACCAGTTGTGCCAGCACCAATTGTTGAAAATGCTGTCTTTCTTCCACTGGATGGTTTTAGCTCCCTTGTCGAAGATCAAGTGACCATAGGTGTGTGGGTTCATTTCTGGGTCTTCAATTCTATTCCATTGGTCTACTTGTCTGTCTCTATACCAGTACCATGCAGTTTTTATCACAATTGCCCTGTAGTAAAGCTTTAGGTCAGGCATGGTGATTCCACCAGAGGTTCTTTTATCCTTGAGAAGAGTTTTTGCTATCCTAGGTTTTTTGTTATTCCAGATGAATTTGCAAATTGCTCCTTCTAATTCGTTGAAGAATTGAGTTGGAATTTTGATGGGGATTGCATTGAATCTGTAAATTGCTTTTGGCAAGATAGCCATTTTTACAATGTTGATCCTGCCAATCCATGAGCATGGGAGATCTTTCCATCTTCTGAGATCTTCTTTAATTTCTTTCTTCAGAGACTTGAAGTTTTTATCATACAGATCTTTTACTTCCTTAGTTAGAGTCACGCCGAGATATTTTATATTATTTGTGACTATTGAGAACGGTGTTGTTTCCCTAATTTCTTTCTCAGCCTGTTTATTCTTTGTGTAGAGAAAGGCCATTGACTTGTTTGAGTTAATTTTATATCCAGCTACTTCACCAAAGCTGTTTATCAGGTTTAGGAGTTCTCTGGTGGAATTTTTAGGGTCACTTATATATACTATCATATCATCTGCAAAAAGTGATATTTTGACTTCCTCTTTTCCAATTTGTATCCCCTTGATCTCCTTTTGTTGTCGAATTGCTCTGGCTAATACTTCAAGTACTATGTTGAAAAGGTAGGGAGAAAGTGGGCAGCCTTGTCTAGTCCCTGATTTTAGTGGGATTGCTTCCAGCTTCTCTCCATTTACTTTGATGTTGGCTACTGGTTTGCTGTAGATTGCTTTTATCATGTTTAGGTATTGGCCTTGAATTCCTGATCTTTCCAGAACTTTTATCATGAATGGGTGTTGGATCTTGTCAAATGCTTTTTCTGCATCTAACGAGATGATCATGTGGTTTTTGTCTTTGAGTTTGTTTATATAATGGATTACATTGATGGATTTTCGTATATTAAACCATCCCTGCATCCCTGGAATAAAACCTACTTGGTCAGGATGGATGATTTCTTTAATGTGTTCTTGGATTCGGTTAGCGAGAATTTTATTAAGGATTTTTGCATCGATATTCATAAGAGAAATTGGTCTGAAGTTCTCTATCTTTGTTGGATCTTTCTGTGGTTTAGGTATCAGAGTAATAGTGGCTTCATAAAATGAGTTGGGTAGAGTACCTTCTACTTCTATCTTGTGAAATAGTTTGTGCAGAACTGGAATTAGATCTTCTTTGAAGGTCTGATAGAACTCTGCACTAAACCCATCTGGTCCTGGGCTTTTTTTGGTTGGGAGACTATTAATAACTGCTTCTATTTCTTTAGGGGATATGGGACTGTTTAGAAGGTCAACTTGATCCTGATTCAACTTTGGTACCTGGTATCTGTCCAGAAATTTGTCCATTTCGTCCAGGTTTTCCAGTTTTGTTGAGTATAAGCTTTTGTAGAAGGATCTGATGGTGTTTTGGATTTCTTCAGGATCTGTTGTTATGTCTCCCTTTTCATTTCTGATTTTGTTGATTAGGATTTTGTCCCTTTGCCCTCTAGTGAGTCTAGCTAAGGGTTTATCTATCTTGTTGATTTTCTCAAAGAACCAACTCCTCGTTTGGTTAATTCTTTGAATAGTTCTTCTTGTTTCCACTTGGTTAATTTCACCCCTGAGTTTGATTATTTCCTGCCGTCTACTCCTCTTGGGTGAATTTGCTTCCTTTTTTTCTAGAGCTTTTAGATGTGTTGTCAAGCTGCTAGTATGTGCTCTCTCCCGTTTCTTCTTGGAGGTACTCAGAGCTATGAGTTTCCCTCTTAGAAATGCTTTCATTGTGTCCCAAAGGTTTGGGTACGTTGTGGCTTCATTTTCATTAAACTCTAAAAAGTCTTTAATTTCTTTCTTTATTCCTTCCTTGACCAAGGTATCATTGAGAAGAGTGTTGTTCAGTTTCCACGTGAATGTTGGCTTTCCATTCTTAATGTTGTTATTGAAGATCAGTCTTAGGCCATGGTGGTCTGATAGGATACATGGGACAATTTCAATATTTTTGTATCTGTTGAGGCTTATTTTGTGACCAATTATATGGTCAATTTTGGAGCAGGTCCCGTGAGGTGCTGAGAAGAAGGTATATCCTTTTGTTTTAGGATTAAATATTCTGTAGATATCTGTCAGGTCCATTTGTTTCATAACTTCTGTTAGTTTCACTGTGTCCCTGTTTAGTTTCTGTTTCCACGATCTGTCCATTGATGAAAGTGGTGTGTTGAGGTCTCCCACTATTATTGTGTGAGGTGCAATGTGTGCTTTGAGCTTTACTAAAGTGTCTTTAATGAATGTGGCTGCCCTTGCATTTGGAGCGTAGATATTCAGAATTGAGAGTTCCTCTTGGTGGATTTTACCTTTGATGAGTATGAAGTGTCCCTCCTTGTCTTTTTTGATAACTTTGGGTTGGAAGTCGATTTTATCCGATATTAGAATGGCTACTCCAGCCTGTTTCTTCAGACCATTTGCTTGGAAAATTGTTTTCCAGCCTTTCACTCTGAGGTAGTGTCTGTCTTTTTCCCTGAGATGGGTTTCCTGTAAGCAGCAGAATGTTGGGTCCTGTTTGTGTAGCCAGTCTGTTAGTCTATGTCTTTTTATTGGGGAATTGAGTCCATTGATATTAAGAGATATTAAGGAAAGGTAATTGTTGCTTCCTGTTATTTTTGTTGTTAAAGTTGGCATTCTGTTCTTGTGGTTGTCTTCTTTTAGGTTTGTTGATGGATTATCTTCTTGTTTTTTCTAGGGCGTGGTTCCCGTCCTTGTATTGTTTTTTTTCTGTTATTATCCTTTGAAGGGCTGGATTCGTGGAGAGATAATGGGTGAATTTAGTTTTGTCGTGGAATACTTTGGTTTCTCCATCTATGGTAATTGAGAGTTTGGCTGGGTATAGTAGCCTGGGCTGGCATTTATGTTCTCTTAGTGTCTGTATAACATCTGACCAGGCTCTTCTGGCTTTCATAGTCTCTGGTGAAAAATCTGGTGTAATTCTGATAGGCTTGCCTTTATATGTTACTTGACCTTTTTCCCTTACTGCTTTTAGTATTCTATCTTTATTTAGTGCATTTGGTGTTCTGATTATTATGTGTCGGGAGGAATTTCTTTTCTGGTCCAGTCTATTTGGAGTTCTGTAGGCTTCTTGTATGTTCATGGGCATCTCTTTCTTTAGATTTGGGAAGTTTTCTTCAATAATTTTGTTGAAGATGTTTGCTGGTCCTTTGAGTTGAAAATCTTCATTCTCATCCACTCCTATTATCCGTAGGTTTGGTCTTCTCATTGTGTCCTGGATTTCCTGGATGTTTTGAGTTAGGATCTTTTTGCATTTTCCATTTTCTTTGATTGTTGTGCCGATGTTCTCTATGGAGTCTTCTGCACCTGAGATTCTCTCTTCCATCTCTTGTATTCTGTTGCTGATGCTGGCATCTATGGTTCCAGATTTCTTTCCTAGGGTTTCTATCTCCAGCGTCGCCTCACTTTGGGTTTTCTTTATTGTGTCTACTTCCCTTTTTAGGTCTAGTATGGTTTTGTTCATTTCCATCACCTGTTTGGATGTGTTTTCCTGTTTTTCTATAAGGACTTCTACCTGTTTGGTTGTGTTTTCCTGTTTTTCTTTAAGGACTTGTAACTCTTTAGCAGTGTTTTCCTGTTTTTCTTTAAGGACTTGTAACTCTTTAGCAGTGTTCTCCTGTATTTCTTTAAGTGAGTTGTTGAATTCCTTCTTTATGTCCTCTACCATCATCATGAGATATGCTTTTAAATCCAGGTCTACCTTTTCAGGTGTGTTAGGGTGTCCTGGATTGGGCGAAGTGGGCGTTCTGGGTTCTGATGATGGTGAGTGGTCCTGGCTTCTGTTAGTAGGATTCTTACGTTTACCTTTCGCCATCTGGCAATCTCTGGAGTTAGTTGTTATAGTTGTCTTTGTTAAAAGATTGTTCCTCTGTTGATTTTGTTACCCTCTATCAGCAGGCGTGGGAGACAAGCTCTCTTCTCTGAGTTTCAGTGGTCAGAGCAGTCTCTGTAGGCAAGCTCTCCTCTCTCAGGGAAGGTGTACAGTTATCTGGTGTTTGGACCTCCTCCTGGCTGAAGGTGAAGGCCCAAAACAGGATCTTTCCCAGAAGCTGTGTTGCTTTGGCCAGGAAGGTGGCCAGTTGTCTGGAGTCGAAGATGTCGCAGCCTCAGAAGCTCTGTGGCTCTTGCCGGGAAGGTGGCTGGTTGTCTGGAGCTGAGGATGGTGCCGCCCCAGAATCTCTGCGACTCTCTCGCCCGTCCCAGAAACGGCTGGCACTCTGTATTCCACACGGTCACCCGTGCAGCCTGCCCTCCGCGGAGTCCCGGAGCCAAGAAGGCTCCCGCCGGCGCCTGTGCCACAAACCTCTCAGGCCAGGCAGACCCCGTGCTCTCACCAGGAAGGTGGCCGGCTGTCTGGAGCTAAAGATGGCGCCGCCCAGAAGCTCTGCGACTCTCTCGCCCGTCCCAGAAACAGCTGGCACTCTGTATTCCACACGGTCACCCGTGCAGCCTGCCCTCCGCGGAGTCCCGGAGCCAAGAAGGCTCCCGCCGGCGCCTGTGCCACAAACCTCTCAGGCCAGGCAGACCCCCGTGCTCTCACCAGGAAGGTGGCCGGCTGTCTGGAGCTGAAGATGGCGCCGCCCAGAAGCTCTGCGACTCTCTCGCCCGTCCCAGAAACAGCTGGCACTCTGTATTCCACACGGTCACCCGTGCAGCCTGCCCTCCGCGGAGTCCCGGAGCCAAGAAGGCTCCCGCCGGCGCCTGTGCCACAAACCTCTCAGGCCAGGCAGACCCCGTGCTCTCACCAGGAAGGTGGCCGGCTGTCTTCTGGTGGAATTTTTAAGGTCATTTATATATACTATCATATCATCTGAAAATACTGATATTTTGACTTCTCTCTTTCCAATTTCTATGCCCGTGGTGTCCTTTTGTTGTCTAATTGCTCTGGCTAGGACTTCAAGTACTATATTGAATAGGTAGGGAGAGAGCAGGCAGCCTTGTCTAGTCCGTGATTTTAGTGGGACTGCTTCCAGTTTCTTACCATTTATTTTGATGTTAGCTACTGGTTTGTTGTATATTGTTTTTATTAGGTTTAATTATGGGCCTTAAATTCCTAATCTTTCTAAAACTTTCATCATGAAGGGATGTTGGACTTTGTCAAATGCTTTCTCAGCATCTAATGAGATGATCATGTGGTTTTTATCTTTGAGTTTGTTTATATAATGGATTACGTTTATGGATTTTCATATATTGAACCATTTTTGCATCCCTGGGAGGAAGTCTACTTGATCATGAAGGATGATTTTTTTGATGAGTTCTAAGATTCAGTTTTCAAGAATTTTATTGAGTGTTTTTGCATCAATATTCATAAGGGAATTTGGTCTGAAGTCCTCTTTCTTTGTTGTGTCTTTGTGTGGTTTAGGTATCAGAGTAATTGTGGCTTCATAGAACAAATTGGTTAGAGTACCTTCTGTTTCTATTTTGTGGAATAGTTTGAGGAGTATTCGAATAAGTCTTCTTTGAAAGTCAGATAGAACTCTGCTCTAAACCCATCTGGTCCTGGTTTTTTTTTAGTTTGGAGACTATTAATGACTATTTCTATTTCTTTAGTGGATATGGGACTGTTTATATCATTAATCTGTTCCTGAATTAACTTTGGTACCTGGGATCTGTCTACAAAATTGTCCATTTCATCCAGGTTTTCCAGTTTTGTTGAGTATAGGCTTTTGTAGTAGGATCTGATGATTTTTTGGATATCCTCAGATTCTGTTCTCCCTTTTCATATTTGATTTTGTTAGTTAGGATACTATCCCTGTGCCCACTATTTAGTCTGGCTCGGGGTTTATCTATCTTGTTGATTTTCTCAAAGAACCAGCTCCTGGTTTGGTTGATTCTTTGTATAGTTCTTTTTGTTTCCATTTGGTTGATTTCAGATCTGAATTTGATTATTTCCTGTCATCTACTCCTCTTTGGTGAATTTGTTTCCTTTTGTTCTATAGCTTTCAGGTGTGCTCCCAAGCTGCTAGTGCATGCTTGCTTCAGCTTCTTTTTTTAGCCACTCAGAGCTATGAGTTTCCCTCTTAGGAATGCTTTCATTGTGTTCCATAAGTTTAGGTATGTTGTGGCTTCATTTTCATTAAACTCTAAAAAGTCTTTAATTTTGTTCTTTATTTCTTCCTTGACCGAGTTATCATTGAGAAAAGCGTTGTTCAGCTTCAACGTGTTTGTGGGTTTTCTATTATTTATGTTGTTCTTGAAAATCAGCCTCAGTCTGTGGTGATCTGATAGGGTGCATGGGATAATTTTAATATTTTTGTATCTGTTGAGGCATGTTTGATGACTGATTATATGGTCAATTTTGGAGAAGGTACCATGAGGTGCTGAGAAGAAAGTATATCCTTTTGTTTTAAGGTGAAATGTTCTATAGATATCTGTGAAATTCATTTGTTTCATAACTTCTGTTAGTTTCACTGTGTTTCTATTTATTTTATCTTTCCAGGATCTGTTCATTGATGAGAGTAGGGTCTTGAAGTCTTCCACTATTATTGTGTGAGGTGTAATGTGTGCTTTATGTTTTAGCAAAGTTTCTTTAATGAATGTGGATGCCCTTGCATTTTGGAGCATAGATGTTCAGAATTGAGAGTTCATCTTGGTAAATTTTACCTTTGATGAGTAAGAATTGTCCCTCCTTTTCTTTTTTGATAACTTTAGGTTGAAATTCAACTTTACTCAATATTAGAATGACTATTCCAGATTTTTTTCTTGGGACTATTTGCTTGGAAAAATTGTTTTTCAGCCTTTTACTCTAAGTTAGTGTCCTTTCTTTGTCCCTGAGGTTGTTTATGTAACCAGCCTCTTAGTCGATGTCTTTTTATTGAGGAATTGAGTCCATAGATATTTAGAGATATTAAGGAAAAGTTGGTGTTGCTTTTTGTTATTTTTGTTGTTAGTGTTGGAATTCTATTCATGAGGCTATCTTCTTTATGTTTGCTGAAAGATTACTTTCTTGCGGTTTCTCAAGTTTAGTTTCCCTCTTTGAGTTGAAGTTTCCCCTTTATTATCCTTTGAAGGTCTGGATTTGTGGAAAAATATTGTACAAATTTGGTTTTGTCATGGAATACCTTGGTTTCTCCATCTAAGGTAATTGAGAGTATAGTAGCCTGGGCTACATTTGTGTTCTTCTAGGGTTTGTATGACATCTGCCCAGGATCTTTTTGGCTTTCATAGTCTTTGGGGAGAAGTCAGGTGTAGTTCTGATAGGTCTGCCTTCATGTGTTACTTGACCTTTTTCCCTTTCTGCTTTTAATATTCTTTCTTTGTTTTGTGTATTTGGTGTTTTGATTATTATTTGACAGGAGGAATTTCTTTTCTGGTCTAAACTATTTCGAGTTTTGTAAGCTTCTTGTATGTCCATGGGCATTTCTTTCTTTAGGTTGTGGACATTTTCTTCTATAATTTTGTTGAAGATATTTACTGGTCCTTTAAGTTGGAATTTGTCCTTCTCATCTATACCTATTATCCTTAGGTTTGGTCTTCTCATTGTGTCCTGGATTTCCTGGATGTTTTTGGGTTAGTATCTTTTTCATTTCACATTTTCTTTGCTTGTTGTGTCAATGTTTTTTATAGTATCTTCTGCACCTGATTCTTGATTGTCTTTGACATGGAGGTTATCTGAGAAAAAAAATTAAAACTCTACGTGCAACGTTGGGTGATCTAATCATAATTATGATGAATCCTTCACAATTCTTCGTAATTGTCAGAATATTTGGCCATGTCATTATTTTGACAATATTTTGTTCTCCTTGAGATGTACAAAACAGACTTTTTTATATATAATGTGAAACTCCTAAAAGTTTTATATCCTTCTTCCCTCTTTTTAGACAACTTTTAATCTTCTATTTAGATTCATATATAGTTTGTCATCTTTGTTTGTAACTAGTGATTTCCCAAGAAGGACCATAGTAACATCAAAGAACAGAAATGAAATGGCAAATGAGTGGTATTTTATCCCCTAAATAACAGGTCTAGAAATAAGAGCGTATTTTTTTTAGGGTCATATTCACTTGAGTAAGTGATTAGGCTTGAGTGATTTTTATCAGTTCCTTCCTCCCTATGGAGAGATACTGTTGTGGTAGAAAGAAACTCAAACAAGAGTCTGTGGAGAGTTGTGTAATGAAACAGTAGAAAACAATTGGGGCTTCAAATTACAGAACTGGGAAGCTGGACTTCCTAAAAGGACTTTGAGGAATTTTCATTCTCATTTTACAAAGTACTGAAAGCTTAATAATAAGCCACATTGATAGCATTCAAATTAACCCATGACCTACAGTTAAGTTAATTTGACTGTTTCTTAACACACTGTACTGCTTTCATCATGATAGCAGTGCTAAGAAGGGGGCCATGGGGAAGAATATAAGGCAAAAATGTATTCACACCTGCATCACAACATTTTGATTTGCCCCAGGCAGTTGGCTAGAAAAAAATAAATGACTCAGAAATGAAAATAGAATATTAAACCAGAATTTCTGGGTTATATGAAATGAATTGCTGTGGAATTTAGGCAATCTGTAGAAAGAGGCAATGTGCTTTAGAAAACACATGCTGATACATACATACCCACAAACACACAAACATGCACACATGCATATAATGGTAGCTGCTGTTCATAGGAGAGGTACACTAAAGAAGGGATAATAGGGACATTTATTTAGGGAAGGAACAACTGTCCTGTTAAATTCCTATACTTGAATAATACCAGTGCTTGGGAGACCCAAGGAGGAAGAAAGGGATTTGAAGTTGAAGGCTAGATTCAACTACATAATGAGTATTAGGCCAGCCTGGGGAAAGTGAATCTCTGACTCAAACAGCTATGTAATGATGAATTTGGAAAATTATATTTAAAACACCCATATATATATGACACTATATTTACTATTTAGAAAATAATCATATGTCTCTTGAAAAGAGTTTAATCCAAATTCATGTTTTGTATATATTTTTTATTTTTAGCATTTGAAGCACACAAATGTTTGAATGGAAATTCGATGCAGCCTTATATTATCATTTCATAAATATTAATGTAATAATACATTTTTTAAAACTATAAAAGTTATAGACAATGAACGTGTATTATTTGTTATGTATTACCATGGAAAACTGCTAGAAAATCTTCATTTCTAAATATTTTCTCCATTTGATGACTGCTTGGATGATATATCTAATACTCTGAGATCCTGACAGGTTGGGATGCATTTTCCTTTCATTTTGGATATTGTGTGATCTGTGATCAATATCCATCCTCAAGGAAGTTCTAGGTTAAAACGATTCTGGGACCAAATCTGGTAAAGCTAAAATGCTGGAGAAAAGGTTATTTTTTTATGCTTTCTTCAAGCATGCAGCTTAAAGATCCATTTCAGGTTATTTTTTTTTAATATTTATCTTGACAGTTCTAAGAACAGAACCCAAGGTTGGAATATGAAAAGGAAGAAGTAAAGGACTGACAGCCTTTATAAGGAGGTATTATGTCTTCCTCATTTTTCTTCAGTGATTCCTAAAAGAAAATCAATGGGACTCAAGGGATTTAATAAATAAAGATAATATAATAAGTTAAGTTAAATGAGTTTAGTGAAATGCCACATTGCTTAGAAAAAAGCTTTTTAAATAATGAGTGTTTACACAATTAAATTTTCAACATATTTATGAAGAATATAAAATTAGCATGCCTTAGACTGAATTTGTAATGATGATCTTTTCAGATAGGATTTAAAATGGTAGCTGCCATATATATGTGGGGTTTTTAATTTAACTGCTTTTCATATATACATGGCGACAAATAATTTGTAACTTGAAAGATAGTTTAAAAACACAGCCTTTCATATATTGTATCCTCTTACTTGGGGGAGCCAAGCTACCATATAACAGTTTTGTTGTTTCTCTGTTCTGCTTTGCCTCTGTATTTCTGTGTGCCAATGTTGAATAGCATTGTATCTTTTCAATATTCTTGGAGGCCACAATGTATTTTCTAAGCATCATTTAATATAATTTTAACTTCATAAGTTAGTCTGAATCAAACACTTCTAAAATTTTCATTATCTTAGGTAGTTGTTCTACCAAAAACAACTCTCTTCCCTCTTTCATGTGTTATACAAAACAAAAAACAAAAAAAAAAAAAACAAAAAAAAAAACAGTCTTTTGGTGGAAACTTATGAAAATAAGTTTAGTATTTAATACGTGTGATAGACAGTATACTAACGTGTGTGCTAAACATAATTTTAATGACAAGTATGGACATTTTGTAAAGAAGAGAATTTTTTATGAAGATAAAGTGTTTTCTAAAGTAAGTTTTGACATTTTGCTATGTATATGTGATTCATGACATTCAAAATTATTTCCATAGTATATATACTGAAATTTTTATTTCTCATTTCATTCATATTGCAATCAGTATAATGATCTCTTCTTGGTTACCTGCTATACTTATTTTTCCTTTTATTCTTTTTTTATTGGATATTTTATTTATTTACATTTCAAATGTTATTCTCTTTCCTGGTTTCCCCTTTGCACACCCCATCTAACTACCCCTCCCCATTCTTCTATGATGGTGCTTCCCCACCCCACTTCCTCATTCCCACTTACCGCCCTGTCATTACCCTACACTGGGGCATCAAGCCCTCAAGGGACCAATGGCCTATCCTCACATTGATTCCTGATAAAACCAACCTCTGCTACAAGTGCGGTGGGAGCCATGGGTTCCTCTATTTTTACTCTGGTTGGTGGTTTAGTCCCTGGGAGCTCTGGGGGTACTGGTTGGTTGATATTGCTGTTTTTCCTATGGGTTGCAAACTCCTTCAGCTCCTTAAGTTCTTTCTCTAACTCCTTCATTGGGGTCTCCGTGCTCAGTCCAATGGTTGGCTGCAAGCATCTTCATTTGTATTTGCCAGGCTCTAGCAGAGCCTCTCAGGAGAGAGCTATATCAGGTCTCTGTCTTTGTGACAAATGCCAACTAGCTCCCTTTTGCCTGATAATTATGGACTACACTGTTTTATATTTGTAACCTTAAATATTTCACACAGTATACATATTCTGAAAGGAAGAACTAGAAATTTAGTAGAAAAAAAAGTCCTCATTTTCCTTCATAAGAACAACTGTATAGTTTGCTGAAAGAGCTGAACTCATTAATGCTACTTCTGTAGAGGGGCCTTGACAAAGATCAGCTTCTTTTCTTCTTGATCTAAACACCATATGAAAATACCGTCCTACCACTGCAGAGGTGGCCTTTCTATTGAACTCTCCTGTCACCAGATCATTTGATTCCTAACGAGCAGGTGTTGCTAAAGCATGCTGTGTGCACATATTCCCAGCTTTGATAATGCAGAAGGGGACAGAGAATTTCCTAGTCCAGACAGACAGTTCCAGCCATAATCAGTACTAATATCATGACTTTTTTTTCTGCACCTGTCTTTTATTCCCTCCTATAATCCCAATCTTTAATTCAATATCATTACTAGTTGGAGGGAAATATGGGTACATTGATAAACCATGGAAAATTATTTAATTAAAAAGCATTAGTTTTACCAAATAATTATAAAATAGCTTATTCAATGATATGCTATTATCAGGAAAGTCATATTCTGAATTTCATCAATGATGCAGAAAGGAGTTATGAAATATCTTTAGATTTTTATTGTGTATTTAAAAACATTGATGTTACTACAAAATTTATGTAAACATATCCCTAAATATTATTCTTCTCATAAAATATTAATAAAAATGCCATTACTAGATTGTGATCAAGATGGTTATCAATAAAATTTCTAGTAATCGATCAACTCAACAAAGATTAAAGAAAATGAAAAGCTATTGACTCATCAAACTACTATTGTAAGAGCACAGATAGCCAGGAGAAGGACTTTAGTAACTGGCATTAGTATACTAAACTTAAAAGACTCATTCATGACAACAGGAGGGGAAATGTTATTCACTTCCCTTTCCTCCCATACCAAGCATTGCAGCATGGAGAGTCAGAAATGGAATAAACAAGGGACTTTGCCATGGAGTTCTTTTCTACAGTGATAACAATAGCAGAGGAATTTAGGTCTTGGCTCAAAGCACATCTTCTAGGCAGAGCCTCCAGTCCTGTACAGCAGGCATAAACATGCTCTCCAGGTTCCGTCTATAGCACTCCAGCTAACATGTAAATAGAGGCCCCTTGAGAGTCTTCACATCATTATTCCAATGATACTGGGATGTAAGCAGCACATCAACATCAACAGCCTAAGTTGTTAGGATATTAATCCTTCTCCAAATCAAGATTATATATATAAAGACTCTCCAACTGCCAAGGAAGGGAAGGACAAGGCGACTGTTCTCCTACTCAGTTCAGGCTAAACAAACCCAAAATGGGGGAGATCCTAATGGCCCTGTCACCAGGCTGTGTCCATGAGCAGAGACTCTGGATCTGCTGTGGAGCCAAGTAGGGAATTGCATTTCTTAGTTGTTTAGCTAGCATAATATGGAGCTATTTCCAAAAGTAGGGTCCATAGTTTCACATCATGTACCTAACACACAGAAACATAAGAATTTGTGTATTCTGGTACTGTGTTGGTTTAGGCAGAGTGAAATTTCTACTTGCATTACAGTTTTGTTTTTTCCAACCCATCTATCTCTCATGCTAGGCAGCATAAGAGTGAAAGAGTAAATAAAGCTCTTGCTTGAAACAGAGGACTGGACCTGCTATGGTGAGGTTCTGATATCAATGGAATTCTATCATGCCCAAATTGAAAGTGGACTGTAATTTTTATAAAAAATTATAATTTTATAATTTTATAAAATATGTGATTTTTAATTTTAATATAATTAAATCATGTGTACCTTCCCTTTCTTCCATTCAAATGCTCCCATGTAGTATAGTCCTCTCACTCTCTTACAAATTTCTGGTTTCATTTTCTTTAATTATTGCTATATACAACTTGTTCTTGGTGCTTCCTCAAAGAGGACATTCTGTGGTTGAAACACTCTAGCTGGCTGTGGTGGTTCATGTTGGTAGGATTTGCTGAAGGCAGAAGAGGCAGAAGACTCAAGAGTTTGAGGATAACCTGAGTGGGTGGGTGGATTGGAGAGCACACTCGTAGAAGCAGGGTACGGGCAATGGGATAGAGGGTTTACAGAGAGGAACCAGGAAAGGGTATAACATTTGAAATGTAAACAAATAAAATATCCAATTAAAAACAAAAACCAAACCATAACCCTAACACCATTGGAGAGATTACAAAAAACTGTTACATACATGGAAGTTCAATGCATTTATGACAGAGGAAACTTGCATTGCATTCTGTGAAGTGAACATATAAATATACATGGACGCAACAAAGAACAGTGTTCCTTAATAAAACAAACAAGAGCCATAAAAATGAAATACTCTGAGGTCCATTTTTAATTTATTCTGAATAACATATCAAGTATGTATTAAATACCAACCTGAGTTTAGTTTTTACTTCCTCACTGATAGAATGAGAACACATCAACTTTGGGCTTGGTATAAAATCAGATTTGAGTATCATCTAGTGCTGAGATATTGGAGGTGTCCATAGTCTCTGAAGAAATAAACAGACTATTTAAAATTTTGGAAAGAACCGTCTTAAGTATCATTTAAAAGACTATAATATATAGCCAGTTTTCAATTAAAGGTAATATCCAGTGTTAAAAACATCAGGTCTCAGGCAATCCAGTTCTTTCCTTATGGTACTCGAAAACATCCATGTAGCCATCTGTATCTGCAGCTTATCAGAGAACTCAAAATAGCTGTTTAAGGAAGAAACCTAGTAAGACTTATGAAAATAGAGAGAGACATTTTGGTATCTTCACTTAGAGTCTTAACTTTAAAAATTAAACAGAAACCCTCAAATTAACAAGTACACTAGTCAAAAATAAGAACACAGAATGTGCATTAATACTATTACATATCAAATGGAGAAATAAAATTAGCAGTTTCTCAAAAGAGACTGTTTTAAAATATATAAGCTATATAGTCATGTAGCAACATGACTATAATCCTAGGACTTGGGAGACAGGGTAAAAGGTGGGTATATTCAAGGCTTGCAGGGACTAATTAGGGACAATTATCTAAAAAACAAAAGACACACACAAGAAAACACATTGCTGAGAATATAGCTTAGTGGTAGAACACTTGACTAACATGTTGAAGGCTCTGAATTTAGTGAAATTATCAGCAGCAAAAAGCAAGTAAGCAAGAGGATTAAAAGACTGAGTTAGAAGACCAATTTTGAGTCTCAAGAGCATCCCTTGTTCCTAGGCTGTTTCACCACTGACCACAGGAGCTTTCTGTATACCTAAGGCTCTTTATACATCTGTTTCTGTGAGACTCTGCTGTGATCTAAATTAGCAGTTGACTGAATAACCAGGAAATGACTTTCACTATCATTATTCCAAACTCAGGCAATAAAACAAAGTACTTGAAACTAATAGTTTAATAAGAAAGCTAAATGCTTGTTTAGAAAAATATCTCACATTAAATTAGATATTAATATTGATATGCAGCAAGGTCAAATGTCAATAGCCAAATCCAATTGAACTAACTTCCTCAGACATATGCTTACTAATCACTCAAAGTCTTAGTATGAATAGAGGCCACTTAAACAGCAAGAGAGAGAGAGAGAGAGAGAGAGAGAGAGAGAGAGAGAGAGAGAGAGAGAGAGAAAGAGAGAGAACTCATAAGTTTCCCAATTTATTTAGCAGCAAATATTACTGAGGAGTTATTACAGGGCAAGAGAGACTCACAGGAAATTTTCAAAAAACTGTGACAGCAACAAAGGAAAAAAAACAATACATCCCTGCCAGCAACAACAACAGCTGTTCTTACAGATGAGCAACAGAAAACCTAGAGCCCAAATGAACAAAAGAGAGAAGAATGTAGCTCATCACTCATCTCCAATAAAAAGTTTTAAGTTCGTTATTCAGTTTTTCTTTATTTAGAATACATAGAACTGGTAAAAATGTGTTTACATAGACAAATCCAAGTGTATTTCTGTATGTAAACATGATGCACAATCCAATCACATCTAACAATGGTAATAACTATGATACATACTAAAATATGGACAATATAGAAATATAAAAATCCTGACACTAAAATTTACACAAAGGCTGGTACACCACTCACCAATTGATTAAAACTCTTGTGTAATCATGAGGATCTAAATTCTTATCACATCATGTGAATCCATACCCAATGTCCAGCATCTACGACCCCAGCATTTTGCCCTTTTGTGCACAGCAAGTCAGTCACACTCTAAAACTAGCATACACACAATTGGATGCATACACATATGCAAATAATGTTTTTAAATATCAAAGCATGATGAAGATAAAAAGGCAAATGAATAATATTTTATTATTAGGGCTTGGATGTGAATACTCTATACTTTCCTGCCTTAAAATAGTTTGTCTCTAGCAGGTGGCCATGCTTTGAGAGGTTGAGTAGTCTCTGGATGGGGAGACATGGCTTTAGAGGAGGATCCTAGACAGTTTAGCTAAGTAAAAGCATGAGATGATATATATCACACAAATGATATGGAAAGGTGGGTAGGAATTATCACACTGAGCCACCTTTAAAACAACTTTAAATCAAAAGAAGTAAATAAAAGTCAGTAAGGAAAACTTTTCTATCATAATGCAGGCCTCAAAATGAGATGACACAAATATCACTATAATAGGAAGGCTTACATAAACAAGCAAATATGACTATAACTGAAGACACATCATACTATAGCAAGACTAGGTGAATTGTCATCTGAACTTTGCCAATAAGCATATATCCAGGAATAATCCAACAAAGAAATTATGGCTGTTCTATGTTCAATGGCATCTTAAACCATTTGACAAAAATAGAGAGAACTAATGGAAATGCTAGTGATAATGATAATAATAATGATAGTGAAGTAGGGAAGTTTATAAATCAAAATAATCTTGGAATACCATTTACAGCTACTATACAGTAATATACAACTCCAACAATATGGAAATAAAAGTATATTCCTTCACAATTGCAAATAGGTAATTATTCCAATGGTATGTAATCACATAATGATGAATAAGGAAAGGAACCAAAAAAGCCTAAAGGCTAAAGAAAATAAGAGGAGAATTTCCCCAAATGTTTGATGAGGTCAATGTTTCACAGATAAGAAAATTAAACTAGGACAAAAGCATAAGTTAAAAAAATTAAAAAGTTAAGAACAAATTTCCTTGATGGAGATGGATACCCAATTCCTCAATATCTAAGTCACACAAAAAGCCTAGTAGCCAATTAATAAAGAAAATAGTTAAGATTCAACCAAAAGGTGCAATTATGGTTCTTATGCAAACTTGTAGTTTGAATATACACAAATTGACATTCAAATAACAAAATTATGTGATTTAGTGAAATTCAGCATCCCATCATGATATAATTCTCTGAGTGAAACTGATCCAAAAGGAATTCACCTTAATCTAATATATGTCTTGTATAAAAATAAAACATGAGATGTTATAATTAATGAAAGTCGATGAAAGATTCTTTTCTAATATCTCTAACAAGACAAGAAAGCTTGGTTTTATCACAATTGCTCAGACTAGTACTGGAATATAGATGTTAATAGAAAAACAAAAACAAAAACAAAAAACAAAAAACAAACAAACAAACAAACAAACCCAAAAAACTAAAGAGCCTAGAGAAAAAGACAGAAATTGAACAATCCCTGGTTACATTACATGATATATACAGACAGGCTCCATTAAACAACTATAAGTAATTTTTGATGAAGAAGCTAAGAGGGCAAAATAGAGAAGGGACAGTAAGTTTCAACAAATGATGATAAACACATTGGATAATTACTGGAAGAAGAAATTTATTCTATATTTAGTCTATATGAAAGGAAAAGTTAGTCATAATAGATTAAGTATCTTAGTAAGAACTGAACTCATGAAAAAAGTAGAAAAATGTATGAAAAATGTTTTTGAAAGATATTTTTGAAAATATCTCTAAAATCAAGCAAACAATACTAACAGAAACAAATATAGTTGTGGAAAAGAAAACAGTATCTCCAAATAAGGAAAAAAATTAATGAATGAAAATCAGATCATGGAATGGAAGATCATACAAATAAAAGTATATCCCTAAAAAGAGGTTGATACCTAAAATGTTCAATAAATTCACTTGAATTGTAAAAACATTCTAAAAAACCTGGTAAAATATGCAATTTTACTAGTTCATTTTCAAAAGACAATGTTGAGGTGTTCCAAAGGTGCTACTGAAAATATTTATAATATTTTTTAAATAAAAACAAAACCATAGGGAGTTATCACCTCACTCCAGTTAGAATAGTGATAAATTATAAGAGAAATCAAACTTTGATAAGGATATGAATTAAAAGAAATTGTTGCACATTGAACTTTTCAAATTGTAGGTGGGACTGTGAATTGATACAGCTATTTTGGCAAATACAAAGATTTCTCAAAAGTTAAGAATAGAAACTCTAGATTATACATTGTAATTATCATATAACATACACTCAAAAGTGTATACTGAGTCCTTCCTGCTTCTTAATATATACAACAGGAAACAGAATCAATTTCTTGAAGACATAGTTTTATTCCCAATTTTATTGTTGCACTGTGACTACATAATGCAAATGATGTATGTATCTGCCAACTAATGATAATGTTGAGATGAAATGAAATACATATTCAATACAATGACATTTAGCCATAAAAGTGTAAAAGTAGATAGAATTGGATATTAAGGGAATATGCCAGGTACAGAAGGATGAACATTGCATTTTATCAGACCTATGTTTTGTAAAAGTGTCTTTATCATAAAGTTTGATTATAAATAGTAGTCCAGCTACTGGCCTGGAAAGAGGAGCAGGACGGGAGGTATCTATAAAGTTCAACTAACAGATACTAAATCATAGTTATTTGTGAAAAAATATTCTGGCATATGTTTTGCACATCAGGGAGACTAAAGATAACAAAAAAGCACATATAATATATATATATATATATATATATATATATGTAAATCAATTAATATACTATATAGTCACCATAAGGAATTTATATATACACAGATGTAATACATACACATTATATAGTAGCTAAATAAATGGTTGTGGAGATAAATACACATATCCTGTTTTGAACATCACTAATATTTATATTAATCAAAACATGGTATTTTTCCTCTTTACTGTGTAAACTTTAAAGTATCAATTAAAATATTAGAATAGAAGTATACAACTCTCTAGTAGTTAAATTTATTTTATGATTATTTTCAGATAGGCTGTTCCTAAATGACGTATGGCACAGGCGCCATGAAATGGCTTCTGTTATTATTTAATGATATCTCTTAAATATTTCAGTACAGCATGCACAAAATCTCAAAATTAAATATGTAGAATGTAAAATCTTTTCTTGGGGCTTAAGTGCAATTTAAAATATCCCTTAACAATTATAAGACCTCTGGCATAGCACTCCAGGGCATAAATATTTTCTGTGCACATCAATAATGAATACTGTTTTCCATCCTCAATCCCTAAGTAGCAAAAGTTGTAAAGCTGCCATTGCATTATTCTATACCCCAACTGAAAGAGCCAAAGAGCTATTTCTTGGGCTGGAAGTCAAATAAAGTAATTCTAAGTGAAAAACACTTTTCCTTTACACAATTAGCTCTTATTGATATTAAATGATGCAATACTGTGGGGTTTATTTAATATACTGAGCCTGAGGTAGAATGATTTGGGATTCAATTAAAAGATAAATCAACTCAATGATGAGAGAAGCATTTTTGAAATGGAATATGAGCAGGAGAAAATGTTCAGTTTACTTATTTAATATTAAGGTTTATATTTTATTTACAATTATTGTTCTTTAGAGTATCCATCAACAAGGTGAGAGACAACCTAAAGAATAGGAGAACATAGAACCACACTATATTTCTAACAATAAGTTCATGCACTAAACACATAAAGAATAACAAGAACTGAATAGCAGAAAAGAACAAATAAAAATAGTCGAAAAAATGAGCAGTAGGGAAGTTTATAAATCAAAATAATCTTGGAATACCATTTACAGCTACTACACAGTAATATACAACCCCAACAATATGGAAATAAAAGTATATTCCTTCACAATTGCAAATAGGTAATTATTCAAATAGTATGTAATCACATAATGATGAATAAGGAAAGGAACCAAAAAAGCCTAAAGCTATTCCATATGCTAGAGAAAGTATACAACAATGCTGTATCATATTTCCCTTATTGAAAATCTGACCTGAAAACCTTATTCCTAGAAGCACATTTACACATTATAGGAGTACCACAGTCACTGTTGAAACAGCTCAGTCTAAAGCTAGGGCTCTAGAGAGGTATCACTCTGTTCTTCGTTTCCAGATTCCTCCATAAAACTTACTGTTTTAAGTGTGTGTGCTTCTTATATGCATATGTGCATATGATGTCAGGTGATTTGAACAAGTATATGCATTGTTTCTTTCAGTCATAAAATATTTTAAGGATTTATTCACATGTTTAACACGCCAGTAAATAATTTTGTGTAGTTGTATTAGTATAGCATCTAATATCAAGACACACCATTTAATCTTATGAATATAGCACAACATAAAAATTGTTTTTCCTGATAATATTGAATATTGCTAATTGGCTGGTCTTTACGTATTGTTTTACTTATCTTTCTAAAGACTATGAAATCTTTTCTGTTAAAATTTTAAAAAGTAAACTTTCTAATTATGCAGGAGATATGTAAATTGGAGCAATATTAAATAATCAACCAAAGATATTTCTTATATTCATGTGTGGGTGTTGTTTTGTTGTTAAATAGACATTCTTTACAGTCAAATTGTATAACTGTACTCTTTTTTTTGTGAGTCTTTGTATAAAGTCCCTTTATTAATAATTGAACATATGTAAATATAATCTGTTGATTTGATTTTGGTGAAATAGTTCTTCTAACATATACAAAATACATGATCTGGAAGCAACACTCACTGGTCCTTAATATCTCTTAAAATCAATGGACTCAATTCCTCAATAAAAGGACATAGACTAACAGAATGGATATGAAAACAGGACCCAGCATTTTGCTGCATACAGGAAATACACCTCAGTAACAAAGACATACAATACCTCAGAGTAAAGGGCTGGAAAAAAATTTTCCAAGCAAATGGTCCCAAGAAACAAGCTGGAGTAGCCATTGTAATATTGAATAAAATCAACTTTCAACCAAATGTTACCAAAAAAGATAAGGAAGGACACTTTAAATCTACACTATTAACATTACCAAACCAAAATAAGTAAGTCCTTAAAACCTGTCATGCTTTTTCATTACTGACACTGGCACAGTTACTTGTATCACTTTTACTGAAACAATAGAAATGTCACTGAAAAAAAAAATGTGCTATTTCAGCTAGGAAGATGGCTCAGCATTTATGAGTACCTGTTGACCTAACTTCAGTTCCTAGGCATTTATGTCAGGCAGTTCAAAGTTATCTGGAACTTCGGCTCAGGGTGACTGGAAGGAAACCTCTGATCTCCAGAAGCACCTATTATGAGGTGAAAATAACCACAGATAATTGCATCCACACATTCACACATAATTAAAACACTATTTTAAATGTTATTAGAAATTTATTTCAAGTCTGCTTTTAGTAATGTCATAATGTGTAATCACTTTGGCTGAAGGTATTGTTATTATTAATATTAATTTATTTATAATCCAGGCATTGACTGTTGACTTCTTCCCAGTCCCCACTCACACAGTTCCTCATCCTGATCCTCCTTCTGCCTTTCTCTTCTGAGAGGCTGCTCCTCCACCACCAGGTTTCCCTGCTCCCTGGAGCATCAAGTCTATTGAGGGTTAGGAGCATCTTCTCCTGCCGGGCAGTCCTCTGCTACATAGGTGTCGAGGCTTGGGGCAGCAGGAAGTGTTCAGTCCAGCTCCTGGTTGGTGTCTCAGTGTCTGGGAACTTCCAGGGGGTTGGATTAGATATTCCTATGGGGTCACCCTCTTCTTCAGCTTCTTCCATCCTTCCCCCAATTCAACCATAAGGCTCCCCAGTGTCAGTCCAATGGTTGGGTGTAAGTATCTGAGTCTGTCTTGGTCACCTGCTGGTTGGGTCTCTCTGAGAACAGCAATGCTAATCTCTGGTCTGTAAGCACACCATAGTTTTTAATTACATGTTGTAATAAATGTTCATGCAACTCCTTTATAATTTGCTGTTTTCATTTGTCCAGAATGACACGGGAAAATCTTACATTGACAATTGAATTTAAATGTGTATCATATTGCATAAGAAGAAACTGAGACTATCACTAAAATGTGATCAAAGGTTATCCAAATTGAAAGCTTGTTTTATATGTTTGTGCATATGTTGATCAGATCATTGAAAAATGAAGTATATCCTCACTATTTGTCTCAGTGGTTTGTGATGATAAAAATTTCAATTGTTAGTTACTTCACAACTACTACACTTGCTGATTAATTTCAACCAAGGTTGGCCAACTATATTGGTTATATTTTGTCATGAATTATTTGCAAATAATCTATGAGAAATAAAATTATGTGTATTATGTTGACATTTGAGTACATAAACTTCTATAAATAGATTTATTTTTCAGAGAGATCCTGTAAAATATTTTGAAACATATGTACAACTTTAAGAGGTAGTACACTAATGATTTTATGTCAAAGTAAATAGTAGACAGCCCTTTTTACCTTCTAGTTTCCTTTAGTTACATATTTATCATGAAGTAGTATCCAAAGCTTGCATATTTATTTGTATTTTTTATTGTTGTTTGACTGCAATATCCTTTCTGTGGACTGGTCCCTTAATAAATATACAGTGACTTTCCTCACCTTGCCTGACTTGTTTCAGATTGAAGTCTATTTTCTCAGATATCATAATGCTGTACTAGCTTACTTCATAGTTTCATTTGCTTATAACCCCCCTTTCCATTTCTTTACTTCAAAGTAATGTAAAAAAAAAATGTCTTTATTTTATGTCACAAAAAGTTGTATCTTGTTTTCTAACCCAATCTGTTTATCTGTGTCTATTGAGGAATTAAAACTGTTGATCTTAAAAATTATCACTGAAAGCTGTGTCTTTTTTTTCTGTTATGTTGTTGATTCGGTGGGTTTTTTCAAATATGTTTTGATTATCTTTCATAGTTTTGCTTAATACTACCTTGTGACCCCTGCAGTGTGTTTATTCTTCTCTTCAGCTGAAAGCATGCCTTCTACTAGATGGCTTAGTGGTCATACATTTTATTAATCTGCACTTACTTTAGGAAAATTTTCATTCTTTTACAGCTTTAACAGACAGTGTAAATGGATATAATTTTGATGTTGATTGTTCTGGTCTTTCAAAACTTGGCATACATATATCCAGGCTCTCTGCTTTTAGAGTATTGAACAGAATAATTGATTACCTATATTTAAATTGACCTTTCAATACCCCCATTATTTTCATTCATTTTATGATAGTTATTTTCTTGTGATTAAGTTTATCATCATCATCATCGTCGTCATCGTCATCGTCATTGTCATCATCATCATCTTATTTATTTACATTCCAGTGGTGCCTCCTCTCCCGGTCCCCCTTGTCCCAGTACCTCATCCTTTTCCTCCTCACCTTTGTCTCTGAGATGGTGCTCCTCTCCAGGCTTCTTACTTCCTTGAGGCCTCAAGTCTCTCAAAAGATTAGGCACATTTGTCTCCCATTGAGGCCAGACCAGGCAGATCTCTTATATATATATGTGTTGGGGTCATAGGGACCTCAGACCAGCTCTTGTATGCTCAGGGTTGGTGGCTCAGTCTCTTGGAGCTACCTGGAGTTCAGGTTAGTTGAGACTGCTGGTGTTCCTGCGGGGTCGACTTCCCATTCAGCTTTTTCAATTTTTCCTCTAATTGAACCATAGGGTTCCCTGACTTCAGTCCAATGTTTGGGTGCAAGTATTTTCATCTGTCTCAGGCAGCTGCTATTGGGGCATCTCAGGGGATAGCCATGCTAGGCTCCTGTCTGTAAGTACAGCATAGCATCAGCAATAGTATCAGGCCTTCGTGCACCACACTATCACCCCTATGAGATGGATCCCAAGTTGGGCTGGCCATTGGACTATCTTATCTTCAGTTTCTTCTCTATTTTATCTTTACAGTTCTTTTAGAAAGGAACCATTCTGGGTGAGGAATTTTGACTGTGAATTGGTAACCAAGTCCTTCCAGTTGAAGCCTTTTATATCTACTGGAAGTGAACTGTTCTCTCCCTATTTTTGGTATTTTGGCTAAGATCACCCCTATTGAATGTTGAGCCTCTCACATCCCAGGATTCTGGCACTCCCTTGGGTATTCTCCTGTATCTTTCCACACCCTGAGTCTGCATATTTCCATTCCTTCTCCTGGTTTTCTGGGATTCTCTCCGGTCAGCCCTTCCCCATACAATTATGGCCTTGATCTTAAACTGAAGAGTATTCCATTGTGTAAATGAGCCACAATTTTGTATCCATTCTTCAGCTGAGGGACATCTGGGTTGTTTCCAGCTTTTGGCTATTATAAATAAGGTCACTAGGCACATCAGGGAACATGTGTCCCTATAGTATGGTGGGGCATCTTTGGGATATACATCCAATAGTGGTATAGCTCGGTGTTCAGGTAGAACTATTTCTAGTTATGTGAGGAACCTCCAGATTGATTTCCAGAGTGGTTGTACCAGCTTGCAATCCCATTAGCAATGGGGGAATGTTCCTTTTTTTCTACTTCCTTGGCAGCATGTGCTGTCACTTGAGCTTTTAATCTTAGCCATTCTGATTCATCTCAGGGTCATTTTGATTTGCATTTCCCTGATGACTAAGGACTTTGAACATTTAAGTGTTTCTCAGCCATTTGATATTCTTCTGTTATGAATTCTCTGTTTAGTTCTGCATCCCATTTTTAATTGAGGTATTTAGTTTTTTGGAGGTTAACGTCTTTTGTTCTTTATATATTTTGAATATTAGCCCTCTATTGGATGTACAATTAGTGAAGAATTTCTGGAGAAATCAAAGAAAGAAATCAAAGAACTCAGAAGATGGAAAGCTCTCCCATGTACTTGGATTGTTAAAATTAATATAGCGAATATGGCCATCTTACCAAAAGCAGTTTACACATACATTGCCTTCCCCATCAAAATTCCATCACAATTCTTTGCAGACATGAAAATAAATATTCTAAATTTGTTTAGACAAATGAAAAATGCAGGATTACCAAAAAAATTCTCAAAAATAAAAGATCTTCTGTGGTGTTGCAGGAAATATTTAAAACTACCTGCCAATTTCATTGGCAACTCTGTATCCCAGCACAGTCCCGCCAGCTCTGTCTCTAGCTACCACCCTCAGCAACCAGTTACTGTGTTCTGAGCTCTGGTTTGTTTGTCCCTGGAGCCGCTAGTTCCTTCTCAGCCATAAACCCCTGTAGTCCCATGTTCCTGTAACCAAGTAGAACCATTAAATTCTTACTCTCCATCAGCTACTTTCTTCTCTGGCATTGTCCACTGGGCTCCTCTGCCTGCCGTCTCTTCTGCAGAGCTGGAGCTCCAGAGTTCCCTTCACTATCACGCCAGCCCCACTCAATGACCATTCACCCCATGGTCAGCCACTACAACCCTCAGCAACACGGTAGAAACAATACACTAAAAGTTTATAATTAACAAGTTAGATTTATATATCTATAAATGCTCAATTCAAAAGATGCTAATACAATAATTTCAGAACCAAGTGATAATAAAAGCTTTCTACCTAGATTATACAAATTATCCCAATCATTCTAACCTTTATGATATCATAACTACCTGAGGCTATTTAAAGTTACACTGGTTCAGGTTCTTCTTCCTGTCTATCTGGTTTGTTTGTCCCTGGAGTCGCTAGTTCCTTCTTCTCTGGCATTGTCCCACTGGTCTACTCTGCCTGCCATCTTGGAAATTTTCTTCTCTTCTGAGACACCTCTGTCTCTACAACACTTCACTCTGCCTCCCTTTTCACTGTCCAATCACAGGCCTCCTGAAAATGCTGCCTCACTGTGGGAATCACCATTTCTGACCTCAGGTTGTACTACAAACCAATAGTGGTAAAGACCACATAATATTGATGCAGAGACATACAGGTTTATCAATGGAATAGAAATGAAGACCCAGCAATAAACCCACATACCTATGGACTCTTGATCTTTGACAAAGAAGTCAAAAACATACAGTGGAAAAAAAGAAATCATCTTTAATAAGTGGTGTTGGTCTAACTTGCAGTCTGTATATAGAAGAATGAAAATAGATCCATATTTATCACTTTGCACAAAGCTTAAATCCAAGTGGATCAAGGACCTCAACATAAAACCAGATACCCTGAATCTAATAAAAGAGTAAGTTTAAAAGAGTCCTGAGACTCATTGGCACAGGGGGAATCTTCCTGATCAGAACTACAGTAGCTCAGACTATAAGATCAACACTTGATAAATGAGACCTCATGAAACTGAAAAGCTTCTGTAAGGCAAAAAGACATTGTTAACAGGCACCCACAGATTTGGAAAAAAACTTTAATGCCACTTTTTTTTTAATGATTTTGTCGTGTTAACTGTAGCTTGCTATGAGTTATTTCCTGTCCTTTCCATTTCTTGTACTGTTAGACTCTTGTACATGAGTGAGCATCTCTTTCTCTTGATTTGGGAAACTGTTTATGTAACTTTTTCAATTCTCTGTGTATTTAGTAATTGTCCCTTCCCTCTATGCATATAATGCAAATTTCATATCATTTTACAGCTGTCCAAAGCTGTATTTTTGTGTGTGTGTGCTGTTTGTTTATTATTTTTTATTTGTTTTGGTGGTTTGTTTATTATTTTTTATTTGGGTTGGCTTGTTGTCAATGTTTTAAATTTAGCATTAAACTTTACTTATTGACCCAATATTATGTTATTCACCAAACTTCACTCGATTTACCACATGACCCTTATAGCTTTTTAGTGAGTGTTTTTATGATGTTTTGGTTTGAGGTTATTAAGTTCTCATTTCCAGCATCTTTGATATTTTCTTCAAGTTATTTTATCTACTCATTGAATTCTATTTTGTATATTGGATTGATATCCTCGGGCCATTCAGGCCTTTGCTTTTCTATTGTTGAAATACATTATATCCTTTTAAATTGTTTTAATCTAGGTGTAATTATTCTTGTGATTTACTTGGGAAGTTTTCTGTGTTACTGTCAGTCAAGGCCAGATTTGTAAGATTGGTAATTTGGGGAAAAACATATTGTTCAATTTTCCTATTACTAGCACATCTGGAGAAGTTGCGTGGATGAAAGTTTCCTTTGTCCAAACTACTTTGAGATGTGCATCAGCATCAGCAGAAGACAAGTTCAAAAGAGGGTGAGATCGTCTTTTCCATTGTGGGACTTGTTTTGAGAACTTCAGGTTTTTTTTTTAATTAGGTATTTATTTCATTTACATGTCCAATGCTATCCCAAAAGTCCCCACCCGCTCCCCCACCCACTCCTCCACCCACCCACTCCCACTTCTTGGCCCTGGCATTCCCCTGTACTGAGGCAGATAAAGTTTGCACGACCAATGGGCCTCTCTTTCCCCTGATGGCCGACTAGGCCATCTTCTGATATATATGCAGCTAGAGACACAAGCTCTGGGGGGTACTGGGTAGTTCATATTGTTGTTCTACCTATAGGGTTGCAGATCCCTTTAGCTCCTTGGTTACTTTCTCTAGTTCCTCCATTGGGGGCCCCGTGATCCATCCAATAGCTGACTGTGAGCATCCACTTCTGTGTTTGCTAGGCCCCTGCATAGACTCACAAGAGACAGCTATATCTGGGTCCTTTCAGAAAAATCTTGCTAGTGTATGCAATGGTGTCAGTGTTTGGAAGCTGATTATGGGATGGATCCCCGGATATGGCAGTCTCTAGATGGTCCATCCTTTCGTCTCAGCTCCAAACTGTGTCTCTGTAATTCCTTCCATGGGTGTTTTGTTCCCAATTCTAAGAAGGGGCAAAGTGTCCACACTTTGGTCTTCATTCTTCTTGAGTTTCATGTGTTTAGCAAATTGCATCTATATTATCTATATCTATATCTATATCTATATCTATATCTATATCTATATCTATCTATATCTATATTTATATCTATATCTATATCTATATCTATATCTATATCTATATCTATATCATCTATATCATCTATATCATCTATATCTATATCTATCTATAATCTATTATCTATATCTATATCTATTATCTATATTTATAATATTATAAATATTAGCCCAGAAACTTAGAATATGCAAGATATAAGAACTTCAGGTTTTATTTGACTCTTGCGAGTACTGTACTGAGTCACTAAGCAACATTCATCAAATCACTGGCTGGCCTTGTCCCCTACCACATTCTAGTATGCATTTTCATATAGAGATCCCCCCTATAATGGTTTAACTCAAGTATGCCTTTCATTTTTACAAATATTCAGGCTCTTCCATGCCTGCTGTGAGGCATTGTGAGCCTGGGAACCTTACCACCTTCCCTGGATTTTCATTTTCTATCAGACATTTGGTAACCATTGGATCTATAACCTGTGCACTTATTCTCTGAGACAACCCTGACCTCTTCCCTGGATCTGTGGCTCTCCTGTCTGAGTTGCTCATCTTGCCGCTTACGTGTTGCTTCTCTACATTGGTACTTACCTCCTTCCTGTAATTCACCTTTTCATATTCCATATATAAGTGGTAAATTTCAAGACTTCTTCTCTATGTCTGGCTTGCTCTTTTTTTTATTACATTGTAGGCTTAAACTCTACTCATGATGTTTATTATGGATCAATTGTACTATATTCTGTATTTTTCACGTATCATTTGTTCATTTTTAAATTGGTGGCAGCTTCACTTATTTTCATTTACTAGCTAAGGTGCCACTATTACAGCAGAAGTGCAGATGTCTGTTTAATGCTAAATTTATTTCCTGAGGACCTTAAGGGTTGATCATACAATAGTTGAGCATATAGATTGATAAACAATATACATCCTATTTTTCTGTGATAATTATATCAATTTTTCTTCAAAAAGTAATTAGCAATAGTCTGTGTTTCTTCAGGTTCCAATGTAATTGTTAGTTTTTAATTGTATTACATTTATTTATAATATGAATATATTTGTGTACATCAATGTATTTGTATACAATGGATGTATGGGTTACAAGGTGTATGTGTGGAGGTCAAAGAACATCTTTTAAGACTAAGTTCTCTTTTGCCATCATGTGAATATCACTAATCAAACTCAAGTAGTCAGGTTTGGAGACAGCTGATTTTACCTGCTTACATATATTTGCAAGGCATTGCTATATTTAGCATTTGACAAAGCCATTTAGTTTGAAGTATGGTATGTGTTAAGATTCTATTTTTCCTGATGAATTGTACTGTTGAGTAGTTTTCTTTCCAACTAAAGCTAGTCTTTTGTAGGTCTTCATTTGAAATATTTTTTCAATGTTTATTGAGAATTTCAATTTGGTTATATTTTGTAAATTCTAATTTATTCTTTTATTTTGTGTGTATAGAAATCTTGTATGCATGTATGTTATGTTTTTGCCTGTTACCAAATGAGGCCAAGAGAGAGCATCAAATCCCTTAGCACTGGAATTACAAATGCTTGTAAGCCACCCTATGGCCATAACCTGGGAATTGAACTGAGGTACTCAAGATGGGCAGGGAGTGCTCTTAACTGTTAAGCCATCTCTCTGGCTTCAACTTGCTTATTTTTTTATTTCATTCTTTATTACTATTGAGTTTGGTTTTTTGGGGTGTGTACATGTGTATATTTGTAGGTGTATGTATTTGTATGTGCCCTTGTATATGTATAGTATGTATACACTGTTATCTGTGAGTATCCATTCAGGCCAATTCCTCTATAGCTCTCTACCGTACTCTGCCATGCCAGGGTCTGTTGATGAGCATGGAGCTAATATATTTTTCATTATATAAGCAGCCCACAAGTCCCACCAATCCTGCCTCTACCCCACTCAGTAGTAGAGTGACTGACACACATATGATAATGCCTGTCATTTGGGGAGTGATAGGATTCAAACTCCAGTCCTGATGTTTCTCCATCAAGCACTCTTAATTACTGAACCATCTTTCAAGATCAGAGGAATTTATTGAATATTTCAGAGTCATTCTCTTGTCAGATGTGCGTTTGCAAATATTTTTTTCCCTTTGTAGTATATTTCTTTCCCTTTGTAGTATATTTCTTTGCTCTGATTCTGTGTGCTTGTTTGTTTGTTTGTGTTTCTGTGCCAAAGAAGTGTGGTTAATATATTCCAAATTTTGAATATTTACTCCAGTATCTTATTTTTTGAGATAATTTTCAAAATAACATTCTTCATTTCAAATTCTGGAAAATGTTAACTATTTCTTCTTAGAGTATGCACCAACATTAATATTTTCACTCCTTTTGAATGTGCTTTTCAAACTAATGAGAGATTGCTGTGTCTAGTTTTTATCTGACACTAATAGACACTAATTTTTCCATCACTATTTACTAAAGGCACTGACATTTGTTTGGAGTGTATTCTTGACACTTCAGTTGAAATGCAGTTGTAGATCCACTTTCTGCTTATGGTATCTTCATTTTCTTTCTTTATGTATTTAAATTCATACCATCTCCACGTTGTTTAGCTGCCACTGTGTAGCAGTAAGTCTCAGTTCCAATTTTGTCTTTCTTCTTTGCTTTCCTTGTCTGTAGTTATTGTTACTCTAACAGTGTTTTCCATACAACTTAAACTTTAGTATTGTTTCTATTTATTCAAGTTCCTTGCATATTATGATATAATATATACAATATTACATATGATATGATATGATATATATAATATATGATATATGCATTTCCATATTTTTTCATTTTTACATACACATTGGGAAATATTTTCCAAGTCTACAGCATGCTAACATATATTTTAATTGTACTTGTCAACTATTTACTGCATGAATAGTTAACTTTTGTTTCATCTTTGTATATTTGTATATGCTCCTGACATAAGAAACTTCTCTTCTCTGAGTTCTTTTAGAACAGTTCTAATGATGCTCTAGACCTATGCTTCATTTTCAGTCACTGTATCCATGAAGAGAAGCAGCAGAGATCCACACTTGAAAGTATTGCCTATTG